>NW_006431916.1:3342173-3409585 GCF_000325575.1 Pteropus alecto | reverse complement strand
GGTTAACACTTTCAAAGCAGTGACAAGTTCCAAATTCTAATTTTCTAAAAATAATCTATTCTGTGATTTTCATTAGAAATGTTGCTGCTCTCCCAGGGTTATTTTTAACTCCTGGTAAGTCCACTTGGGAGTAGAATGTCTGTGTTCTCCCAAAAAGCACCCTTCCCACCCAAGGACACAAAGTTTTCCTGGTCTTTGCCTGGCAGAACAATGGGATCTGCACCATAAGTCAGGAGAGATTAAAACAATGCTGGAAAGTGCCTACTTACTTGATAAGGTGAGGTACACACTCAATATTTGGAGTTTTGGAAGTGAAAGGTGAGGCCACAGATGCCTCCTGCTCTGATAAAGAGATGCCCACGTGAGCCATTTTCAAAGCCTAAAAACAAAGAGTCAACTTACTGTCAATGCACACTTACATACATCTCTTCTGAGGCCTCATAAGAAAGGCCAGTGAAGGGATCACAAGGTGGCTTACAGGCCCAACCACTAGCTGGGAGATGACCAGATTTTACTCTGCCTGCCTCATAAGAAAGAGAAAGTACTGGGATACCTAGCCAAGAAGTGGGGACTTCAGAACCAAATTCTACCCCATTTGGGCTATAGCGACCACTGAGTCATTGTGTAGCTTTGGTCAAAACCCTCCCAAACCCTCAGCATTAGTTTCTCCATCAAGAGGAATGCAGATGGTGTATATTCCAGGAGATACTATCTCTACAGGGCTCCAGGCAAGTACAATTGGGTGTGAGATTTTGGTCCCACACACTGACAACTACTTACCCCACAGTCATTGGCTCCATCACCGCACATACCTACAAAGTAACTAAAGGGGAACCAAGTCAATTATAGAGGAAATCAAAGTAATCTTACCTGAAAATTTCTCTAATTAAAAAGATAAAATGAGCTTCAAATTTAGGGAGTTTCCCTAACAGTCTGGTTTGACTAAAAAGTAAAGTTTGACTCAGCATTTCCTATAATGGAATAAGAAATCCAGGATATCATTCCTAGCTCCAAGTGTTTCGGGGAGACCCTGCACCTCGCTGTTTACAAAGCAGCTTTGGTAGCTGTAAATGGGATGTTCACAATTTTATGATGAGAAAGCATGCCATGGTAGAGAGGGAACAGGATTGAAACCGAAGATCTATATCTTTGACTTGATCGGTTTACTATTTTAACTATCGCTTTTATCCCCTACCAAGTTCTATGAGTAGTCAGTGAGGTGTTATATGGGAAAGTGACTTATAAATTTTAAAATGATAAACAAGAATTATTTGTGTTGTTAATAGTAATATGAGAGGAAATCTGCCATGTTAGCAGTCACTCAACTAAAAATGCAGTGCCAGGTCCAGACACAAGAAAGAAAATACATCTCTACTTCAGGATTGCTTTTTGAGGCTGGGTGAATACTGTTCTCTTAAATTAAATTATTGACCAAGATTATAAATAGCTGTTTTGTTTTGTTTTTTAAGGTAAGAGCACTCTGACAGCATTCACAGAATTTTCTATGCGTCTTTTACATAGTGCTACATGAAGGCAACTAGTTTACTGTCTAGGTTTTCGACCATGTTGAGAAGACAGGGCTTTCTGAATTGAAAAGCTAGCCTAGTAACTGAATCAAGTGAGTAGGAGGATGGAGTAGCAATGAGTAGGATTCATATCTGTGTGATCTAGCACCGGAAGTAGAGGAAGCTTCCAGGACTCCATAGGTTCTATTAACAAAAAATAAAGGGTTCCAAATGATGGGCACTTCATTTGGACCACCCATTCTATCAGTGGAGACCCTTTGTGTTAGAAGAAACATATTTTTCTGATTTAGGATGGAGAGGATGCTTTGACATAAGAAGGTCTTAATATTTTGAAGGTTATGTGAATGTCTTGTCACATGAATCTCCTTATATTATAATTGTGAAAATAATTTGCAAAAATGAGTCCAAATATTCATTGTTCCTTCAGGAGCTGGGCTCAAATTACCCTTCCAGGCTTATTTCTCACCATACTCTTTCATTCCCTTTATATTCTAGTTCACTGTTTCTCAACTCTGTATGCAAAACTGACTTATGTGAGAAGCTTTGAAAAAATGCTGATGCCCAAGCCCCATGTAGCAATTGAATCAGATGCACTGGATGGCAGTGTCCTGGTATTGCTAATTTTCAAAGCTCCTGAGGTGACTGTCATGTGCAGCCAGTTTAAGAATCACTACCCTAGCCAAACACAGTGATTTCCTGAACTTCTTATACTCCTCCTGACTGCCATGCTTCCATGCACTTCCCATCACCTGAATTGGGAAAGAACCTACTCCAGTTTCTGAAATTCTTCCACCAGACTGGATTTCTGCCCAGGAGACATTCTTGCAAAGATGGTCCCATTCATCAATATCTGAAAGGAACCCCAAAGAGAATTTTTTATTATGTTAGCTGGTCATACATGAAATAATTGATAACATTCAGAACATTGGCTGGTTAATGATACCTATAAATGAGAAAAAAAATTGTTTTCTAAGTTTTTCTTTGTATTTTAAGACCAACCGTTGAGACATTGGTTATCAGATAAGTGACCAGGGAGACCAAAATCAGTAAAGATGACTACTTAATAAAAATATTTGATGAAAATGACTTATAAAAATTTAGCTCAGCTGCCATGAAAAATGTAAACCTAAAAAATTCTGAGCTTAATGGAATCTTAAACCAATAGAGTATCAGAAATTGCAAGACAACAAAAGATCAAGATCTCAGGGGAAAAAAAGGAAGCAACTGTTTCTTAGGAACTAGGAGAAAAATAGCCTAATGGTGAAATAGTGACTATTTGTGGTCTTTGACTCAACCATACCATCTTGGGCTTGACCAATTGTGAAACACAGTTAATATCCCAAGTCTAATTTGGACTAGGGGATATTGATGGTTGGTGGTATACAAACTTGAGCTCCATTCTACAGAATCTAAACTCTTTTGTGTTAGATTTGTGTGTTCCCTGCTCTTCTTGGCAGTAAACTCCACTTAGTGTTCACTCAGCCTCAAAGTCTCTATTCTTTTGTTCTTAAACAGTACCTAAGATGATGAGCACTTCAATATAAATAATTTATCTCTGGGTTACACTGGACACAATTTTTCTCTAGTTTGTTCACACATTGTATATATAACTTATCTGCCCCTAAGTACGGGTTTGCTCTTCATCAGCAAAGTTTTAAGTTTGACCTTCTTCTATATAAAAGTCCTCTATCAAAAACTTAATGGAATTCCTTTATTCTTGGCCTGCCTTCATGTATAATTGCTGGATTTCCACTATACTGTGAGTCTCCTAATCAAAGAAGTATTGTGATAGCTACCCAAATGTAATCCTTATGACTTGAGAAGTCACTAATACTTTAATCTTCTAGATGATGGAAAATTGGCTAATCAGTTTACTTATTTTAAATCTAGTAGGACATGAGACAAAGTAAACTCTGCACAAATATCTGTTTCTCTTATGATATATTCAATAGGTATATCTTAGCTATTGAAAAATTTTACTTACTGAGGATCATGTTCTATAAATGACATTGTGAGCATCTTTTCTGAAAGACTGGTACCCTATTAGAACTTACTTTTGGCAGTAGGCTGCTGAAATGTTGACTTATAACCTGAAAGGATTTACCACTTAGGGCAAAATGGTAACTTTCTTCTTTGCTGTTAGAGACTTCTTCCCTAATGTTAATGTAATTGTCCTGCAAATCAAGACACAGTTATTTTAGACTTGATAGAGTGATTAGGACCACAAACGTATCTGAGAGAAGACAATGACATCAATCTGGGGTCTCTATTTAAAAGTCACAATCCAGCCCTGATTCTTCAGAGAAGCACTTTCTTTTTGTTAGATCAATCTTTGTACATCACAGCCTCTAGTGAAGAGGAGAATAACATTTACTCATGTTCTCTTCTCATCCTGATTTGATCTCAGTGAGTCCCAAAGAAGAGCACATTTCACACATTTTAAGTGTAAAATACAAAAGCATTGCAATTTAACAAATCACACCTTGAAGTGAGAACTTACAATTTTTTTTCCTTATAAAATTAATATTGTTCCACAAGGATGCAATAGAGATAGGATATTGACATGACTGGAGATAAATGAATAATTTTTTTTTCCTTCTATCCTGAATATATAGTCTGATTTCCAATTCTCAAAGCAATATCTTTCCTAGGGACTAAACCTCTTTTGAACCCAAAGAGTAGCTGGCAAGCAAGGGAAAAATGGGAAATTAGATTCACAGCCCTTCTTATTATATTCTTTCTCATACAGAGCCCACAACTTTTTTAAGTTTAAAAGAACGGATTATTTCCAGGAACCAGAAAAGCACTGTACCTTAAAGCTCAGTTAGAAAAATCTGGGAAACTGATATAATTGAGTGCTTCCCGCTGCATATGTGTCAAACATTTGGAGAAATATGTTGACCCTAGGTCACCTGTATACCTCTGCTAGTCAAAGCTGTTAAGTCGTCAACACTGTGAGACAAGTAAGATAATATAGTAGAAGGTCTGTTTTTAGGTATACCTGATTTCCATATGCAATGTGTTTCTTCTCTTCTACTAATTTCCAAGATATAGATGCCGATGAGGATCCAGTGGGTTCATTCGTTTCAATGAGAATGATTTTTTGGCCTTCCGAAACCATTCCAGACTTTCTGGCCACTGTTATCGCAGTCTGAAGATTGTCACCTAGAAGAAAGGAAGAGTATCCTAAGATGAGGTTCAAGAGATAGACCAATTCATATAGGACCTGGAAAACTAGGGTAATGAATTAAGACTTTATTTAGGGGTGAAGAGAATAATATCTAAGGTCTCTCTCAGCCCTGACTCCATGGTTCTATAATCCCTTTTCTGGTTCTTGCTGTTTTTCATCTGGTTACTTTTATCAAAGACTGGAAAGAAAAAATAAAAAGGCAAAATTTAAATCTATTTCTGTCATTTGTTAACAGCTTGGTAAATGTTTAGCAAGAACCTACTGGTTTAATATAGTATCTTTGGTTCCACTTTCAACTAAGATGAAATAAGCTTACTACAATCTCTCTCTCCCACTGACTACAATGGAAATCTTTGGATGAAATACTAAAAACAACTATCCAAGAATTTTAAAAAGTAAACATAAGCAGGCAGAATGTGGAAGAGAGTCAAATCTGGAGAAACAATCTGCAAGGAGAGATTCTCAGCTTCTTTTCTCTTTCCTCTCACATGTTTGACCTGAGGGTGAGCCCCAGTCCCAGAGTTATAGTGGTTGCTAAAACTTTGAGAAATCTACTCATTCTGTCCAGAGGAACAAGGAAAAGGTGTGCCTGAAGGCCAAAGAGTTATTGGGGAAATCCTGAAAAGAAAAGAGACTAATTTAATATATGAACTGTGTAAGTCCTGGGTCCTAATTTAATATATAAACTATGTAAGTCTTGGGCCCAAGCCAGAGCTGGGTATGTGTAGAACAAATTCGAAGAAGGATAGAAAAAGCTTCAAGAAATCACCTCTATGGCCCAGAGTTTTGTTTGCTAAAACAAACAAACAAAATCTCAACATTCTAACATTAACAGGATCCAAAGTCTCATAACATCATATTCAAAATACTTAGGATACTAAACATATAAAAAAAAAAACCTGGGGGTGCGGGCCAATTTGAAAAAAAAAAAAAAAAAAAAAAAAATACACAATTGCCTGTCTCAGAATGACCCAGATTTTGGAATTATCACACTATGGTTTTAAAGAAGCTATTATAAACATCCTCCATGTGATAAAGGTTAATACTCTTGAAATAAATGACAAAATAGAAGTTCTCAACAGGAAAAAAATATACTCTATACGAAAGAACCAAATGGCTACTTTAGAACTGAACAATATCAAAACTGAAATAAAAAAGATTTACTCAATGTACTCAATAGCAGAATGAAGATGACAGGAGAAAGAGCCAATGAATTTTTAGATAGATCAATAGAAATTTTATAATCTGAAGAACAGAGAAAAATTTTTAAAAATGAAATAACAGTTATTCAAAAATATGAAAAAGATTTATATTTATGTCATTAGAGTCCAAGAAAAAGAAGAGAAAGAGACTTGAACAGGAAAATATTTTCTTAAAGAAAAAATAGCAGAAAACTTCCTAAATATGATAAAAAGTGGAATTTACAGATTCAAGAAACTCAGCAAATCCCTAACAACTTAGTGAGAACCACATCCAGACACATAATCAAATTGCTGCTAAAAACCAAAAACGAAGAAAATATCTTAGAAGCAGCTAGAGAAAACAATACATTACATATAAGAGAATAATAACGAAAATTATCACAAATTTTTCATCAAAAACTGTAGAAGAAAAATAATAATGGAATAACATCTTTAAAGTGCAAAAAGAAAAATTTTGTCAACTCAGAATCCTATAGCTAATGAAAAAATCTTTTAGGACTAAGGTAGAAATAAAGGCTTTCTTAGATAAAGGGAAAAAAAAGATAATTTTTTTTGCCAGGAGACATTCTCAAAAAGAAATGCTAAAAGAAGTTGTTTAGGCTAAAAGGAAATGACATCAGGGGGAAATTTAGAACATGAGGAATGAAAACATAGCAACAGAAATAATAAAGATCTGGGTAAATATAAAAGTCCATTTGGTTTTTTTTTACTTTTATTCTTTAACTCTTGATTGTTGAAAGTGAAAACTTTAACATTGTTTAGTGGGGTTTTCATTGTCATATACATGATAACTATAACGTAAAAACAGAAGGTAAGAGATGTTTATGGTTTTAAGCCTTCTTAAATTTGTAGGTATGAATATTGTAATTCTTAGAACAGCTCCTAAAATGTAAATAACATAACATCTGGCTAGCTATCCCTAACATGGCTTCCCCTAGGTTTCTACTGAAATATTCATGAGGATTATCAAAAGAGTTAACTGGTGGGAAGGAGCTGCTCTACCCTGAGATTGGAAGAGTACAAGGAGTCCTGAGAGCTAAAAGACTTCCTCTACCTGCCTCAGCAGAACACCAGCAGTCAGTTTGCTTTACAACATAGGCCCATTTTGCATGTATCACCCATGAGAGTTATACTATTTAGTATATGCAGCCAAGGCCTAAACCTCAGTTATCTGACAGAGAAATAGAACAACCTATTTAAGAAACCCCAGTAGCTAGATAGGAAAAGATCAGGCAGGAAAACCAGAACATATAACTGGTAGAGTAGCTGCTGGAGACAGATAAAACTTGCATTAAAAGGGGGAGTGGGGAGCGAGGAGGGAGGAAGGTTTTCTAGAGTCACTCCCAACCCAAAACATGTTTTAAGAACTCAATAATTTAATAGGTGATTTGAAGAAAAGAATGATCATTTTTGAAACCCGAGTTTGTGGTTTGAAAAAACTGGGTGCAAAAAAAATCTTAAAGCACAAAGTAAAGTTATAAAAATATGATGGTCACAAGAAAAAAGATAAGAAACTGCAAGGATGGATCGAGACAGCCTGTCATATGAATAATAGAAATTACAAGAGAGAAAAAGGAAAGAGAGAGAACAAAGGTAATAATTAAGTGAACAATAGAAGAAAATTTTCTGAGAGGAGGAAGACAGATTAGAAGGTCTTACTATGTTCAGACCAAAATGATGAAAAAAGATAAATACATAGGCATATTCTGGTAATGTTTTTAAAATCCGAAGTTAAAGAAAAAGAATTATATGCAGGAAAAAGCAAGTTATCTACAGTGGGCTGACATCGAACGTGTAATATAGACCAAAAATCAGAAGACAAAGGAAAAACATGTACAGATTATTAAGTAAGAAGACTTTAACCCCAAATCATATACTTATTCACTTGTCAGAGCAAACAAGGATAGTCCAGTCTATGTGAGAAGTCATAGAGCATATCACCTATCTATCCCTTTCAAGGACAATTCATGACAAGAAATTATAACCAAGCAAGGAAAGCAAAAGAACCGAAATTTCAATATGAGGAACGAAGAATTAAAGATGGAGGGTCAAGTGTGATCAATTCTTATTTCTACATAAATCTAAATGGTTAAGGATAGATTATGCGAATGTGTAATACAAGTGCTTGATAAAGATATTCGAAACAGCAGGGTCAGAATGTAGGGGAAATTTTAATAAGTAGTCAATTAACTGAGCAACATCTAGAAGTTGGGTTGAGAGTCTAGGAAGGGCGAGAGTAAAAGTGATTCAAAAGTCTCTTGAATTGTGGAGGCAAGAATAGGGAAATAGAAAAGTTCAGAAAGAAAAATAAAAGTATTCTAGAGTTCTCAGCAGTAGAACTGGGTTCAAGGGACATGGAGTGGGAATACAGGCTTTGGTGAGGAAATATTGTTACTTGGTAACACAATAGAGTTGAAAGCATTTGACTATAAGAGTAGAGAAAGGGAAGACATTCTCTCAGAAACTATGAATGCATTAAAAAATCATTTATTCTCTATTCACAAGCATTCATTAAGAAATTTCACACATTTCTCTTGGGTGAGCCTTTCTCACTGTTCCATTATTGCATTAATTAGAGTTTAAGAGTAAGAGTAGAAATGACAGCATTATTTTATCTCCAGAATCGCAGATCTTATTATTGATGGGCCTTCGGCATAGTTTACAGACCATGCTGACCATGCATTCTTCTTCTAACATTTAATAATAAAAATCATAATATTTGCATGGGTCATATCATCTTCTCATTTAGGTAATATCTCAAATGTCCTCTCTGAGAGAGGACATCTCATCATCTGTTTTGTTTTATGTACATCGTAACGCTTATTACTACCTACTTATTTGATTATCTGATTGGTTGATGATTGATTTTCTATCTCATCCCTCCTGAATGGAAGCTCAGCGAGAATGGTAATTTTGCCTTTTTGTTGCTTATCCCCAGCACCTAGAATGGTGTCTGGCCCATAGTAGATAGTCAACAATATTTGCTAAATGAGTAAATCTCTGTTTCCATATCAAATCCTTACTGTTTTCTGCTTTGTTTTATACCTGTGATCATTACCGTCCTTATCCGGGCTGAGATGAGCTCTTCCAGGACAAGTTTTGTCTCTTCTTTCAATCGGTTTTCCAAGATCAGCAATCCCAGAAATATCAGGTCTGATTCTATCTTGTCCCTGGAATTATATGTGTGTGTGTGTATGCATATATATATGTATGCATATTTGAACAGAAATAGCACATCATAGGCTTTCTCACAGGTAGCAAAACCAAAATAAAGGCAAATATATTCTTATCAGAGTGGTTCCCACTCACTCATTCAAGCATCATTCCTGAATATGTGCCAAGAACCATCTAGATAGGAAGAGGACACAAAAGACACTAAAACATTTACTTTGACTGAATCAAAAGGAAGAGAGAATATTTATTAAGCAAAAGACTTGCTTTAATCTTTATATAGCATGAACTAAATGACTGCAAAAGTCTCTTTCATCTGCTATGGTGATTTTCATCACCTCACCTTTAGACAATCAACAGAGAGGAGTTCTGCCTCTGGTATAAAACATCATGAAATATAAGTGAGATACCAGAAAAATAAAATAAAGTGTCTGTTTCTCTAGAAACCAAAGCTATAATACGATTTTTGTTCCAGGAGATACTATCCCTCTTTAGAGGCAACCTCCCCCATCTCTTTCTCAGCTGGTGACATTGCTCTTCTACATAAAGCGTGCCTGTTTTTGTAGCAAGCGAAGTCTCCGAGGCTCCTGTCCACCACAAGGTCATTTCCAAGGTATTCTACAGGACTACGTGGAGGGGGTTGGGGGCTCAAAGATTCTTCCATGATTCATTTATCTGAGACTCGGACACCTCTAGCAGAGACAAGAGTAAGACATCAGCACTGCCTATACCTGGGTGAAATATAGACAAAAGCAGTACCCAAAAAACCACCTGCTCTTGCTTGCCGTATGTGCCTCATATGGTTTGGGGGCAGGATGCTCCCAGGACACTGCTAGCATCTCCACCACAGTGGCAGAAAGTGGACACAGTTTAAATTATTCACCTCAAAGCAGGTTCAGGAGGATGACATGTCCTATTTTTCTGAACCTGGCATTTAAGTCTCTCCATAATCTGATTCCAAACTATCTTTTCAGGCTCATCTATCACTAAACTCTTCATCCACCCTAAGCTCCAGCCAAGTTGGACTGCTCACCATGGATATGTTCTGTATTCAACCATCTGCAAACATTTGCTCTGGACTGCCGTAAGACATTCTTTCTTATTTCATGGAAAAGGTTATAAGTTCCACCTGATCCGCCATTGAAATTCATCCTATATTTTGAGGCCCAAACACCCTTGCAACTCTCCATAAATGCTCCCCCAGATAGAAATACTTGCTCTCTAAGCATATTACTTCTACCTCGGATTAGCTTGTATTTTATTTGTCCATATATTATTATTCTTTGCTATCAGATCTGTCTCTCTGTCTAAACTTCTTGAGGGTAAGCCTACCTGCTTTAGTGACAAATTCAACACACCCATGCGGCTCTCTCAACACAGAGGAGGTGCTTGACAAATGTTTGCCTAGTTGAAATGTTCTGGTGCTTGATGTGACTGCTTTTTGCCAGATAACCCAGGAAAATTCCTTTCCTCTTTCAGAAATTCTACTGCCAGAGAGTTCTCATGGGAACCAAAATTCATCTATCAAGTCAATGACCATTTACCGAACACCTAAATAAGTACAAAAACCAGGGCTGAGGAAATAGGAGGAGAATCTGCAGAGACTATAGTAGGCCCTGACTCCAGAGATTCCACATTCAACCAGGAGGACAAGAGTAGACTTGACCACCTTGGTTATACAGAAGCCTTGGAAAAGTATCATCATGATGTACGAACAAGAGTCCTAGGAAGTCAGAGAGGAAGGTATAATCACTTTGGGGTGGCGTGATTGGAGAAGCCTTCTTGGAGGTGTTTTATATTTGAGTCATTGAAGGATAACTTAGTTGATGCCTGACTGAGGTTCTCCAATCTTGCCAGTGGCTCTCATACCTTTGATACGAGGCCTCAGGCTTTAGATAGTTTCAAAGATAATATGACATGAGCCAACCACAAGGCACTTGATCAGACCAAGAAAATAGCTGCCGGATCACCTTTTTACACAGACTGTGACCAATCCTGGCAGTCATATCTGGTTCCTCTGGCACAGAGCCTTTGTTTGGTTCAATGCACAGTAATCAGGATACCAGAGTTCTAATCCCAGCTCTGGTGCTACCTTACTGTGTGACCAAGGGTAAATTATTTTCTTTGTCTGGTAATTTATTTCTTCTTTTGTTAAAAAAAAGGGAGAGGAGGGGCAAAACTAATGTATTTCCAAAGTCTTTTCTATCTATAACATTATATGCTTCTTCTTTTCATGAGTGTTCAATCTGAATCAAGAAATAAAGAAGAAAGGAGTCCCTTAAGAGGTCTCAAGCTCTGCAACTTGAAATAGCATGCTGTCTTTTCCTGCTTCCCGCATAGACATTATACTTCTTCCTGAAGCATCTATAAATAATAAAGAGTGGGGAGCATAATACAAAGGGAGCATTGTCGTCCTTGTAACTATACTTCATGTTCTTAAAATCCATGTGATTTTTAAAGGATGAAATATGCATTAAGTGAGCCAAGAATCCTCAAAGAATTTATATCTGTGCTGGAAGCACTCTGAGTAAACACACTAGTACACACACGTGCATGCCACAGAACGAATGTTCTGTTCTAATGAGAGATTAGCAAAGGTTAGGTAAACTAACTTAGCTAGGAATAGATACAGTGGTGATGTGACTTTAACACAGGAGGGGCAAATCAATGACCCCAAATCAGATCTTGGACCTTACCAGAATTTGAAAAGTTGAAATTTCAATGCTATTGGCCAGGGCATGTACTCTCCTGTATACCACAGCCCTCATCATCCCCTATTGCTCATGTGCCTCTATCAGTACTTTGTTACATGCACAAGACCCAAAGCCATGAGTTTGAAACTTGTGGATATGCAAATATAGTCAGAAGCAGCAGGATAGTAGCCACAATCTTGATTTATACCTGTCAAGAGGCTCTTGGAAAACAAAGTTTCATTTCCAATTGTGCTACATCCTGGTCCCAAATTTCCTCTTCTTTAAAATGTGAGATCTAATATCAAAGTTTACATTTAGCAATCTGACTTGAGTGACCTGAGTTGATTAAATTACAACAAACACCCAGGGTTGTATTAGCCAAAGTGACCCTTTTAAAGGTCATATTAAACTGGCCCCAGGGGGAGTGGCCCAATATATCCAGTAATCCAATACTCAATGACCTTAGATGAGCCACTTCTGCCTCTGGGCTTCACTGCTCATTCATAAAGTGACAAGGTTGGGACACATCTATGATTCTCAGCAGGAGGGGTACTGCCTCTAGAGGACATTTTGGAAACTTTTTAGACATCTATGTAAGATTTTCTGCAATGACTGGTGCACAATAAAAAATCACACTGCATCCCACGTGACTTTTGAATATTTTATGGGACAGTTATGGACATTAAAAGATTGTTTATATTTTTCTAAGTCAATATAGGCTTATACTGTTTATATTCTACTATAATTATACTATATAATATGCAGTATACATAGGAACTGCCAGCATATATAATATACTGTATTATTATAGTATATATAATACTACTATATTAAATTAACAAATATAAAATTGTTTCCTTCCTGTAGCTCTGTTTTATATTTAAACACAAAGTATTTTTTGCACATTTTTAATACGCTGTTGAATTTTCCAGGAATGTGACCGCTGTGTAAATTAAAAAGAGATCGTATTGTTTTATTCAGTTTTACCAACAGTTTTAAACTATTTCACAGAGTCACTTCATTGACAGCAAAACTGCTAATGGTATTTGAGACCTCAATGTTTACACACCTGTATCAGTCTGCATTCCTAGCTGTTGCAGCCCTAATTTTCCCACTCACAGGTGCAAGCAATGGATTGCTTCATCTTGTGGAGTGGGCTGAGTGTTTACTGACCTATCTATTACTTCTTATAATGCAATATATATTTTGCTCTTATTTTGACTTTACATAGTGGCATTATATTTATTTTTACAAAGAATACATGTAGATCATATTACATATGGATTTTACTTTACTGTATTAAAGGAAGTGGTACAAAATATAGCTACAATAATAAAATGTTGAGTCTGACAGGGTAGAGCACAAATAGGTAAGACCTCCCAAATTTCAAACCCTAAATAACAAAATAAGTCTTGATTATTTGCAGCAGTGTTACCAATAATGACTGACAGAGTATTGGACATGGCATTGAAGGTGAAATAAACACAATAGCCTAAAAACAGTGGAAAGTAAAACAACAAATAAATTTGTGCTAATAAATACTCCTATCTATTTTAGCTTTTAAGCATTCCCATTTTAATCTATACATATCAAAACGTTCTCTAGAATGGCCCCTCTAAAGCTCTTCTTGTTTTTCTACAAACATTATCTAGATATGTGTTAAGTCCAAGCTACATTTTTTCTCATTAACTATATTTCTTATCGAGAATTGTTTTTTCAGACAAATGTTGTATTTTCTAACCTTCAACTAATCACCAACTAGAATTAAAAAATTAGCTCCTTGTATTTGATTCAAAATGAGAGCATGGCCATAATTTCAAAATCTCTGAAACATTGATTATATTCATATATCTGTTTTCACAAAGTTGTACAACGACGTCATATTTCACAGTTTATACAGCCATTTCTCATACATTCTCCCAGTCAGTGTTCACATCAGCTTTGCGATTTAGGCAGGGCAGGGATGTTGCTGAGTCCACTGCTCAGTCTGGTGCATTTTCCCACCAAGCCAGTCCACTTTGTCAAAATCCTCCCCATTTACCTCATCAAGGCAGTGGTGTGGTGGTCCATTTCCAGCTTTTTGTAGGCCAGCGCTATGACCCGGAAGCCCTGGGTTGTGTAAATCTGAAGTTCACTAATAAAACTAGTTGGTACTGTTTAGAAAATAACAGAAGATTAATATGCAATATTGACTCAGTTGTAGTGGTGGAGAAAGTCCTTAGAGATTCAATTCTTGTCCAAAACACCCACCTCTAAAAAAGTACACAAGTCAGTGGGAACCCACCCTAAATATAACTACATTATCAGGGTTGACTTCTTGTGATCCTGTGAAACTGAAATGAGAAGAATGCATTTTTAAATAAAAAAAAAGAAAAAAGAATTTAAAAAGTACATAATTTTTCTCTAGTTTAACCAACAAATATTTATTGACAATCTACTATGTTTTAAGCATTGACTCTGCAAAGATTAAACTGCAGGCCCTATTCTAAGG
Organism: Pteropus alecto; assembly: GCF_000325575.1. Classification (NCBI taxonomy): domain Eukaryota; kingdom Metazoa; phylum Chordata; class Mammalia; order Chiroptera; family Pteropodidae; genus Pteropus; species Pteropus alecto. Next base: position 3,395,312 of record NW_006431916.1, on the reverse strand, counting down.
ATCTCTGTTTAGTAGGGTAATAGCCAGTAGACTAACAATACAATTGAATGAGATCATTACAATGATCTATGCAATTTTCATATGTGGAATTCAAAGAAGACACATCTGTGACCTTTAGAAATTGTGGTGCATATATCAGACTGGGAGGAAGTGGTTAGATGAAGGAAAGAAAAGGGCATTTTGGCGGAGAGCCATGTACTCAGGCATGGATACATGGGACAGCAAGCCTTGAGTAGTTAGCTCAGCTCAGGGGAAGCACAGAATATGAGGACAGCTGTGGTAAGGCATATCTGGAAAGTCTGACAGGAGTCAGATCACACAGGTCTTATATAAGATCCTGAAGGAGTATGAGATTATCCCGGAGCCTGCGGGAAGCAACAAAAAGAAAAAAAGCAGGAAAGTGACAACAGTTATACTATGTGATGAAAAAACCAGTTTGCTCAGAGCATCATGGATGAGCCAGGGCAGGGAAGACTGGGGTCAGCAACTACTGAAGTGATCCAGTAGAAGTGAAGAGGAGGGCCTGAGGTGATGGAGTGACAGAGGCATAGATTAGCAATTGACACAATAGAGGCATTGAGGGAGAGGGATCGATCTGGGAAAAACCCTAAATTGAGGGGAGAGAGAGAAAGGTAATATCATTCTCCAAGGTGGGAAATATAGAAAATGAGAAAGATAAGCTTGATTTTGGTATTGAGTTTGGGATGCCAATGAGACATCTAATTGGTCAGTGGGCAATTGGATTCATAGATCAAGTGCCGAGGGGACATATTTGGGCTGGAAATACAAATTGTACTACAAGTCTATTCACTTACCTGTCTCAGGTTGGCAAAAGCTGACCACCTTCTCTGGTGCGCCTTTCATGAATGCCAGACGGTCACCCCCCATCTCTTGGACAATGACTGTCATCCTTTGTAGTGCTGATGAGAATGGGAACTGATGCAAGATTGCAATTCCTTCCACGGGGACCTGGTTGAGGGATGGGGAAGGGAGAGGGCACACCAACATAGCTTCTAACTACTGGGAATTAACTGCTCCCCGCTCAATCCTTGTTTTAGCAGATAAAGGAAACAAGGTCTCCTCAATTTTCATATGTGGAATTCAAAGAAGACACATCTGTGACCTCTAGAAATTGTGGGCCCAAAGGGACTTTCTGTTTGAGTTTGGGTGTCGTGGGGTGCATGACCTGGAGGCTTACCTGGCTGGCTGTTTTGCAGGGTTTAACTACCATAGCATCTGCCGGCACTCCCTTGATGTGGAAATCGTCCCCAGAAATAGCCATTTCCTATTTCACAAATGGGATACTTTATTGTAGAGATTTATTTCTTATTTATCCTCTGATACTATTCTCAAACCCTCCCCTTGAGAAAAATCCTCGGAGCACCTCAATGTATGCTCAATGTCTCTTCCCTTAGCTGGATGGAGGTGAACCAGTCTTATCTCGCCACAGAGAAAAATAAAGCATTGAAAATGCTGCGGAACTTGAAGGGCAGACGCCTTTGAATTATTCATGCAATTTATCCTGCTTTCTCTGTTGGAATGTGCTGTATAAAGGGTTCAGTCTCCATTTCTAAAGAGCTAAACTTGAAAATAGTGAGCATGAATAGCCAGACTTACTGTGTGTGAGGCAAGCACCTTACTGTCTTTCTTCACCTGGAGTTCACTGCTGTTCCTGCTCTTCCCTCTCTGTCTAATTTGGACTGATGATCCTCAGGGTGAGGCATGGCAGGGACTATTGATGTACATGGTTGATGTTCAGTAAACACCCAGTAATTGCTATAATAATGACCCTAAATTATAGTCAAAAGAACCTTTTACCCAAAGATGTCAAAATGCTTTGTAATTGTCTCATTGAGTGGCTGAGAAAATCTCAGAGAGGAAATTGCAATTCCTACTTAAAGATTCAAACACAGTCACCCAGAAAAAATGGAGGCTTGGCAAAGTCACATCAGCCTGCTACAGAACTGTGCCCTGCTAAAGTCGAAAGGTACCCTAAAGACTGTCTCCTTCAGTGGAGCCCAGAGCTGTACCAAGCTGCAAGGAGGGGAGGTGGGATGTGGCTAAGTAGGTGGGGATGTGTGTTCCCGAAGCTTTTTACCTTCACTCCCCAGCTTCTTCCCAGTCCAGAGTAACTCCAACTATTTGGTTTTTATAAGGTGATTCTCAATAAGGTTTCTTTTTAAAAAAAGATTCCAGCTTTCTTGTTTCATTTCATGTGAACACTGCTGGTCTATTTCAGTCTCCTCATTTTAAGGTAATAGGAGCCAAGCCTCAACAAGAGATGACTTTACAGGGTCAAGAGTTCAAGCAGAACAGAGCGAAAACCAGAACCAGGAGAGCCAGATTCTTCTTGCTATATGACACCATTTGTTCTTAAATCTACTTCAAAGTCTCAACAAAAGCTCTCGTGTTTTCCTATTATTGTTTTCAGTTTTAGAAACAAAATCAGTACAAAATCAATGAGGATAAAACTCCTGGTAATAATGAGCTATCCTAAGCACAGAGGACAGTGATGTTTCCTAATCCTCACGTTCTAGAAAACTTTGAAACCAGACATTGTTCATACTACAATCTGAAGATTTGGAAAATAGTTATATAACAATTATAATTATATTCATACTATCGAGCCTGTAACATGTGCCAGGCACAGTATCAGGAAATTTTTAAGTGTCCCATTCCATTTAGTCCAATAACCCTACAATGGAGATATGACGTACAGAGGAGGAAACCAGACTTAGATTGGTTTGCCTCTCACTGCTATATGTACTCCATATTGGAGACCTCATATTTTATAAGTATTGAATAGCAGTGATAAAGCCTGTGTTGCTCTGGCATTGAAAAAGCTTCTTAGATTCTCTACAGATCAGAGACTTACCCAAGTGGTGGCTTCAAACATTTTGAGGTCCAAAGGGTCTCCCTGGATGGTCTCATTGAGAAGTATCAGAGAGTGGCAGCTAGCCATGGCTGCACACAGTGGGCCCCATGGCAAAGCCCTGCCGTGGACAAAGCTGTGGACTTCCTGGAAGCTAAAAGAGATAAGGGAAAAGACTTCAGTAGTATTCCTCCATGCAAAAATAGAGCTTCTGGAGGTGACTATCTTTGTAAAAGTGATTTAATATACTTTGGTACTTTATGTACCCACTCTCTAACAGCCTCCCCTTCAAATTAATAGTGCTTCATTCAGCCTTCATCTCTACATGAGTTCAATGGGTATGAGAAAGATTTCTGAGGTTTTTTCAAGCTCCTTCTTCCCTCTTTTCCTTATGCTTTCTCTGGTTCTGATTTAATACCAGAGATATGGAAGGAACTAGAAGTATCGCCCTTAATTCTAAGCATACACTCCCACTCCAACTACCAGACCATTTTATTTCCACTTCTGTGAGTCAGAACAGCCTCACTCATGCTATGGCTATTTGAGTACGTTAGCTCCTTCAAACAATCCTTCGGGACAAGGCTGTGTCTTCTGTACGTCTCTCCCCAACATATTTAATGTTTGGTCAAATTAGACAGTCAACAAATATGAGTGAATAAATGAATGAATTCATCCTGGAAATCTGAAAGACCATAATGGTAAAGAAATAAATCCTAAAAAAAATATTTTTCAAAAGGACACTGCAACCCCCATTTCTATCCTGGCACCTAGTGTCAACATTGCAGCCATCATCACCATCATTTCTTATAGAAGTGGCTTCGCTTAAAACCTACTGAGATACTACTCAAATGTCACAAGCACAGTGCTTTCATTAATTCAGGGTTGAAACCATAAAGTTTAGCCTCTGGTCCATTAGAATCCTCGGCAACCTTGTCAGTTCCTTCTTAAATGTATAGCACAGGAGATGGTTCACAAAGCAGTCTATCCCAGGAGGACTTCTGATGGCAGAAGGTATTTCCTGCGTCAAGGCAATATCTGTTTCTTGGAGCCAGTTAGATTCTATTTGTTCTCCCTCGTCCACATGTCAACTTTTGTGGACGAGCTCAGCTATATCCCCTCTTACCCTCCCTTCCTCTGGGATTACCTAGGAACCTCCAGCTATGCTTTCAATGTGTAATTTTCAGACCACTCATCTTTCTGGCTACTCTTTCTTTAAAAAGTTTTTTTTTCATCATAATTTGTTTTAAAATGTGGTCTCTAGGATCAGACTGTTATTTCTCATGATATGGACACTGCAATTAAATACTGCCTTAGGTTGCTCTAGCTTTTTGTTCTTGAAAGCATTCACGTCACAGTGTTAACTCATAATTCAGCCATATTTGTTCCTGGCTTCCTCATTCCAACTTCTCTAAGAGCTCAAAACCTCTTGATGATTACTGACCCTGTTGATCATATTTATTACATATATCAAAGGATAGAATTATCTTAGTGGTTCACAATATGTCTCTGGTATTTTAGTAAACACCTAGAAGGAAGAGGTCATCAGCAGTGCAATTAACACAGAAGCTTAAGCTCACAGCTAAAAGCAAACACAGACCAGGGAAAAAGTAATCTTATTTTTAAGATGACACACACACTGTCATCTGTATGTAGTTCTAAATACGTAATTCTGAGTTCCCAAGGATTGGGCTAGACTCTGGTTTGCACAACAAAGAAACAGAACTCTGTTATTCCTCTCCTTGTGTTTTTATTTGAATGCTTATGATTTATCAAGCTCAGGTTGCCCAGGTATTGTTCCAATGGTTCTTGAAATATCTGGCGCATTGGGCTGGTCCTTTTTTGAAAAGATAAGAATAACTAGAGATGAGTTTATCTTTTAAGAAAAGATATTTAATAGCCGATAATTCAGGTGCTGACTTCTTATCATTGAATCTATTGTCTCTCATATTGTGAATTAAATTCAGCAACTTTTTAAATTTTTAAAATTGTTCTTATAATCATTTGAAGACGACTTTGACCTTTTTGAAGAAAAACAGGAGAGAGCGGTGGCCCTAATTAATCAATAACCTAAATATTATATCAAATGTTTCTATTTAAACTTGGCAAGTTACTTTTAGAAATCTTAAGTTTGGTAAATAAGTTGATATCAGTTCAATAAGTAGAAGAACATTTGAAAGACAGAACATATTTAGTTCAATTTAGATGAACAAATATTTACTGTGCATCGATTGGTACAGTGTGTGTGCCTGATGCAGTGTTACAGCATTAAGGACACAGATATAAATAAGAAAAAGACTGTTCTCAAGATGCTGTTCAGATATTTGAATAAATATATTATACTTTTTGTATATGTTGAAACAAAAAAAAATATTAATGAATAAGGAGACCAGATATATATCCAAATCTATATTCGAGGGAAAAATGAAGAGAATTTTAGAAAGTTTAAAATTTTTAAAAGTCCTCTTTTGTAGACTAAAGTGGTTTGAAACACCAGGATTAATTTTTTTAACCCAGAAAATAGATTTCTTTTTAAATATGTTATAATCATGTTTTAGTATGAAAATACATTAAGCACCTGTAATTAAAATATTTTATGAATAAATTGTATGTCATCTGTATAATGCAGAGGAACTACACTACACCTTTTATAAACAAAAGTCTTTGTGATTTAATTTGTGTGAGAGGAAAATATCTTCATTAAAAAAATGTCAAACGTTTTCTGGTCTGATCACACTGGAAATTGTAGAAGAGAGGAAAAGCAGGCAGAGAAGTAAACTCAGCCATGGCCACAAGAGGGCCAGGAGAGGGATGTGCAAATCTTCACTACCATGAAGCTGAAAACTGCCCAAACTGAGGACTTTGCAACAGCCGAAAAGTGGAGTTCAAAGAACTAGAATACCAAGGAAAAGGAGTACACTGGCTCCAGTTCCACAGATGTTCCTTTTACTGAAAGTCAGTGTACACAGGTGAGAACAGTGTCCTTCCTCTAGTGCACTGAAAGGCTTCGGTTTGTACCAGGAATGTTGCCTCCCTGAAGGACAGGTACTGGTGTTGTCCAAATTGGGTACACTGAGCCAACCTCGGGCCTCTGACTAATATAGTGACTGCAAATTACATTTTAGCAAGGATTTGAATGCAGTGTCAAAACATCTCCTTCACCTCCTGGTTTTGTGAATGGCACGGGACAGGGCCTGGGGTGGGGAAAACACACATTTTAATGCAGAGTATTAGTGGAAGTATTCAAGAGCAGAAATTAAACGAAACTACTGTAGCAACCACTGCTAAGCCAAAGCTAAAGTGTCTCCATTATTAGTTTTCAAAAGAAAACACAGAGTTCTGGAAAAAGAGAAACTGTGTTTAGTCCAAAGTACTGTAGGAAAAAAAAAAAGAGGAGCGGTCTACAGAAAGTGACCTCATAGGGTGATCTGATCATAAATTCTTAACTGGGCTGGGCATGATGGGTAGTCACACCCCAGGCACATAACTTCTTTACTAAAAGATTTATATTTGCCTTAAGCAAGCCCTGTCCATTGTTTTTGTACAACTAGGTTAACACGCCTTTGAAATAAATATAAATACCTTCAAGGGAGCACATAATCGTGTTAACTATTCTATAATCCAATCCCCACCTTGCTTTCTTCCACCTCCATGAACTCTTCCCTATGTTCCCTCCTTAATTTTATATGCATAAAAGAAGCTGAAAAATTGTTATTCTCTGGAGCATTTGAGATCTTGCTTTCTGCCAGTTCTCAGTTTGGGCTCAAATAAACTCATAAAAATTCTATACAGGTTTGGACACTTTTCTGTCAACAGTACTCACCCATTCTTATTGCAGGGCACGACTCCCCAGAGATCCAAGCCATCCCTTGTTAAGGTGCCTGTCTAAATAGAAAGGAGTGCTCAGTTCACTCTGAAGATCTCGCTTCCCATTTCAATAGGAAAACATACGTCACAAAATTTTATCAAGATCAACACTTCAAGCAAGGACACAGTCAGGTGGGTATCTGGAGTCCCGGGGGAAGATTTGATGAACTCATACCAGTTGTATGACATGCTGGCACTTAATCTCTCTGTACTTTTAGTGTTCACAATGATAAAAGGAAGAAAAGCATATCTGCCTTACATGTTTCAGAGGCTTGTTTTGAGGACCTAAAGGCAGACTAAATGGATGGGAAAGTCCTTGGTAAACCTGTAAAAACTATAAAATAGGTGAGTTTCAGTTTTTATAGAAGCTAAAAGTATGTCATCAGAAATAAGTAATGGGTGTAGAAGAGGTTTTTACTCTTCTAAAGAAATGGTTTGCTATGTGTGTGACACATATTTGGTTAAAAAGTGCTTGTTGGTATTTCTCTCAGTGCAGTATAATAATGAACTAGAACTGGTAAAAACACCCAGCTGTGTGACCTGGGCAAATTATTTAACTCCTCTAATCTTCAGAGACCTTATCTGTAACATGGTTATAATCATACAGGGTTGTTGTAAAGATTAAATGAGATAATATAAATAAAGTGCTTAATTTACTAGCTGGCATAGACTAGGAACTGATAATAATGATAATTACTTATAATTATTATTTATTTTGTATTCAAATTCTTCTCACCCTGTTTCTTTTTCCAAGCTTAAGGATGACATGATCTCATAAATAAAATGTCCTTCCTTATGATGCTAGTTCGATCACAATATAGTATTGAAATGGTGGCAAGAGCCATGCTAGCCTTCTGTTCTTGGTGGATGACACTGATATTCCAAAATACAGCTCTGATCTCATTAATTCTCTGCTATCAAAACTCTTCAATGTACTGTTTAATGGATACGGATTTTATGTTTGGGAAGATGAAAAAAGTTCTGGAGATGGATGGTGGTGATGTGGTTGCACAACAATGTGAATGTACTTAAATCATTTAAAATGGTTAAAATGATAAATTTTATGTTATGTATATTTTACTATACTGAAAAATTTTTGGAAAGAAAGGCAACAATAAAAAATAAAAATAAAAACCTTCAGTGGCTTCCCACTGCCTAAAGAGTATGTAAAAATTTTTTAGCCAGATATTCAAGGTCTACAAACACCTCTTGTCCTGCTCTGGTCAAAACCACATTCTGTTGCTCTCTTGTCTCTATGCCTTTGCCTGTGTTTAACTGCCAGCGATGCCCTTATATTGCACATATGTTTTTTAATTTTCTTTATATTGTGATGTTTTGACATCTTAAAAAACCTTTCCAACTGGAGAGATACTGCCTCTTCAGGGCTAGCCAGTTCTTGGAGATAGCAAGGGACTCAGCCCAAAGCATGCCTCTGATCAGTGGGGAACCACACCTTCTCTATCTCATGCTCCCCAGGAAACAATATTCCTCTGCCTTAATCATCCCAAGGCCAGAAAAAGGACAACTAGAAACCATCCTTATAGACTGAAGCTCATCATAATCATTCAAATCATCTACAGTCATCAGCTGTTTACTCTGCCCTGTCTTGTCTTTCCTGCAGAAACCCCAATAAGGGCCATGGTCTAAGCATTTCCCTCTCCTGCTTTTCTTCCTGATCAAAACTTGGCATTCCTCCTGTGGCCCTGCACGGTGAGCTGTGCCTCTTCTTTGTAGAAGGACTGTAAATCACATTAAATTTTTCTTTCAACAGTCACCTTTTAACAGTTACCTCTCCCTATCAGTCGCCTTTTTAAATTAAGACCCAGGCACAAAACAGTCTTTTATTTCTATCTTACCCTGTCACAGCTCCCACTTTCACCCCAATATATATGTTTACAAACTAAAAAAATACATTCAGGAGAAGGTAGATTAAAAGACGGGTTGGGGGTATATGGCATATAAACAAGGATAATTTTAAGCAATACACTGCAGATGAAAAAAATACATCATAGTTTGATTGAGGCTTTCTTGTAATCAAGTCTCATAGCAGGGCATACCTAAATCTCTTCCCTTTTACATTCATTCATTCATTCATTCATTCATTCATTCAATAAAGACTTATTGAGCCCTGACTATGCCAGGCAATATTCTTAACGTTAGGGGTATGCAGTAACTATAATAAAAGGTTTAAATTTTGTTCTTTGTATAAGGGTTTTGATATTTTAATTAATTGTGTTTTATGGACTGTTAAAGCTGACAGGACCCTAAAAGATTCACCCTTCTCTACTCTCTCTTCTCTTAACCCTGGAATCTGAGAGCTCAAGAGACATATCTCATATATCACACAGCCAACTAGATATAAAATGAAATCAGGTATCCATATTCTATGTTTCCTACCTTACAAGAGTATAAAGCACCTGTATATGATGACAATGATGATAAAAATGGGCATGAGAATGAGTATGAAACACACATACCTTGTCAAAGCAGACAAGGTTTAATTGTCCACATACATTGATCCTCTGGGGGCTGATGCAAAAGATGCCTCTCTTCTTCAGCCTCCTCTGGGCATAGATAATGCCTGTGGTTAGGGCAGCAGGTAGAGCAGGGGGAACTGCAATTGTGATGACATCCAGGGCCTTTCTTACCACCTCCTCAGGAGACTCCTGGAAGATACGTCTCTCTCTCACTATTACAGATAAATAAGTCGTGAACAGCTTCGTGCATATGACTTTTTCCTTCTTTTTGTTTAGTTCTTTAGGTCAAGTTCTTAGAAATGATATGAGCAGATCAAATATGAGTCAAAGGGTATGAACATGTTTATAGCTCTCAATACATTTTGCCAAAGTGCAATGAAAAGGATTGTAACGATTATACATTATCAGCAGAGAACAGTGTGCCAGTTCGCCATGTACCTTCACCAGCATTTGGTATCAGAATTTTAATTAAAATTCCTTATTGCATACCTACAAATATATCTCAGACTGAAAATAAAAAATATAGTGTAGGTAAAAGCGTGTAAGAGTAGAGGCATGTTGATATCTCAATAAATAAACTGTTTTATCTCTCTAGATCTAATTGTTATTATGGAACTTGGTGATCAGTTGCTTATATTGGAGAGCTGGGCATATACAGGCAAGTTTCAGGGTTTGGCTTTGTTTTCCAGTTTTGTAAACCACGCCCAAGATTAAGGTCAACACATAGAGTATAAAATATATATAGATGGGTGTATGTGTGCATGTAATAAAGGAACAAAAGCAGCTTACCCCACTGAGCACGTAGACACACAAAGTATAGATCATCCCAATGGTGGCTGTCCCTACGAGGCACAGGAGGAACCTAATGGCATCCCTGTAGAGCTTAAAATTCATCGGCTTGGGATAGAGAATGGATCTCACAAGGTCCCCCTTTGCAGTGTTGATTCCTGAAGCAGCAAACACACACCCCACCCTTTCAAGATGACAAATCCTACACCACTGGTGCTCTTCTAAACCTCAACATTACCTTTGTTTTCTTTAGAGATATTTAAATGGTGTTTAAAGCTAAATACAATTAAAAGATCGTTGGGAAAATATCTAAGCGTTAGAATGGAAATATTTTAGCTATTTCAGAGCCCATTACTCTTTGGCCTTCCTTCCCTCTACTTGCAATTCCAGTGCATCCCAGAGATAGAAAAGCACTGTACTGGAGGCAGAGCACAGCTTTTCCAAATACAGCTTCATTTTAAGGAAATGTCATGAGTGTGTATGCACATACAGACACACACAGACACACACACGCACACATACAGAAGTCATTTGAATTTAAACTAAATGGTCTTGTAAATGCTTACGGGCTCAGTTTCTAATACTTTTCAGTGTGGAGTTTTCAGTTTCTATTCTTGCCTAGGAAGAACTTGGGTTTTGGGGTTAAAAGACCTGAATTTTAGATCCAGCTCTTTCAGTTACTGGCTGTATGATTTGCTAAAGTTCACTCGAATTGTGTGGGCCCTAGTCTATTAATGTACAAGGGAGAGACACTAGGCATCTTTTATTCTGCTGGTATGAAATGTGCAAATAGTTTATAAGTGACAGAGCACATAAATAGTAATTACTATCATCAATATTATTATTTTTAAAAAGTGTATGTCATAGGCCAATCCATATTTAAATTATAGAGTTAATAAATTTAATTTGTTATCTAAAGACTGCTCCTTACCTTAAAATATCTAAATTTAAGACACTAGACAAAATGAACAAAAGCATTTCATTAAAATAACAAAACGATGAAAGAGATGCTAACTAACCAGTCTGCAGTACCACGGCTCTCGCAGTCCCGGAGCAAGCTCCCTTGGTCTGGATAACCTCCGTTCCGCAGAAGAGGACGTGCCGTTTGTAATCTGCTTCACTCTGTGTTTTCCAGGGCACAGAGCCATTCATCTTGGGTAATGGAGTTTTAGTGACTGGAATACTTTCTCCTACAGAAAACAAATATCTCATTTTTTGAGGTTGGATGACTTTATTCATTTAAATCATGGGTACGCTCACTCATCATATGGTAGACATTTGCTGTCAGCCTGCCATGTGGCAGGGACAACCCTAGGTATTGGGGATACAAAAAGGATAGTAAAAAGCCACAAAAACGAGAAACATATCTCTTGTATTGAAGAGGTTTATAGTCCAGAGACGGACACAGATATGTAAAAAAATAAGTATAACACTATATTACCAATACTGTGAGTGCTATGAAGTCAAACATGTATGCTAAAATAGGCTGAAAATAACCATGTGGGGAATAGCAAGTTGTGCTGTCTAGAATGTGGTGTGTTGGAAATAAAAGGCCATGGGAGCTATGCTGGAGCCAAAGCATGTGGGGCCCTAAGCGCACATGTTTTAAAGTGTTTAAATATTTTTCTATGGGCACAAGTGGCACAAGGGGGATGGGCGAATGTTTAACTGTTTTATTCAGGAGAGTATATCATATTTATATATAAGAGAGTGTACTCTGGTGAAGTCAGAGGCTCGACATCACACTGGAAACTGATCACAAGAGTCCTCGTTGGAGAAGACGAAGTCTGAACTACGGCAGCTGGCAGTGGGAGTAGAATGGAAGTGCTCAATCTGAGAAATAGGATAGTAAAAAGCCACAAAACTGTGAGATAGAACCACACCTGTCAGCATGCCTTCATCTACCACACAGCTGCCATCAATCAGAATGGCATCACATGGCATTTGCACTTTGTTCCCTGTTAAAATTAATAAATCTCCAGGGACCAGGAAGCGTGATTCCAGTTCTTGGACTCCAGCTGAAAGTGTTAGAAAACAAGGTTGAGTCAGGTTTTTTCCCATAAAAACACAGTCCAATAGCGACCTAAATTAAAAATCAATGAAGAAGCAAACAGGGCACAACATTGATTCAAAATCCAAAAACAATAAGGAAAAAAAGTAATCAATTCAATTACAAAAAAAAGAAAACTGTGTGATAAAATATAAATAAGCAAAGAAAAAACTAATGAAAAGATTAGAAAACATGTTTAAAACTTACAGTATAGACAAGAGATTAATATTCCTGATATAGAGAGTTAATAAAAAAGAGATGTGTAGCAAATGACCTTATAAAAGATTGCTAATGTTAATAGATAGTTCACACATCCACACGCACACATGCGTACACAAATTGCAAGTGGCATGTTAAACACCTAAAAAGATGTTCATTCTTATTCATAATAAGAAAAATAAAAATTTCTTCCTTCTTTCCTTCTTGCTTTCTTTTAATTCTTATCTTCCTTATTCAGTCTGAAAGCTATAAGGGGTTAAGCAAGATAGTCATCTATGCAGGGGCCTGGGTGAGGCAGGAATGAGGGTGGTAGCCTGCTGTGGATATCAGAGCCTAAGAAGGATGGACAGGTATAGAACCGGGCTGGGTGCAGGATACTACAGCTCAAGGAAGGAGAGAAGGGCACCCATGGTGGCAGTGGCCTGGTTTAGAATGTTGGAGTCCGAGCGGGGTAAAAAGGTGAAAGGTGCCTTCATGGGAGTAGGGTGAGGGTACGAGGGGGGCGTGAGCAGTGATGGATGATGGGTTACGTCCAGGCAGGACTGATACAATAAGTAGGTATAATGAGGCTAGTGAGAGTTAGATTTCTTACTGAAGAAAGGAAGTTACAAGAATAGATAAAAATAAAACTAGAATGAACTCCATAGTATTGGATTAGAATTGGAGACAACGGTGTAAACTGATGGTTTTCAATAAACAGATAGACAAATAATATAGATGTAAATATATATGTATAAAAGAATATATATGTATAAAAGAATGTGTATATATATATATATATATGTGTGCATGTGTTTATATGTCTGTTTTTTTATACATATATTCTCTAATTCTCTTTTCTGAGAAAGCCTGGGAACAGTGTAACCCTAACAAAAATGTGCATATCCAGTGTCCAAATTTTGATTTCTACATTTCATTTCCCCTCAGAAAAGAATCAGAGTTCCTAAAGAAATAGTGGTTAAATGGCTGGGCCAAGAAAAGTACAATGTAAGCTAGTATATTCAGCAATGCTATTAAGGAAGTGCCCAAAGAATGATGGGAAAAATCAAGAAGATATCAAAAGCAACTTAAAAGTCTCTTGCTGCATAAATCTATAACAATTTGAACATCATAGTAAATAATGATAATAATGAACTATAATCCATCAAATAAAATAAGAATTCATGAGTCAATAATGATATAAGTAAATGAATAAATAAATGAGGAGAAAAGATGGCTTTTCTTTATAGTAAAATAGCAATTCATTAATGTAGAAGGAAAGATAAAATTAGAAAATCACCATTTGGCAACTATCAAAACAAGAATTAATCTAACCAAGAAACATCAATGGATACTAAAACCAGTGGGTGAAATTTTCATGAGGATGATTTATTTATATAGTCTCAAAGTATCTCTTAACAAAATAACTACTAATTACAGAGAAAAAGTAAATTTACAATGGAGAAACTTGGCAGGCACCATTTAATTAAGTAATTCAAGTTAACATCACCAGTAATAGGACAAATTTAAATTATGTACCACCTGAGAGGAGGTAGTGAGAACACAGACACATCTGTGTGATATTTGAGCCAGAAATGCATAACCTGCATTTAACTATGAGGGAACATTACACAAATTTAAATTGCGAAACACTCTATAAAATAACCAGAGTCAAAAGAGGTGAGGTCATGCAAGCCAGCGAAAGATCAAAGAAGATCAAAGAGACATGGCAAATAACAGAATGATATGATCCTGGATATTTGCCTGTAAAAAACATGTTTAAGACAATTGGTAAAATATGAATGGGTCTGAGCATCAGTTGGTATTAATATATCAATATCTACCTCTTGATATTAATGTTTGCATTGTCATCTATATAGAAGAATACTCTTGTCTTTAAGAGATGTCCACTAAAGTATATGAGGATTGTGGAGCCACATATCAGCAACTTATTCTCAATGGCCCAGGAAAAAAGTTATTTGACCTATTTGTGTAACAGCTACGTAAGTTTTAAATTATTTTCTATAAAAAAAAAAAAGGAAGAAAAGACAAATATACATGAGATAACTTGCTCGCTTATCTGAATAGAAAAAAAAAAAAAGTTTGCCAGCATATCCTGTTGGCAAGGCCATGAGGAAACAGATACTTTCACACATTTCTGGTGCAAATGCAAACAGGTACAGTGTCAAAGGAAAGAAATTTAGAAATATCTACCTTTCAGAAGTGCAAATGCATTTATTCTTTAACTCAGCAATTTTACTTCTCAAAATCTATACCAAAGATAGACTAGTAAAAATGTGAAAAGACATGTGAACAAGATTTTTTTTAATTATAGCACTATTTTTAAAAATATTTTTTAAATCCTTCAATAGAAAACTGATTGACTAAATAATGGTTCTTCCATGCAAGATAATACTATAGTGCTGAAATAATAAATAAAGAATATCTACATATCCTGCTATGAAAGGACCCCTATCTGTAGAGTATATAAAGCATACACACCAGAAAAGTATTAGTTAAGTGTGTACGTTATACCCCTGTTGTCTTAAAAAGAGAATATTAATATATATCCTATTATGCAAATATACAATATAGCTATGAATATCATATATATTTTTTATTTCTTATATGTAAGAATAAATCATAAACAAACAAAAATAACTATAGAGTGAATGATTACACAAGATAGAAGAGGGAGAGAAATTAGAATTGCCTAAACATCTCTGTCTTACAAATTTAATTTCAAACCAAATAGATATTTTATATAATATTTACACAAACCAACACAAAAATATATTTCAAAACTAACATTAAAGTCTAAAGCAAAATGAATGAGATCCTGTTGTTAGTAACCATACACAGAACTACTTTGGGTGATCTTAAAACATGTTTTTTTCCTTAAGTATAATTTGACTATACATTCCTAATGGTACATCATAAACAGGAAAAGAACTCTAAAAGAAATCTTAAATTGTTTTTAGGAATCATATTGTTGCTGGGTGTGTTGGTTCATTATTCTGAGATTATCACGTATAACAGGATAAAGCAAATGAGTAATTTACTGCTGTCATTGAGAACTGGAACTTCTGGTATGGATAAAAGAGAGATAGAAGTACAATCAACAAAGTAAAAAGCTCATAGTTTTAAGCTTGAATTGGAAATGTCAGTATAATTTCATCAAGTATTTTATTTTAAAAACGTTTTTTCCCAGGCATGTCTTCTGAAAAGGCCTAGAATCAAGTAGTAACACCACGGACATGAGCACTCCATTTTGTGATTGATGGCTCTCAGTACTGCATCAAAGAGCTCTTTGGAAAAAAAGGTATTTTTCTCAGTTTGGAGAAGGAATTGTCCAAGATGAGTTTGGAATACCTTGCCATACCGGAAAGCATTAAAACATTCAAAGACTATTGGGGTCATGTCAAAAGAGCCCAGAAGCCAACCTGAAGAGGCTCTGAAAGGCCGAAGATGGGACGACATGAGCAAGAATAAGAATAAAAATTGCAATGAATAGAAATGTACCAACAATGTTTAACATTATACATCCATAATGACATTTAAAAAATCTTTGGGAAAATGCTAGAGGATCAATCCATTATTTTGAAAGCTGGTACATAAAAGGAAATAATCTGATTTTTTATCCTTTCTTAAACAAACTGAACCTAAAGATAATGAAATAGTTGAGAAGTGGTATTTCTATTTACAGAAATATTCCACTTCATATCTGAAGATGGCATGGTAGAAATAGAAATTCGAAATTCTTAATGAAGTAATAAATTTAGATCATGAGCGTTTATGTCTGCTAATATCACGTACAAAAAAAAAAAGACAATCAGATATTATGTACCTCTCATTAGAAATACACAATACCAACTAACAAGTATTCTTGCCAAAATTTAAGCCTCAGATCTATCAATTTGGGAGAACTAAAAGGAATAGAAATTACGTAAGACAACTCTTTGAGTATACAATTATTATCATCTGAACTATGGAAACCACAGGACGAACCATTTACTTTCTTTAACAAAAAATTTGCAAGGAAAGAAATAAGATACAGAGGAGAGGATGTGTCAATTAAAATAAACTTGAATGGTATAGTGAAATAAACTTGAAACATCAACCAATTGCAGTATTTGGAGTTTATTTGGATCCTGATTTGAAAATTTGTATATTATATACCATATATATCATAAGTATATATGTAAATATATGTATATACACACTCACATACACACTTGTGATTTAGTTGATAAATTTTTAATGCTGCCTGTATAGTTGATTTTTTTAAATTATGAGAAGTTTTTTATAGATGAGATAAAGGAATTAAAAAGGACTCTTTATTTTTTAAAGATATACTAAATGTTTTTTAATATAATGCTATGGCATCTGGAATACTTCAAAAATAATCCAAAGTAAGGGAGGAAGTATAAGAAGTGAAAAAAAGATTCGATGAGGTGATATTATTAAATCTGGGTGATAGTTACATTGGGTTTAATTATTGTATTCTCTCCATTGTTGTATATGTTTGAAATGTTTCATTGTAAAAAGTTAAGACAAAAAGATGACTAGAACATTTATAAAAACTGAAGATTCACTTCCAGCTAAGATGTAACAAAAAGGACCAGATTTATCTTTCTATCTGAAACAACCAAAAGCCATACAAAATATAGGAAACAATGGGTTTTAGACACTGAACATAAGCAACAAAAGAAATGGGGAACAAACGAAGGTGTCCTACAGTTGCTCAGCTTACTGCCTTTAGAGTTTTTTCAGGCCACTATGGAGGACGAGTGAACCCAAATAAAGTCCAGAGGACTCCCTGAGTTCACTACAGAGATGAGAGTCTGTGGAGATTAAGATGGCTTGAGTTCACAGAACAGAGTACTGGAGAGAAGACAACTGCCCAGAAGTAGAGCCACAAAGACCGGCAGAGGCCCCTCTTTAGTATTGAGCAGACTAATAATCAGCACATGAATGTGAGGGAACTACTAGCAAATGAACAATTGGACACTTACATTCAAAAATAGCATTTACAATAGCATAAAAATATGAAATATTTAGTAGTAAATTGGAGAAAGAATGTAAAAGACTCATACATTGAAACCTGTAAAACATTACTAAAGGAAATCAATGAAGACCTAAATACATGGAGAAATATACTATATATATGGGTCACAAGACCCAAATTTGTTAATATGTCAATTTTCCACAAAATGATTTATAGATTCAACATAATTCCAATCAAAATCTCAGCATGATTTTTGGTAGAAATTGACAAATTGATTCTAAAAGTCATAAGGAAATGCAAAGGGCCCCAAATTGCCAAAACAATACTGAAAAAGAAGAACAAAGCTGGAGGCCTAACATTATTTTATTTCAAGACTAATTATAAAACTATATTGTGTGGCATTGGTATAAACGCAGGCAAATAGATCAGTAGAATAGAATGGAGAGACCAGAAATAGATCCACCCATGTATAGATAACTGATCTTTGACAAAGCTGCAAAGGCAATTCAATGGAAAAAGAATGGTTTTTTTCAACAAATGGAATTAAAACATTTGGAAGATCTGTTTCAGAAAAAAAAAAACAAAAAACAAAAAAACGCACACACCTAAAACTATGAAACTTCTAGAAGACAATGTAGGAAATCTTGATAGCCTTGGATTAGACAAAGATGTCTTAGATATGACACAAAAAGCATGATCCACAAAGAAAAAATTGATAAACTGGCCTTTAACAAAGGTAAAACATCTGCCCTTTGAAAGACACTGTGAAGAGAATGAAAAGATGTTACAGACTGAGAGAAAATATTTGCAAATTATATCTGATAAAGGACTTGTAACCACGATATAGTAAGAAATCTAAAAATTTAATGAGAAAACAATCTGATAAGGAAGAGATTTGAACAGTGATTTCACCAAAGAAGATATAGAAATAACAAATAAGTGCTTGAAAATATGTTTAATGCCATTAGTCATTAGAAAAGTGCAAATTAAAACAACAATGAGTTATAACCATACATCTGTTAGAATGGCTAAAATTTAAAAGATTGACATGTTGAATGTTGACAAAAATGTGGAGTCACTGGAGCTTTCATCTGCTGGTATGAATGTAAAGTGGAAACAGTTGGCCATTTCTTTAAGAGTTAAACATTTTTCTATCACATAATCCAGCCGTCCCACAGTTAGATATTTTCCCATAAGAAATTAAAGTGCATGTCCATACAAAGACTGAAATCCCACAGTGGCGTTATTTGTAACAGTCGAAAACTGGAAATGACCCAAGTTTTCATCAACAGGTGAATGGATGGGCAAATCCATACAATGGGATTCTTCTCAGGAATAAAAAGAAATGAACCACTGATATATTTAACAAAGTGTATAGATTTCAAAAGTTTATAAACTTTACTGTATTATAAAAGACAAAAAAACACACACTGTACAATACCATTTATATAAAATTCTAAACATGCACACTTGTTACCTGAGGATGGGGATGAGTAGAAAGAACTTAAGAGGGAAGATTATAAACAGGCACAAGGCAACTATTGGGGATAATTGTCATTATCTTTATCTCAGTAATAATTTCACAGGTGTGTACGTATGTCAAAACTATCGAATTGCATACTTTAAATACGTTTTGTTTATTCTATGAAAATTTTACCTCAATAAAGTTTTTTTTTTTAAGGTGAGATCTCAAATTTCTCATCTCTAAGTAAATGTACAGGAAAAGATGCAAATAAAGATGAGAGTACAATTAGGAACAATTAGAAATACAATTTTAAATCCTTTTCTGATTCCATATGGACAATATATAAATCTAAAATAATGAGACTTACCTTTTCTCTCACATACAGAAACTGTAATGTTATTATGTGACTCAACTAGATGGTGGAGTTTTACAGATTGCTGAAAAAGAAGGGAACATAGAAAAAGTCTTATCTACTTGAGGTTAGGTACCAGGTATTACTCAGTAAATTGCTAGCCTTCTTTAATGACGTGTTATTGCTAACTGAATGTACTTGCCAAAAACAAGACTGAACAGCTTCTTGCTCAATTATAAAAGCATCTAACTTGTGCTGTTCACCCAGCAATAAGGTGTATATGTTTTTCAGGAGAAACGAATTTCCCAGCATGCTCTTCCACTCAAGAGTTTTCGATAACCATAAATTTGTGTTTAATTCTTTAAGTAGATAGATAACATCAAGGATTTTGATCATTCAAAATATGTATTTATACAGAGAAAGGCAAATACCATATAATCTTACTTATATGTGCAATCTAAATAACAAAATAAATGCATAAACAAAACCGAAACAGACTCATAGATACAGAGAACAAACTGATGGTTGCCAGATGGAAAGAGGGTTAGGAGGATGGATAAAAAGGTGAAGAGATTAAAAAGTACAAATTGTTTTTGTTATGAAAAAATACAGCATAAGGAATAGTCAGAAATATTGCAATAACTATGTATAGTGCCAGATGGCTACCAGACTAATGGGAAGGCAGTACTTTATAACAAATTACATAAATGTCTAAACACCAAGTTGTACACCTGAAACTTATATAAAAAATATTGAAAGTCAACTGTAATTAAAAATAAAAAATAAAAAATCAATTAAGTGAATAAGTAATAGGGGAAAGGAAAAATATAAGTCGTAAAAAGAAAGTACCCCACCTAGGGTACATACAGCACATCACACCTGCTAAATTTATTTTGATTGCAGATAAATGATTTACAGCTATCAAATAAAGATTGCCAAAGATATTGCTATATACTTTCTCTAATAGGCATTTTCTTCACTATAAAAGTAATAAAGTTTCATTGTTTTAAAAAAATTGAAAACAATAGTAAACTAGAAGAAAAATTCTCTCAAAACACAATGCCACTACATCTATCCAATTTTTGTAGCATGTTTCAAGAATTTTTTAAGGACTTTTAAAATACTAAAATAAAAGGACCTTTTAAATACTAAAATAAAAGATATGTGTTTATACCTAAATAGCTTCAAAAACTAAGCATTATTTCAGTTTTGGGATATCCTACATGAAAGTTCTTAATCTATAACTTTTTAAGAAGTTTGGTGGTTCTTGCTGTTTCCTCATAGTATTAATTATTTGAATACATGAAATATATGAGACATTTGGATATACTTGTAATTTATATATATATTTATAAACACACATACATGTGGATGTGTGAAAAGATAGATGTACAAGAATCATCAGTGCGGCATGGTTTTAATAGTAGAAAAGACCAGAAACAACTTAATGTTATCAATATAAGCCTGGTTTAAAAATTATGGTACACCTAGAGAAAAAAATAGTTATGCAGCTATGGAAAGAAATTCAAGACATATTAGGTGAAAGTGCAAATGCCAACAGTGTACATAGTGTACTTCCATTTGTGTAAAATAAATTAACATGTATGAGTTTAATATTTCTGAAAGTACATAGAACATCTAGTACCAGTAGATGCTTCTTGAAAGACAACCTGGACACTGGGAGCACTAAAGTAGGAGGATTATTTACTTTTCATTTACACAGTTTTATTCTGTTTGAAATTCTTTTATTTTATCCACATATTGCTCCTTTTATTAAGAAAAATAACTAGTTAATTTAAAAAATAATTTTAAACTATCTATGGGCCTTAAGAGCATAGTGGTGACCTTAAAAAGAGCTGTTAAAATGGAATCATGAGAAGAATCCAGATCAGTATAGGTGAGAAGTGAGAGGGAGATGAGTAAATGATGACAATGTGCATAAAGAACTGAAGTTTTACTGTAAAAGGGAGAAGAAAGGTAAAGTAGCAGCTAAAGGTAGGAGCATGGTCAAGGGAAGGGATTGTTTCATTCATTTGGTTTTTTTAAGCTGAGAGAAGCTTAAGCATATTTAAGTGCTGATGAGAAGCTTCTTGTGGAGAGGGAGCAAGAAGGGGTCATCCATTAACTGAATAAACACTCTAAGAAGGCAAGAGAGTATGCTCCCAAGACAGGCCAAGGACACTTGCTTCTCTGTAATGAGATGTCAGGGCAGCAGGGAGATGAAGACATGGGTCATTTGGCAGTCAGAAATTTTGAACAAATTTCTGAACAAGTCAGAAATCAGTTGAACAAATTTCTGTCTCGTGGCTTTTATCTTTGTGAAACAAGCGGTGAGATTATCTGCTTAATTAGAGGAAAAGTGGAACACGGGCAGTTGGCCATCTCAGAAACTTAAAGAGAGATGTGTTTGTAAACCTTAATTTCAAAGACTAGGAAAGCACATTGGCCAGAGACATATAGAAAGCTTCCTCAGATGAGGCTGGCATTCATGGTTTCTAGTGAAATCAACCAATCTGTTCTATGTGATTTTTCCCCAAGAGCACCTAGAACCCTATGTAGGCTACAGAAAACCAAGAGTTGGATTTTACAAATAAGTACCAATCAAACATAAAGGGCAAAGGAGTTAATATTATACAGAGACTCCTTCGCCTTCCACTTCCCTTCCACCATCTTCAAAATCCAACAGTATTCTCTGGATATATTTTTTTCACTTAATCACGATTCATAAATATGTGCATATTTTTCTGGCTAATCAGTGTGAGTAAGATAAAGAGAGGGAAAAAGTAACTTTAAAAGTTAAGACCTGGGATGTGAGAAGGAAAAAGACAGTTGAGCATCAACTATTGTGCTAAGTATTTACAAACTTGGTCTCATTTATTATGGAGTAGACAATGGCTATTTCCTGATTCTCCTAACAAAATTTCAATAAAGTTCCTACTGCTCTCTTTCTGAGACCATTGGATTGGTGGGAAAACTTACCTCTCTGAGATCATATACTGTCAAAGTTATGGAAATGACGGACATGAGTATGATGGCAAAAGCATATTCCTTGTAGTCTTCACTAAACCACAAACAGACACTGAAGAGTTGAAATATGTAAAATGGATTTAAAACCTGTTGGTAGACATAAAAACAGGAAGCAAGGGTGATATTTAGGCTTTACACTTAGCTATTCATTGACTTATTTGTTTTCTTAATCATCTCTATGACACAAATCATCCCACACAATACTCTTGTTACATTTATTCAGCAATTGCCTTGTGCCAGACACTGCACTAAGCAACTTCACCTGAATATGCTCATTTTATTCCAAAAGTTACTTTATTAACCACATGTCATTACTTATCTCCATTTTAAAGATAAAGAAACTGAAACTTAGATCTTGAGAAACTTCCCTAGGATCACACAGCTGTGACTTACAGACCAGAACTTGAACCCAAGCAACCTAGCCTCAGAGCACCTAATTTAAATCTCTGCTACACCTTATAATTTAAAAAGTAACATCTCATGTATCCTCATGTTGACCATCACAACAGTATGTAAAGAGTAGATATTTACATGACTAACATTTCCAATTTATGGACTTTTGGCAGCCTGTCGTATTAGTTCAGGTTTTCAAAGTTAAATGCTTTCTGGTCTATTGTTCTCTATGACACATCTGCCATATTTGAAGCCATTAAAGTGCTTTTTAGACTAGTAGATGAGTTGAAGGCTACATTTACTTATAAGAGCCAAGCTGAAAGTGATAAGCTATAACTGAACATGTAGAACACTGTGGGAGAGATCAGTAGAACTAACTAATAAGTCTGAACACACGATTTTCTTCCTAGAATTTTGGATGCTGAGAAATTGTATATGTTTCCTGTAAGAAAAGAATATGGATTCAAATTTTTATTATTATTTTAGTTTCATGAAGTTGAGGCAGACTAAGAGGCAAAAGATTAAAAAAGAAAGAGAATTTGAGCTCATCCAGTCATTAGACAATACATGGGCACATGAGCATCTTATCCTATACTGTCAGGCAATGTGTACAAAAGACTGACTTCAAGAAAAGAGAGTGAAGATATATGAAGACAATATGCTTGGCATTCTTTTAAAACTATCTCAAATTACGATTACTTATTAACAAGTAGCATTCTTGACCATTTGACTAGAACCAAGCTTCTCTATTTTCTATCCAGCACCAAAAGAAAGTACCGATTACCTCCTTGATAAGCAGTTTCCAAATTGGCGTGATTTCAACATCAATAGTATTAGGTCCACATATTAACCTCCTACAGGGAAAGATCACAGATCACTCAATTACTGAAAACAAAGATGAAACTCATTTCTTACCCATTCAAAAAAGGCTCTATTTCATGATCACTGTCTTACTTATGAGATCGGCATAAACCTCTCTTGCCACGTAACACCTCCGTCCTTCTCAAAATAACTGGGGAGGATTATCAGGGTGCAAAAGCAATAAACATAATCATATTACATCTACTGAACACTTTCTGAGATCTAAATATCCCCCTCCTGGTAACTTGGGTATTTATTATTAGCAATTGTCTCATTCGAGTGTTTCAAGATTGACACTCTCTCAATTCTGATTCTCCCCTACTCTGGCTCCATAGAGGTGGGAAAGAGAAGTCAACGGGAGAGAATAATTCTACCGATAATGAATACTGTACTCACCTTCCTACTCCTGTTCTGTTCTTGAAAGCTGCAAAATGTGTTTCAATGTGAGTGAAAGGTGTTGGGTTTTTAAAAATAGCTCTGTACACAGAGTTATAAAGCCCTTTAATTGAAAACCAAGAGGTGTGTTTGTTGTTGTTGTTGTTGTTGTTGTTGTTTGATAATGTACAGCAATGACCTTTTATGAGTTATTTTGCTATTGAGAACACTAACCACTCTCTCTGTGCCTTCTAGACGTTCAAATCCAATAGCTTGGCCAAATGTATTAGAGAAGTGCTTCTCAAACTTTAATCAGTAACTAATTTGGCATTGTGGAGCTACAGGTCTTGCATGATATTCTTCTGCTGCTCCATAATTATCATTTAACTCTGTTATATTAGTATAATATATACTTCTTGATTACAATCAAAACTGGCTCAACCTTATTATTATAACAACTTTGAGGAGCCTTGTATAGAGTAGAAAGAGCACTGAACTTAGAGTAAGGAGTGTGAGACTTAGTTCTTTCTCTATCATTTCCCATCTGTGTGACCTTGTCCAGGCCATTAAACCTTTCTGAGCTTCAGATTTCTTAGGATGTTATATTGGGATGAAGAGGGTGTCTGTTCTACTTCTCCCAGAAGGTTGCTCTGAAGAAGTGAGATAATATATGTGAAGACATTTAATTTAATAATACTAAGTATTACAATGTTTTCTGATATTGATCAGTTAAGATAACTATTAACTGGGCTCTCTATTTGGCTAACTTGTAAGTGTTCTTTTGAGATGATATAGATAACAATATGCATGGTACCTAATTTCTTGTTCTTCTCTTGTCAGACCTGATCCAAATTTTAGGTGTATCTTGGCAGAACTGAGCTGGTCTTCCAAAGATCTAAAATAATAATAATGAGAAAGACATATTTAGCCATAATATTTTGGAGATAATATATTTTTTTCTTTGGATGCAATTGCTGAAACAACTTACCCAATTTTCTGGAACTGTCCTTCTAAGTTGTTCCAGACATATCTTATTTTCTGCACTTTTATACATCTCACCTACAAAAGAAAAGTACTAAGGAAGTCTCTAGTTTGAGGATCGGCAAATATATAGCAATTCAGTGGCTAAAGAAGCATTTGTGGAAGAAGTAAAGATAAAGCCCTACTATACTTATTTAAAATTTTATCTTTTCTTTACTTATCTTATTCTTTTCTACTACATAAATGGCATTCTTTATTAGAAGTCATCATTCAGTAGCCTGTATCGTGGGCTTACTATATGAGTAAGTATATGAATAAAACTCGGTCTCTGCATCCTACTGCTTTATAACTTACCAATGGAAAAAATGCATTACAAAAAAGAAAAAAGAAAACCGTAGCATACAGTCAAATATGTACATGTCAAAGAAATAAAAATATAATAAAATAAAAAGTATAGTATTGAAATGCTATAGATATATGGAGAGGGCTGATGACAGAAGGCTTCGTGGAGAAGATCTGAGCTGCAGCCTTGAAGGACTGCAATAATTTTGCTCAGATGAAAAGGGAAGAGGGCATTTCAAAGAAATGATGCACTAGTTAGTTGCAGCAAGGGGCGAGTGAATGGGCCTGTTTGAGGAATGGTGAATGAGGCTAGAAAGATAACTAAGGATCAGACTATACTGATTTAGATGCTAAGATGAGGTACTTAGGACTTTATCTTGTAGGCAATAAACTTAGAGTAACCTATAAAAGAGACACCAGAAAAGATTAGGCTGGTAGTAGGTACTAGGAGAGAGCTAAGAGGTTTTTGCAAGAAAATGTGCTCTAGGAAGTGAGGGTTTGAGGGTAGTGGCCGTGGAATAGAAAGGAAATGTTAATACTTATGACATTTATGGCTTTGTTTTTGATCTTTTAAAGCAACTTTATATAAGAATCTGAATCTTCAGTAACTAGTGACCTAATTAAGCACAAAGAAAAACAGTGAGACTGTCATATTGCTATGGTTATAACATCATTTTGCCCATTGGAAACAACTGGGGAGCTTTAAAAAAATATCCACCTCTAAGAGGTTCTGATTTCATTTGTCTGAGATGCAGCCTGAGTATAAATATTTTTAAATTTTCTCAAGTAATTCTAACATGCAGCCAAAGTTGAGAAACAGCAGTCAACACTTCATTTTACAGCTACTGTGATGATTGTGTCCTTTAGAAATTAAATATCTCTGCAAATCAGTTTCTCAATGAATAAGTTGAGGCAACTGGACAGATTATTTCTAACTTCCACTGCAACTTCTCTGAATATGTTCTCTACCTATAAATATTATAGTTGGTATAACCATTAGATAAAATGCTAAAACTGAGAAGAGCATATAGCTGATACAGAATAAGCACTCAATACATTTTTTATTAAATGAAAAATTGTTTTGTACGACCACAGGTCAGCTAGAAATAGAGCCTAAATTCCTCAGCTTCAAGATCTATGTTACCTTAAATGAATCTTAATCCTGTTCAATAAATATATGTGTGTGTGTGTGTACACAGTGCACTCCCATGCACACATTCATAGTCACCAAGTAAGAGTGTTAAATCCTGTATTTTTCTTTTACAGAATGAATTTATTTCAATGAGGTTGGTTGCATAATAAATTTTATAAAAATAAATTCTATGTTCCAATTGATTTTCAGTATTAAATTGGAGTTAATTGCCAGTGGGAATGATTCTTCTTCTTTCACAAGCTGTGAATTAAGAGTGAGGAAGAGTATTTGAAAGTAATCAGCCTGGGGTGTGTTAATTGTCACAGCCCACCTTGGAAACTCAAGTTTTTTGCTTATATCTTTCTTCCTTTCCAGTATTCCCAGCAATTCTGCAAATAGAGCTGAACTATAATTACAACTATTGTTTTTTGAGTATGTGGGAGCTTTTCACACCTTATCTTTAGTCTTTTTCATCACCCTGTGGTAGGACAGCTATTATTTTCATCTTCACTTCACCCCTCACGTTCACTTTGACTAAATAACTTGCCCAAGATTATACCTATTAAAAAGCAGGGCTGGAATTCAAACTCAAACTCATCTGGCTCCAAAGTCCAGTCTCTCCGAGGAACTAATAGTCAACCTAGACTCAGAAGAAGGCCTAAAAATCCTATAACTTCCACGAATCAAGTTGTATAAAGGGAGGGTTTCTTACATTATTAAGTCTATAAGTTCAAAATTCATGTTGGAAAAAATTTACAGGACAAATGAGGATAAAATATGAAGCCAGTGCCAAGTTAGAGAACCTAGATCAAGAGGCTGTGAAACCACAAGCTGAGATTGACAAAATTATAGAATATAATAGAAACAAAACACCAGCAGATGAAGGCAGCGATAATAAGGAATAAAGAGGTTACTGATAAGTTTTACCTTAGGTCAGAAAATTGAAAATCTCATTAACTCCTGACAAATTCCTCACAGAGTTTCTCTGCTTACCTTAGCCCCTTCAGAGGCTCTAGAAACTGGTAAGAGGATTTTAAACATAATATTTGCAAGAGATGAAGTTTATTTGCCCATTTCCCAGAACTTCAGACCAAGAAACAATAATTAAGAAACCAGAGATCTGCTGTAGAGTGAATTTCATCTTTCCGCTCAGAACCAGGAAGCTTCCCCCTCCCCAGGCTTCCTGCTCTTCATTTCTAATTGGAACATGTTTAACAGGTTAGCCACTGGGTTTCAGTATTGCATGTAATCCTACAAGATGGTACTTAGAGTCTCCTCTTAGTCTGTGCTTGCTAACTTGACAAGGTTGTTTGCTGCTGTCTCTACACTCCCCCTAAATGGCTCTGAATGGTTATCATTTTGGTATTGTTATTATTGTTATTTGTTGTCATGGCTGTGAGATCTCCAATTTTAATGAAAGTTTCAGTCCTTTATGAATATAGTTTGTTAAAGTTCACAAATCACCCTAATATCCATCTTCTCATTTTAGGTTTAAACAGCCCTGAGAAACAGGCAAGATGGAGTTATTGCTCTAATTTTATAAATAAGAAATTCAAGGCCCAGACAGGCTATAACTAGCCAAACTCTCCATACCATATGCTAGTAAATGAAGATTTCAAGCTTGGATGCGAGAATGTTGCACTTCGAGACTTCTGCCCTTTTCTCACGTTTTCTTTGTTTACTTGAACATTTCTTCATTTCTCTGTCCACTTATTTGTATGATGCAATTAAAGATAATGGAAATTAGTAATACCCTGAGGCCATGTCCATGAGGCTGTTGAATGGCCACCTAACAGATTAAGCAATCTGTTAGTTGCAGGTGCTTGACCTCTTTTGCTTTTGTTTGTTTGACAGTTAAGATGATTGAGTAATAACAGCTGACAATACAAAAACTGTTCTGCAATTGACTATTATTATTGTTTTAAATTGACCTGGAGCTCCTAAAACTAATTTAAACAACTGACTACACATATATAAATTTAAGAGAAAACAGTCTGTCCTATAAATATGTTCTTATGTGAATGTTAACTAATCATAATCTAAGTAGTACTCATTTACTATGGAGAAGAGGGAGTAACTCAAATACATTTGAATGACAGATTCAAAATAAGGTCATCTGGCAGGCATAGCAAACTCCCTGGGATATTCCTGGGTGATTACCTTTACTGTAAGATAAACCCTGTTATATAGATTATGATGCAGGGCCTGATGCTACTAAGAGCTAATATCTATGACCATTTACTACATATTTGGTACCATATTGATCTTGTTTTCCTGAATTTATTAAATTTCATCAATTAATATTACAGGTAGGCATGCTCATCATTTTACACATGAAAAAACTGAGGCTCGGCAGAGTTTAATAATTGATCTAAGGTTGTCATCGAGGTTGCACATAGTCATTTATAATGTTCCACACTGTCAATTGAAGGATGACACAGTGGAGGATCTGAATTTAACTTTATAGTTTTTTAGAGAAAAATAAATTTATCTAGCATCAGCAGTAGCCATAAATGTTCTTACCTTTAGGTCTGGCTTTCTGATGGCTCTATTTATGATATACTCCTCATCTGTAATGAGAGGGTGGTCAGGAGTGAGACCAAATGCGCTGTTTACTGCTGACAGGTAGATCCACATTACCTTTTTCCAAGAATAAGTTTGGAATTCATCCTGAGGAAATAGACACCACAACCCCAGTGAAATTAAGTGAAGTCATCAGGCTAAAATTCAACCTGAAAAACATCATTTTAACATAATTCGATAAGTTTATGGAGTTAACAAATATTCTATACAGAATTATATAACTTTGAAAGCTGGTAGATACAGAGCTTTGAAGGGAAAGTCTCATTATCGCTTATTGAGCAATCTGCATGCGAATATGAGGCACTGACACAAGCAGCAAAGCTCGAGTGGAGAGGCAGATTCGCAGGTAAGAGCTAGTTTTCCCTATTATTCCTCAAACATGTGGCTACAGCCAGAAGCAGAATTCCACAGGGGGAAAAAAAAAAGTTTTTCAAAGATTTATGTAGGTCTCTGAGGGTGAGGAAACCTGGTTAACTAAACCATCCCATTTCCAGGATTAATAGCTTGACTTCAATTCCACTTCTTCCAGAACACCTCTCACTGGGTGTGGGGCGGGGGGAACTGCCATTATATTAACTTCAAAAGATTCTTACTGTCCCTCTCCTATGCTCCTAACTGCTTTCTGACTAATATTATCTTGGTTCTTTTAGACTATTTTGAAGGTAGTGACCTTTATATCCCATCCATGTGGACAACTGCAATCTGCTCAGTGAGAGTGTAATGAATTGATGGAAAAAAGATTGAATGTATGGACTGAACATGCCCAAAGGTAAGTGTCAAGCTGTTAGCACAGGTAGAATTAAAGAAGGTATCTTCTGTCCTGACCCAGCTGAAGCTGCTTCTCTTTGCAGTTCACTGATGACTTCATCACAGGATCAAACTAAGAGAGCAGTACTGGATTGAGTAATAGATGCCACAATGGTTCCTTAGAGATCTATGCAATAACAGTGATAATTAACAGTGGTTAAATGGGTAAATATGACTACACATAAAACCCACTTGAATGCCTGGTAAACCTCAGGAGCTAGGAAGAATAGCAGGTGAAGTCAAACCCAGGAAACAATTTGATGCCTGGGGAATATAAGTCAGAGCTGGGAATTGTCTTTACCACACCCACTTTTGCTATAAAGACTGAGCTGACTCTGCAAAAGGCAGAGAGAAGATATTTAGTTGTTGTAGCTAAATCTCTTACGCTGATTCTCAAGAGAAGCCCATCTCCATGACTTTGCTCCTGCTGCTTCCTTAACCTGGGATTCACATCCTCCTTTCCTCTCTTTAGGTTTTCATATGGCTAGATCCTGAGCATCCTTCAGGGTCTATCTTAAAGTTTATATCTTGGGACCCCTAATTTCTCTGGGGGACCTTTCCTCTGAACCATCAGGATAAGGAGATTCTAATCACATTCTACCCACTGTATTACCCTTCATTTTATCACTCTTCTTGGACTGTGAGTGGACATGTGTCTGATGTATGTCTGTACTCCAGCCAGGTCTAGTGCCTATTGCGTGTGTGTGTGTGTGTGTGTGTGTGTGTGTGCGCGTGCACATTCACACGCATGAGAGAGAGAGAAGGAGGTGGGAGGAGAGGAGAAAGCAAAGCAAAGGAAATGTGGAGGGGAAGAGAAGGGAAGGGAAGGAAGAGAAAGGAGGAAAAGATAGAGAAGAAAAGGGAAGGAGATGGGGAAAGGAAGAGAGAGAGGAGAGGAAGAG
The DNA here is from genome assembly GCF_000325575.1 of Pteropus alecto. NCBI lineage: Eukaryota > Metazoa > Chordata > Mammalia > Chiroptera > Pteropodidae > Pteropus > Pteropus alecto. Next base: position 3,364,834 of record NW_006431916.1, on the reverse strand, counting down.
AGAAAAAGCCTCAGTAGAAATCTGAAAGTTAATAAATTAATTTTTAAATGAGTAAAATTGGCTATTACCCCATTGTAAAAAAAAAAAAAAAAAAAAAAGATTAATAAATCAAATCAAATCAAATTTGTATGGAATTACCTTCCAAGCCTAAGAATGACTGAAGATGGCTAAATTTCCAATGACTGACTCATTTAACTGGTGGACATGTTCTAGGTGTTGTGGAACCAAAGACCTTGAACACACCTTGACATAATTCATCATTATAGGGCTTTGCCTTTGAGCACATCAAAGGGGGCTTTGTTATGAGAAAGATTTTGAGAACTACTGGCCACCAGTGAAGGCAGGTAGGAAAACCGCTACTCTTGGTCCTCTTAAGTGAAATAAAATAATAACTACTAATTTTCCTCATTATTTAGCATTTTATAAAAAAATTTTGTGTCAGTTATCTCATTTTAGGTGCAGTTCTCCAAAGTTAGTATTATTATCTCCATTTTTCAGGTGAAAAAACTCTCCATCAGCAAGACCAAGAACTGTTCAAGCCAGTCTGGTGTGGGTAGCAAGGGACAACTGAGATCTGAAGTCAGGTCTTCCTACTTCCAATCTTGACTCCTTCAACTTGTTTTGACAAGTTCTCCATGAAGTTTGTGACTCATGTATAAAAATCACCTTGAATTCCATACTTTGTAACAAATAATACCCAATTCTTAGAATCTCTGCTCTCTTGGCCACAGAAAATCTGATTCTCTAAATCAAGCTGTCGCTACTCTTCCTGAGTGACAGAAAACACATGTCTAGATTGTAATGCCTAAAAAGGGAAAAGCAAAGCTAAGCATTGGAACTCTCAAGCTCTCACAAGCCAATATTAATCCAATGCACCAACTGTATGTCTTAGTCTAGGTGAGTGTTAAAGACTGAAATTCATCAGTATGCCTCCATTTAATTATAGCCTATAGCATATTAAAATGACGATGCTTGGATATATTTGCCTTTAAGCTTATTTTCTGTCATCCCCTTGAGCCTTGGGCCCTATAACTCATAATTCTGCATAATTCAAAGTAGAATTCTATAGACTAAATAAAGATAATACATGAGGCGACCATTTTTCTTAGAGTAAGGTAGTGATGAAGACTTTTTTCTTGCTTACTATCCTATTAAAAACTCTATAAAATCATCTATATTTTTAAAGGAATTCACCCAACTCTTTAAGAGGAGAAAAAGGGCAAAGAAATTAAGAAAAAGTGTTTAAAGTGTGTCAATATGAAGTGGTCACTCCAAGTAATAAAATTAACTTCTCTCAGTTTTCAGTTTGGTCCAGTATGGAAAGAGCACAACTCCTTCCTGAGTTCAAATCTCAGCTCCAAAGAGTCTTGAAAAATCATTGTAACTCTCTAAACCTAATTTTCTTTATATGGCAAGTGGAGATGATAATACCACATTTCATGGATGTTTGAAGGATTAAAGACAATAATGCATGATGCCCCTGGTCCCAGGTCTGGCCCATAGCTGAGTGCAACAAACACTATTTGGGTATAGCCTTGTCCCTCATTTATCACAGTATAGTGTTCCTGAGATCTTTCTGTAAACAGGAACTTACTTTCCCTTTGAGGAAACTTTAGAATCTCTGAGAGTCTTTTTATTTGTTTTTCCTTTTTGGAAAAGAAACATCTTTACCTGGAAATGGCTATTTCCACTTCAGTCTATTTCCCAGCTCTCTCAAGCAGTTAATGATCTGTAAAATACTTACACGTACCAGAGGAGCTACCATTTTAAATAATTGCTTTGTAGTACAAATAATCCAAACTGTGTGCCTGGTAAAGCTAGACTTTGAACACCTCATGTCTCATTTAGCAGATTTACCTCCTCTTTCCCAAGAGAATTAACCAGATCAGTCCCTGAACTCTTAAGAGTAGGATTTAAAATAATTCAAGAGTGCATTTCAAAGAATTGAATGCACACAGAGGACCCATGTTTGACCTGAACAGAAAGATAGAGAAGAAAATCTGGGCATTTTTTATTTCCTGCGGCCTTGCACTTCCTGAACCTGAAAATGACAGACTTTTATATTTGAGTGAAGTGAATGACCTTACTCATCTTCTTCCAACCTTTTGCTATAAGCACCTCATCTCTTGGAACTTAAAAGCAGTGTAATGGTCACTTTAAGTTAAGGCCGTGCTGTGACATCCTCTTGTGTAGAAGTTCACTCCATAACCATGTACTTTTGAGTTTGCCTTAAAAAGAAAAAAGTAACCCATGGCAAAGTTCTTAAGAGACATTAGAAAATCAGTACTTTTCACTTGGAGATGGATACATTGCAATGCTAAAAAGTTGGACTCTGAGTTGAAGTACTTAGAGAATTACCGATAACGTAGTAACTTACATTACTCCGGCTCTTTTAAAAACACTGCACTACCTGTTCAGACTCCTAACTCTGGCAAAGTATTCTTCTTTCTGTATTTAATTATCACTTTTTTCTTTCTTTCTCTCTAGATATAATATCTTTCCCTCTGTTGGCCAGACCCATTGATACTCTGGACACCTTGACTTCATATTCCCAAAGCTGCTTAGCTGCAAAGAGTCGACGTTGGCTAGAACACAGGATTTAGTTATAAATTATATAAAGTTCTAAGCATCAGAAAAAATCTCACACTAATTGTTTTCTCAGTACTACTGGGACATGTTGACAAAAAAAAAAAAAAACGGGGGCGAAAACAAGGTGATCTGGAAGTTATGTGACAAAGAAAAGGTATGTCTATGTTTGTAGGCAAAAAAAGAAGAAAGAAAGAAAATCCTGAACAACTCAGTGTATGTTTCTGGGGAGATTTGTATTTTTGTTTGTTTTTATAGCTGTTTTCTGAAGAGAGAGGGAGTAGTGAATTGGCTGGCTCATTGTCTGAAATATCTGGAGACGCAATGTGTAGTTAAGAAGGAATGAATAAAAAGATAAAATTGGTTTTAAAATGTGTGTAGTAACCAATGCCCACGGAACACCTGCGTGACAGCCATAGTTTCGCCTCGGCACTTACACATATACCACCTCATTTAGGCAGATGTGGGGTAAGTAATTTGTCTATCATAGACTGAATTTCCCCAAATTCATATATTGAAGCCTATTTCCCTGATGTTCCTGCATTTGGAGATAGGGCCTTTAAGGAGGTAATTGAGGTTAAGTGAGGTCATAAGAGTATTGCCTAATCCAATAGGGCTAGTGCCCTAATAAGAAGAGGTAGAGATAGTCTCTCTCTCTCTCTCTCTCTCTCTCTCTCTTTCCTTCCCTCTCTCTCTCCTTCCCTCTCTCTCTCTCTCACTCCTTCTCCCCTCTTCCCATTCCCCATACTTTCTCTCTCTCTGTCATGAGAGAATACAGAGAGAAGGCAGCTGGCAGTTTGCAAGCCACAAAGGAAGGTTCCACTAGAAACCAACCCTGCCACAGCCCAAGCTAATACACTGTCCAAGGTAGGTCAAACACAACACTGGGAATCAAACTCGAGCAGTCAGGCTCCAGATTCTTTATTCTTAAACCACTTCAAAATATGTCTCTGCAGAGTCTGGTCACTGGACAGGGAGCAAGAAGATCTTCACTTTAGACTTTAGTTCAACTCTTGGTAGTTTTGCTTTCACTCCTCATAGCTAGGGACCCTGAACATTTCTTTCAGCTTCTCTATGCCCACATCCATAAAATGGGTGAAAAATAATCTCTACCAGTAAAGACCAAATGAGGTAACATACATGCAAATACTTTGAAAACTGTAAATCACAATTCAAATAGCCCTGTGTTATAAAGAATAATGGCCTCAAAACTATTTGCCTTAACATAGAATCAATTCTGAGAGGTCAGACCAAAAGATCTCAGGGATTCTTAGCTGGATATCTAAGGAAAAACCAGGTTGGAATGTGGGTGGAGGGCCAGGATCCAGAAGAGGGAAACTGTACTTAAAAGAAACATAACACAATCTTCTCTTACTTTCTCAATCATGACGCTTCACTTTAGTGGCTTTGTAATAAAATACTGGTACAAACCTTGAGACCATTTATTGCAGATTTCATTCAATGTACTTAATTGAATTAAATAAATATTGAGCGCCAACTGCAGCCATGTGCTAGATGCTATGGGAAATGAAAAATAAGCCACAATTGTTGTCTTCAAAAGGTTTATGATCTAATAGAAGAAAAAGCTACAAAAAGAAATGTGCCCTTGTTGGGGAGTGGGAGAGGGAACTCTGGATTTACGGAGTCAAAAGACAGATTTAAGTTCTTTGCCCACCTATTCTCTTTACCTAGGTGGTTTCCATGTGCTCCTCCCCACCAGCCACCATCACCTTTTAACTCTTTTTTATTATCCAGTGAAGCTCAGGAAAGCCTATCTTGGTTTTCTTGACTCGGTCAAATCTCTATTCTATAATCCTCCCATAACCACGAACCTTTCCTAAGTAGCATTTACAACAATTGGACTTTTACATTTATCTGTGTAATGGTCTAATGAACTCCATGATGTCAAGAACCCTGATTTTATTAATGGTTATACTCTCTGCCCCCTGCCCATGAGCTACCACTGTGGTTAGCACACAACCTGTGCTCATCAAATTTATGAAAGAGGAAGGGAGGGAAAGAAGGAAAATGGGAGGGAGGGAGGAACATGGGTGACATTTACTAGGTTGTAAAGTTACTTGTCCACTCACCTGTAAAACAGAGATAACACCCATTTTCTAAGGTTATTATGAGAATTAAATAATCAATGAGATGCTATTTTATAAAATATTAAATGAATAACATTTTAATACAAGGTAGACTGCTAAAGGCATGATAATAGTCAGAGATGAAAATATGGAGCTAAAAAGAATGAAGGAATAGTCATTAATTCCCTCCAGAATTGAGGCAGAAAATATATCAACAAAAACTTAATAGAGAAGGTTGTATGTGCCTGAGGAATGAGTAGGTTTTAATAAGTAAATACAGAACATATTTCTATATTTATTTTATAGAGAACACGTGTTTAAGTGTGTGCATGTGTGCATGGATATATGTGTGCATGTGTACGTTTCTGTGGGTTTTTGATTTGACTCTTCACCAGATTGTCATTCTGTAAGGACAAGGATTTCTGCCTGTTTTGTTCATAACTATAGTCTCAGTATTTATAATAATGTCTGGGACATGATTGAAGTTCAGTAAATATTTATTGAATGAATAAATAATAATGAATCGATAATAATGAAATGAATAGAGGAGACTGGGAATATCAGATGAAATTTTATAAGTAAAAGCATAGACAAAACAAAGAAAAAATGGTGTTGCTGGGGAGCCTGGGCTTGGATCGACCAGTTTGCAGAGGAGGAGGGTAGAGAGGAGTTACGAGATCCAGAAAACATGAACACAAACACTGATGGCTGGTGAATGTCATGGTAGGCTCATGGACTTTAGAGCCCATTTGCATGGCTGATTTGCAGAATTTCTGAGTTTTCAAACTAAAGTCCCCAGTATTGGCATCTTTAGGTGAAACTGAAGAGAAAATGCTCCTCCTTAAATCATTGAAATGATATGCCCTGAATCAGGCCTCATAATCAATCATCACAGAGTCGTCCTCTGTACAACATAGGTCTTTGACAACATGTGACATACGATGGCAATGAAGGAAAGAATGTGTTTGTAATTACAATAAAGATGAAAACTAGAAATCATCAGGAGCATCTGAATTCAAAACGGCAATGAATATAAATCATGTTATTTGCATAGAAATGTGGCATCACTATAGACATTGGTTAAAATTCAGAAGTAGATGAATAATGGATAAAACTCCACTTTGAAAATTATTAAATAAAATGTAATTGCTCTTCCCTTTTGGAAAAATCTCGCTCCTAAAAGCGCTTAATAACAGAAGGAAAACTGAAAGTAAACTGGGTGCTAAAGACTTTCAGTCAGTACATCACGGCCTTTTTAAAAAATGTTAAGAAATTACTGCCTAATCAGTATCTGTGTTAATGATCTGTAATCTTATCACTGTGAGATTAATGATAAATACCAAGTACTGATTTTTTAATAACATAAAAAACAGATATACAACATATTTTCAGGTAGGGGTCATCCAGTCCTCCTTAATGGGAAGTCTTCACAGTCCAGCTATTGTAATACAATTCAAATAAAATATTTTAAGATGTCATTTTAATGCAAATAATATATCAGCAGACTTTTAAACTCTTGGTGCCTAAAGCTTATTTTTATCTAAGGTTCAGATAGCAAGAGTGTTTGAAATAGTTGAGTTCTTGTCTAATTACATAACGACTAATTTAGAACCTCATTTATTTGGAGAGTCTCTGCCATAGTAAATCCATTTAAAATGACACACAAGAGAAAGTAATTAAAAATTAAAGTTGAAATCAAGACGAAAAAGGCAAGACTGAAACTGGTTTCAATCACTCTAGCGAGCTGAGAAGGGCAGCGAAACAGGAGAGTGACAGATTTTCAAAGACGCAAAGAAAGAGGCAGGATGATGGAATGCAGATATCTGTGGCACACAGTGCTTTTTCTTTAAATCTTTCTAGTATATGTCCAGTTGCAAAGCTGACCACCTGTACCCAGGAGGGGTGACCTGATTGAATATGAATGAGTGCTGGGGTCCCAGCCACAGGAAATCGCATGTCTCCTGTCCTGGAAGGGATTGCCAGTCCTCCTGGCTAATAAGGGGAAGGTCCAGCATCCAATGAGCAGGGTCATTACACACGGGTGCACCTAGTCTATCTCTACCAAGCTCTTTGGTAGAGCAAGCTTGTTAAGTTGCTTGAACAATAACACACACACTCACCCACACATACGCGCGCACACACACACACACACACACACACACACAAATGATCTTTGATAATTCACTTTACGGTTTGCAAATGGCTTTTACATACATAACCTCACTTCATCTTTGGACCAGCTGAGGAAAGAACAAGTACTTTTACTAGATCCATTTTTTAAGTGGAAAAATTGAGGTTCTGAAAGATTAGATTACAAACCTAAGGTGTAACCTAAGGTGCTAGGACTATAAGTCAAAATTTTTGACTCCAAATCCCAAAATACACCATCTCTCTGTTGGTAACACTTTTTATTTCCTTCACTTTTACTAGATCTTTCTCTTTTCTCCCTCTTCGTTTCCCTCTAACCTACTTCCCTCTCTATTTCTTTCATTTTCCTCCATTCTCCTGCCATTTCCAGCTCATTTCCTATTATTCCTATCTGTGCTTTGACTTTGCCAACAACCTCAGAGAGTATAGCTCAGCCAACCAGATGTTCTCGGATCTAGAGAGTCTGGTGATGCATAAAGTTTTTCCGTTTCTGAGTTGTTTCTGCTGCAGCAAAAGCATTAGCCTTAGAGAACTAGTTTGGGGAAATGGAAGTACCTGCAGGATAAATTTAAGTACTTTCCCAAATCCTCCTGTTACGCCGGAAAATAAGGATCTCATAGGTCGTTAAGTACACATGGAAGAGATTGATCTATGAAAGGATCCCGTATGTTCTTATGTCCCTACTCTGAACCCTAGGAAGCAAACCTCTCTCTACTCTTGATCCAGCAAGACACTCAGGCTTTGTATGGAAAGACCACTTATAACACTTTGCTAAATCTGGGTCATTCACTTGAGACTATAAAAATATATAATGGCTGAACCATAATGCATATATCCAGGGTTTTAGTCCTCTCTCAAAGACCAAGTGAGCTCATAAATGGAGGTGATAACTATACACAGCAGTTTTTCTCAAAGCAATGTCCCTTACCAGAAGCATTAGTATTAACTGAGGACTCATTAAAAATGCAAATTCTTGGGTCCCAATTCATATATACTGAATTAGAAATTCTGGGGTGGGGCCTAGCAATCTCTGTTATAAAGCCCTCCAGCTGATTCTGATATGGTTGAAGTTTGATAACCACTAGTCTAAGTACAGTTGCATGGGAACAGTGCTAGGACTTGAGACTTAGCCCTGGTTAGGTCCCTCACACACCTAAGTGTGTGGATGAAGTATGTCTCTCTAAGTAGAAACTTTTACATATTCTACTTTAATCCTCACAACCCTGTAAGGAAAGTAATATCAGCTGTAGGTGAGAAATAAGGAAGGTGAGTTTCAAGGAGGTTTAAAGAATGTACCCAGAGTCATGCAGCTGGTAGACAACAGAGCTGGGTCCTTATCACTTAACTCTTTCTGCCCAGGAAAGCTGCCTCTCATGAAGACACTTCCTCTTTAGCTCTCTGGTGAAGTCCTCCTTGGTAAGTGCCAGGCACTCTTCTCTCATGCATTGCCTGTGAGCCTTCATACTTCATGAAGTTTGATGCAGCGTGGAGTTCGGCTCACAGCCCAAATCATCAATGCAACTTGCTCTTACTCCACAATAATCTTGATTTCTTGAAGTCTTGAAGTTTATTCTTAAAGAATCTTGAGTTAAAATATAGTTGAACTTGAGAGGAGGTGCCTCAGCTATCACCTGCATTATGGTTCACATGTCAACTAAGCTAGGACATACAACAGGTGGTTCTTGAAGTAACCAAGATCTTAAAACAAGAGATGGGGCTGACACGAGTGGACCAAAACAACAAAGACAAATTTCATCCAATTTGCAATTTCATTGAGGTCTAGCTCCTGATTCTGTTAAACTGAAATGTGAAATTTTTGTGGGAGGCCAGTTATAAGACTAGTTGCTATCTTTCCTCCTTGCCACATTAAATAAAATATTTAATAGAGAGATCGCTATACATAAAAAGAAGCTAACAGCCCAGTAGAGGTTGATTTATCAAAAATCTGGTTGTCATTCTGGGTCATTTGGGCTGATGCATTGTTAGAAACACTCAGTAAAAATCAGGCATTAAAAAGGTCCTCTATGAGACTGTCTTTTGACACCCATCAATAGGAGTGTCTACTTCAGCCTTCAGCCAGCACTTGTTTATAGAATCCCTACCATGTGCAGGAACCAAGGATATAGCAACTGAGTTAGAAATGGTCCCTTCCCTGTAGAACTGACAATCTGGCAGGAAGAAAGCACATTGTCTAAGTCAGTGGTCCCCAACCTTTTTGGCACCAGGGACTGATGCTCCTATGACACTCTAATGACTAATGATCTGAGGTGGAGCTGAGGTGGTGATGCTAGTGCTGGGGAGCGGCTGCAAATACAGATGAAGCTTTGCTGGCTCACCTGCCACTCACCTCCTTCTGTGTGGCCTGGTTCCTAACAGGCCATGGATCGGTACCGGTCTGCAGCTAGAGTTTGGGGATCCCTTGGCCTAAGTGCAATGAGTGCTAGGAAGAAGTGTTATGGGAGCAAAGTCAGGGAAAGTCATCCTATGCCAGGACCTTGCATTAGCAAAGAGAGGCAATGACCTCGGAAACAAGATGGCTGCATTTCTTATCCTAGCACATATGCAGGTGCAACATGCCCCATCAATAACTGTGGCTCTCTCAAATGAAAAAGAGAAGACAACATCCTCTTCAGAGGAGTGGTCCCCATCTCCTCCTCGCCTTTTTCCTCCCGACAGAGTTGCTTCAGTGGAGTGGGCCTGGGATAGGCATAGATATGTCAGGATGCAAGGGGAAGGATTGGTGTGGATTTCGTAGCTGTAGCCTGACTTTTCTTCCCACTACCTATTATTTTCAACTGTTAACATTGTTATTCTCTGTTCTAATATTCACAAAGCTCACAAATTTAAAAGGAATACCCTGTGAAATTGGTCTTCTTAATCAAATCCTAACATATGCAAATGATTGAATTCTTAGTAAATACGTAAAGTCGAGGCTGTGACAGAACCTGAGGCTAGAGCCTCCTTCCATCACCTGCTTTGTGCACATCGCCCACAGCCATCCCATAACATGATGTCCAGGAGAAAGTGCCTCCAGGTACAAAATCAAAACGCACTTACTGTTGTCCTCAGCAACACAACATCCGCTTCTTGCAAGGAACACGGGACGCAATTTGCCCACACGTGCCAAGCAGGTCTCCAGTAAAACACCAAAGGGAGGACCCCAAATGAGAGGATAGATCCAGCAAGGCAGAGGGTTTTCCGGCAGTGGTGAGTCTGGTAGCCAAATATCTCCTGAAACAGAACCAAAATGACCCCAAATATCAGTTGAGCATAATAAACAACAAACGAACAAATTGGGATTTTGATGATAAAACAGAGCAGAAAGTAAAGAAGTTGAACAGGATGAAGGGAAGACAAACCGAGGGGTTGAGAGAATGGAGAAGGATCCCTGACAAAGTGTAAGACATACTCCCAGGCCTCCGAAAAGTCACAATCTAACTAGGAAATTTAGTTGCTACAATTTGAGCATCAGCTACTGTGTGCCAAGCATTGTGCTAGATGATGTGTTATCTCGCTTAACTCTCACAATCATCCCCTGAATAAGATATTACCCCCACTTCATAAATAATGAGACTGAGCTCAGAAAGACTGAATGGAATGACTTATCCAAGGCCACATAGCTAGGAAGTTTGGCCTTCGAAATTTAAACTCAGGTCTGTCAGCCTCCAAGTCTCGAGCTTGATTCACAGCTTTCATAGACATGACCATAAGACATGTGATGGGACTAGGTGATGGTAGCAACCAATGATTCCCTTAACTAGGACCAGCAGCCTCATGGACAGGAAGGACTAGAGCCTGGCCTTGAGTTTGGAGTCAAGATTTAGTGAAAGTGTTTGGCCACAAGAGGATGAACAACTAACTGCCAACTTGTCTTTAGGAGTTTGAAGTAGAATTATGCATTCTCCTCCTCCTTCTTGTTCAGTTACAGAAAGAATTTTACAGCAGGAGAAAAAAAATCATAGAGACTATTTGGTTTACTTCGATGCATGCCTATTGAGTTCCTGCTATGTGCCTTAATTCCACAGCTATATCCTACAAAGCCATAGGTATACTATATACTGGTTATAATGGCTCAAACTGAGAAGATGCAGAGAGTTCTGGTTAAAAGCACATTCACTGGACCAAGACACTTTGGGTTCAAAACTTAGCTATGCCACTCACTGGTTGAGCAAATTTGACCTCGAGCAAATTATTTAACCTCTTTATTCCTCAGTTTGTCATCCACAAAATGAGGGTGATGATAATACCCACCTCACAGGGTTGCTGTAAAGTCTAAATTAGCTAATAATAGGTAAATGTGATGTAAGCATTTACTAGCTGCTACTGCTGCTGCTGCTATCACTAGTATTTTACCATTTCCCCAAACATAGACCTGAAATTCTATCGCCTTATTTATTGGAGTTTAAATCTCAGAATTCCTAGTGTCAATAGTTCTGCTCTTATTAGAATTGCCTGTTAGGATAATAAGGAGCAGGGACATGCAACTTTAAATCCACCAACATCTCTATCTTTCTGGATAAGATTACATTATCAGAAAAGGTTCTGTGATCCTTGGATGAAAGCGGCTCTCAAGTATAATTATCAGGCTCCTCCTTTCATTAACAACACATGCAGGTGCTGAAGGCTTCCATAGCTTTGGCATGCCTGTGATAAAAGGTTCACATTAACTCGGAAACACAAGCTTTTGACTAAAGTTGCAAAGTAGAATGTCTAATTTGACATGAAAACTCTTCTGTCCCAAGCCCAAGCCATTACTCTACAGATGTCAAGCCTGGAATGGCTCTGTTGCAATGCTTTATTGATCCCACATTGAGCAGGGTCCCAATCCTAAATTTCATACCTGTCTTGAGTCCATCCCACCATCTTTTACTATGTGTTTTTTTATGTTCCGACACTTTGGAATAGATCAACTTCTCCCATACAACTAACGCCTTTTATCACCTTTTACGACATGTTATATTTAAAAACTTCCTTTTCTTGCCATTGTGCCTCATGCGATCTGCCTGAGTTATGCCAGTTCTTTAGCACAAACCTCCCTGTCACCATATGTTCTTTTACAAGCTATACAATGAAAGCCCTCTGTAGTTTCCAAAATGTCTTCATGTTTATTATCAAAACAAATTTGGTAGAACTTATTGTCTTCACTTTCCAGCTAAGAAAACTGAAGTTTTTCTGGCAATGTGGTCTTTATGAAGAAAGATAGAGATGTTGGTGTAATAGTTATTATTAGCAACTGTATGGTAACAATGAGAACAGCTAGCATTTATTGAGCACTTAAAAAAGCTCTTCACCAATCACTTTACACACACTTCCCCATTTAGTTGAAAAAGATTAAATAAGTTCCCCAAGGCAAAAGCTCACCAGTAACTCAAAACCGGGCTTCCAGTCTAGACCTTTGCGGTGCATGAAAGATAATGTGAGCTGGCCACTTCTACTCTAAGGCTCTTCGTTCCGTCTTGAATTTTGGTTCAATTTAACAAATGTTTTTTTAAGTGGCCATCAAACAACAGGCATGTGTTAGACACAGAGGTGAATGAGACCACATTTCTAGCCTCAAGAAGCTCATTAGTGGGAAGAGAAACACATAAACAGATAAGATTAAACAAGGTTAGAGCAATAAAAGGGTTATGTAGAGGGCTGACTATATAAGTTGTCATCTGGATGGGATGCTATTAGTGACACTAGTACAACAGGGGTAGACCAGAACCATCCTGGGCCAGCCAGATGTCTACTACCCTAGTTATAAGAGTGTTATCTAAAAGTTTGCCTGCTCTCATTCCTGTGGACACCACGACACCAGTTACTAGTCCATGACCCATAATCCATTGCCAAGTTGTCAGTAAAAATGCTGGAATAATGTGGAAAAGAAATGTTCGATTATTGCTTGTTAAAGTGAGTTGAATTATACTAAACTTGAAGTGAATTGCATTGCAAGGATCATTAATAGATACTGAGTTTAAAATTATAAAAGTTAGCATATACTGTTTATCACCCCATATCAATCTACTTATACTTTATGGAGTGCTTTCCATGTCCTCGAATAGGCTTGAAGTACTATCCCAGCTACTCTGCACTCTATCCATCCTTATTTCTCATAAAAAGGAATCAATCAGTCAAAAAGAAAAAGAATATCGAGAAAATATCAAATGAATATTACACTCATGGTAGTCTACATGTGTTCTGAAATAGCCCACGGTCCCTTTATCTCCCTCTTACCAGTCTTCTTTCTGTTCCTGGGCATCTAGATTTTTTGCATCACTAAGGGCTTAAACTTTGGCTTCTAGATATTGAAGCCTTCTCCCTTGCAGAACCCCTATACTCAAGAAGTCAAATTATGCTCCCCAAAACAATTGTTTAAACTTTGTTGCTAAAGCCAAAAATCCCTTAAGAATCTATAAACTCTCTCCCCAGAAAAATACAGAGACACATACACATAAACTTCTCCATAAAGATTCAGGGGGTTTCAAGAGCCTAGCTAAGACCCTGCCTTAGTGGGTTCCTAAGGTGAATTAACACTGATCTTTCAGAGTTTACACTATTTAACTTAGGATATGACATTAGATAAGCACTTAGTGCATGTAGAAATATGAAGATAGGGGCTCATGCTGGTAAGGGTGAGAGGGTGATAACAAGAGCAGGGCAATGGCCTACTGCAAGAAGCTTCCTAAAGTGATGTCATCACCTGGGACTCATCAAGTCCTGAGAGAGGCTATCAACCTTTTCATCCCAAAGCCAGCAAGGAAGACTCAACTTAACCAGGTCTCACAGACCAGGTTATAATGAGAGAGAGAGATGTGTGTGACTGTCACACCAACCAAATAAATATTAAGAGTAGGCATTAAGAATTTATTCTCCCCCCAATGGTACCATCTTCACAGTTGTGACTGTCCTGCCATGGAGCCAATATGCAAGCATAGTGCTGCAAATTGGCTCTGGAATCTTCTCTGACCATCTTCTACCCTGACTGACAAGCTTTCTTTAAACATGGTAATATATTCAATCAAATTACAGTCAAATCCTGTTGATCTGAGAGCCATTTATTCTCTTCGTGACAATTTTGCATTTCTCTACTGGATTCATTAAATATTTGAAAGTTTAAATAATTAATTTTTTTAAGAGATAATATATTTTCCCTTATTTTGTATATGAAGAAAATGTTTTACTATAATTTCCATACACTACAACAAATTATGCTGAAGGAATACAATTTACCTCACTGTTTAGCCCAATCCCAAGCCCTAATCAAATTTCTGCCTTAGTAGTTTCTTGTTTTCTACTCTTTTTCTGCTAAAAGATGATTTCCTAAGAATCCTGTAAGTTAATTTGACTTCTAGAACTGGGTGAGAAATTTTCAACGTGCATGACCTAACCCAGAAATCTTAGATTGGAGGCTCAAAAATAATGGTCTGCATTGGTTTCTTGATGGCCTCAGACGTATTTCTTAAAACTTTAAATTGGCTCTCTAGCATTTTCATATGAAAATTGTGATTGCTACCTTTTCTTTAGAATAAATCAGAAATTATGACAACACTGTACCCACTTTCTTGCACTGTAAGAATGAGCTGGAAACCAGTAAGAGACATGTACAAAATTACCCAGGAACTAACCCAACAGCATCCAGTGACAGGAGGATGAGGTACATTTACGCAGGAGGATCTTAAACAGCACTGCAAACAAATCAGCTCTAGCAACACCCAATAATATGGATGACTCTTAGTAATATAATAAATAGTAAGTGAAAAAAGTCAGTGTGAAGGATCACATCTTTAGAACTTTTAAAATATGAATTATTTAAACTTTCAAATATTTAATAAAGCCAGTAGAGAAATGCAAAATTGTCATAAAGAGAATAAATGGCTCTCTGGCCCAAAACATGCTTTTTCATAAGGTTAAAAACAACTAAAATTTAAAATACATATTTTAGGTTACACTTCGGTCAGAGAAATCTCTATAGCAAGGAGAGCAAGGGAATGACGGACATATAACTCAGGGCAATGGTTACCTCTCTTGAAGGAAAGCAGGGAAATGAGGGGCTTCACTATCAAATGTAAATTTTGTCAAGATTCTAATTTTTGTTTGGGGAGATAGAGTCATCAAATTATTATAAAGATCTAATTAAATAACTAACGAAATTAATGCAACACGGCATAGGCAAATAATAACAGTGTGTCATGAACCAAGAATTTTGAACAGTCTAATTGTAAGCACTGAAGTCTAAGGGGAAAAGAAAGGAAGAATCAACCAAAGCGAGTAAGAGATGCTCCTCTTTGAAAGATCAGGTTCTCTCTCATGTCCCAGGGCCTCTGCCGTGCTCTCTTCTTTCCCCTACACTGAGGCCATATGTCAGATTCCATTTCTTATCTTAGATCAGACCCGCTCCTTGGAGTTACGGCCTCATCCTGTAGGCCACTGGTTCTCAGCCAAGGGTGATTTGCCCCTCAGGGGATATTTGCAAAAATGGAGACATTTTTGTTCTCCCTTGACTGTGTGAAAGATGCCATTCACTGACGGGTAGAGGCCAGGAATGCTGCTAAGCATCCTACAGTGCAGAGAACAGTTGCCCCCAACCTCCACAACAAAAAAATTTCTAGCCCAAAATAGTGCCCAGGTTGATAAACTTGCTGTAGGCGTTTGAATTTCCCCCACCTAAATTAAGCAGGTCTCTTGGTCCTAGTGCCTAGGATGTCATCCTCAGCACCCAGAGAACTAGAAACTTTGGATATGGAAATCTAAGGCTTAAAAGGATTCACATTTAATGCCAAATGACCACTAAAGTCAACAGTAGTCACAGCAACTCATTTTGCAGATGAGGAAACTGAGTTGCTAAGAAACAAAGCAAATTCCCCACATTGTCTGCACCCGCTTCCTTCCCTGACCTGAGCCACTATATCTCATTCTGCCCCAGCCATGAGGACATTTGCTTGAACTCAGGGAGCCCTTTCCTGCCTCAGGGTCTTCCCATCACATCCTTTCAAGTCTCCTTTAACTGTTCCCTTCTCAGAGAGGTTTCAGCTAATCTATATTTTAATTATAAGCCCCTGATCTCACCCTTTGCAAATACAGTTTTAGTATTTTCACAATTTACAATTGGTATTTTTCTTGCTTTTCTAACTGTTACTCCTTTCTGCCACCCCCGCCCCCCAACAACAAGACTTTAAGTTTTGTCAGTTTAGGATCCGCTCAAGTTTGTTTCCTCCGATACTGTTTACCCAGCGTCTAGTACATTATTTGCATGTAGTTGGCACTCAGCAAATATTTACTAAATGAATGAATAAATAAATGAATGACTGTACTAAAGGAAAGAAGGAAGAAAGAAGGAAGAAAGGACAGAGGGAGAGAAGGAATAGAAATTAATAAACCCTTACTCTCCTTGTTCCTAGCTCAATAAGTTTAACTATGTCCTCTTCTCGAACACTCTAAAAATTAAATCAGTCTACTGTGGGGTGACAAGTAAGGAAACGGAAGCAATCCCCAGATACAGCTCTGTGCCTTTGGTAATTAGAAAATGTTAACTAGTCTTATCATTTGAATCATACTCATTAACCTCTAAGGCTAGGTTTCTTGAACAGATGTTTTTCCTTCCTCCTTATAGTCTGTCTCCAGAAGTTCAAAACTTGCTAGAGATAAGAGTGAGTTTCACAAACTTCTTACTTTCAACAGAGACAAATCAAGGTCTGGGCTAGAAGGGACAAACTAATTTGGATATCTGCCGCCCAGGCTCCTGTGCTGTATTGAAAGATGTGTTCACAATTGCCTTAGGGTAATCTAATTTCCCAGTCTTCCAAAGTACTTTAAAAGCAAAATTATTAAAAGAAAAAGAAATGTTCTTCAACGATGACTACTTAACAGCTGTGTCCCATCTTTCATTAAAAATGTTGACATCTGTTGAGTGGTGAGCCTTGGAGGGATCCTTAGGAGTCAAGTGGCCTGGCCATCATTCTCTGTCCCATGACAGACGATTAGAATGTCATTTAGCTCAATTTCATTCCTAGCATTGGCATTTCACTTCTCTTCATTCCTAGCTTTAGAATCCCGCCTCTCTCACCATTGAGTCTTGGTTCTCTTGCCATAGCATTACCTCACATGGTTGCTATGGGAAACAGTGAAATGATACCTGTGTCAGGTATCCAGTCCCCAAACTAAGGAACTCATAATGAAAATGTTTAGGTGCTGCATCCCCAGCATGAAGTCTTCAAGATGTCAATGCTTCAGTTCAATGCAAATTGCTACAGTGTCTGAGGCCATGGGTAAAGTAGGTCCACTAGAGATAAATTTCTCAGCCTCAAGGGTCTGACAGGAGAGATGATGAATTTTAAAATAACTATAATTCAGAGCAGAAAACATTGTGTCATATGAAAAGTACTGAGGGTAGGGAGGGATGTTGTTAATTTCAAACGATGAAGATATCCTACTGAGATGATAAGGAAAAGCTTTTTAGGAGAACTATTACTTCAGATGAACTTAGAAAGAATTGTCAAAATTTCAATAGTTGCAAATGTGGGTAGGAGAGGTGGTGCTCCTAGTGGAAGAATTAGCCTTGAGCAAAGACACAGAGTCTGAAAATATGGAACGTATTTAAGGACAAAATGTCACTTTAAGGTATTACAGGTCAGTGTGCTGTGGTTTTACAATTAACCCAATCATGTATGGCCAAATAATGAACCTTTGGTGGCACTTTGGGATATTAGAATATGTACTCTACTCCAACTAGGCATTAGTCAAAAGAGACTTTGCTGAACCCTTAAAAATTGTACCTCCATCTTTCCATCTCCACAATCAGCCGGTGGATCCACCTGGCTTCCCAAAAGCTGGCGTCCTCATGCGAAATCAGGGGCAGAGGCCGCCGACTCGAGCTATTCTGACTAGGCAGCAGTCTGATTACGGAAGCAAGACTACAGACTTGTCTGGGACTTTAGTGTCCTTTGACTAACCAGGGTTTTGTTTTCTCAGCCCAGGAAGCTGCCAGCCTGAGCTGTGAAAACTCCTCATTGTCACATGGGTCGTCTGGCAGAAAAGCGACCTCTCTCATCTCTCCATGGCGGGAGGCTAGTAACACTATGTCCTGTGCATAATTGTCCACATGACAACACAAAGTACATGTGAATAACTTCTTATTATGTCCCAGTCACCCTAAATATGTATTTTTCCATATTCTGCTTTAATTCTCACAACCTATAAGGAAAGTACTATTAGCTGTTGGTGAGGAATAAGGAAGATGAGGTTCAAGGAGGTTTAAAAGATGTACCCAGAGCTATGCAGCTGGTATGTAACAGAGCTGGGTCCTTCTCACTTATCTCTTTGTGCCCAAGAAGGCTGCCTTTCATGCAGACACTTCCTCCTTAGCTCTCCGATATCCTCATTTGGTAGATGTCACAGGGGACCGTACTTGAACTTTTGCTGATTACTCACTTTTGAACAAATGGATTTACTGCTCAGACAAATTCTTAGATTCCCTTTAAACACGTTTTCACAAGCTGCAAACTTCAGAGCAAGAGGAAATAGGCAAGAGGGACTCCACCCAGCAACCAGATGGAGGTTTCTACAAGCAACGTTTAATTTTCTGATCAGGCAATCTTGGGCAAGAGGCACTTTCTAGGTTCTCATGTAATGCTGAAATTAAAACTTCTTTTGCTAGTGATGTCTGAGTTGTGTAAGACAGTCAAAGCACAGACAGGGCAGTATTTGGAACTACTATCCTGTCTGGGACCTTACTCACTGCACAGGATTAAGACCCAAGATAGGGCGCAGAAAGACAAAAGGCCATGTTTAAGATGAAACACTTTGGTTCAAGACCTGGTTCTGTCACTTATGAATTTTCTTATCTGGAAAACATTATCCCACTTAAAAAATAATACAAATACCTACTTCACAAAACTGTTATGACAATGAAATGGAATAACAGTGGTGAAAGTGTTACTCAAATATAAACTGTTCTTATTATGAAGGAAATTAGACTAAAAGGTGATTGGTAAGCCCTCAGTGATGCCTTGATATGTCTGGCCCCTCCTTCAGACCTCAGCTTCCCTGATTACACAGTCTAAAGTAGCTACCCAGTCACTCTCTAGCATATCATGTTATTTTAATTCTCTATAAACCATTATATCTATCTAATACTATTCTTGTTTGTTTTTTACGATCTGTTACCAGAACCTAATTTTCACAAAAGCAGAGCTTTCATCTGTCTTGTTCCTTGCTGGATTCTGGCACATAGTAGGCTCATGAATATTTTTCGAGTGAACAAATGGCTCAGATTACATCATAGGGATTCCAATCTAAGGAAGTAGATCAGAATATTATTAGACTGGTAAACAGAGAAGCTAAAAATGACAACCATAGACTGTTAGCTTCTGATGAAACAACAAACATACAAACAGTCAAACATCATTTTGCAGAGAAGAAAGCTGAGAACGTAAAAGAATTCTCAAACAAGAACACATAGAGAGAAAGCATAGGAAAAGCAATGACCTCATTTCAAAGTCATACTTCCACTCTTTGATCAATGGGGAATTTATCTTGACAATAAATTGTATCCCCAAGTGTTATTTGTCTTTATCCCCTTACCATAGGATTTGTCACTTATCATAGGATTTTAAAAAATGAAAGAGGGAGAAGGATGCTATCATGAACTCTGCGGGAGGAAAGGATCAAAGATGATCTGGTCCTTTATTTCTTTCACAACATGAAACTCTCAAACCTCTGATGAAACAAACTCTACTTCCTGGGGAAGCCTGTTCCATTTTCAGATAGCCTTATTAATAATTACACCATGTGCCAGACATTGGGCTAGAGCTCCTTCCCACTCACCACATACATGCCCACACACAAACACTTCCCTTTCTACCACGACAACTCTATTTTTATCTGTTAAACAACAGAAAATCAATAGAAATAGATTGATCTTCCATTATAAGTTTATGCCTAAACAAAGGCCTGTGTATATAAAATTATTGGAAAATCATTATCTTATCAATCTCTCTTGTTGCGATGGCCTGAAATCTTTTCTATATAATGGAAGTAGATGAAAAGCATGCTTTAAAACAATGGTTACCCTGCTTTTTTAGAATGAGGAGCCCTTTCTTAATATCGTTGGTGAAAGATAAATTGTTAAAACCACTTTGGAAAGCATTATATAATAAGGCTAAAGATATGCAATACTGTGTGATCCAGGATTTTACTTGTATCTTCTCTACATATGTACCAGGAAATGCAAACAAGAAAAATCCAAAGCCAGAAACAATCTAAAAGTCCATCAACAATTAAAATGACTTTTTAAAAGTAAACAGTATGGTGGTTCCTCAAAAAACTAAGAATTAATCTACCATATGATCCAGCAATCCTTCTACTGGGTATTTACCTCAAAGACTTGAAAACTAATATCTGAAAAGATATTTGCACACCAATGTTCATAGCAGCATTATTCACGGTGGCCAGAAGCCATTTGTGACAACATGGGTGGACCTTGAGATAATCATGCTAAGTGAAATAAACCAGACAGAAAAAGTTGAAAATCACATGATATCACTTACATGTGGGATATAAACCTAAAAGCAACAAATGAACAGGACAAACAAACAGAGACTCATGGACATGTACAATAGACTAGTGGTTACCAGAGGGTATAGGTGGGGAGAAGGGAGGTAGACGGGGTAAAGGGGGTCAAATATGTGATGACAGAAAGAAATCTAACTGTGGGAGGTGAACACACAATGTAAATATATATGCCTTATTGTTAAAATGTACAGCTAAAACTTACTGGATTTCCTCAACAAACGTCACCATAAAAAATAAAAAAAATTTTTTTAAAAGTAGTCTTATATTGATATATTCTGAAAATGAATAAATGAAAATGAATAAATGAAAATGAATAAATTTTAATTTTATGCAATAATATGCATACATCTCATAAAACATAATAAGCAAAAAAGTAAAACATGAAAGAATATAATCAGTGTACTTCAATTATATAAACTTCAAAAATATTATGGGATACACACGAATTTAGAAAAAAATATCTTTTAAAGGCAAAATAATAACAAAAATCAGGTGTGAGGTTACCTCTGAGGTGGTAGAGGACAACGGCAATGGGTTATAGTTAAGTAGAGCCCAGGAGAACCTCTGGAATGTTAACAGTGTTTTATCTTCTGACTTAGGCAATGATCATATCGGCTTTGATTCATTATTAAATTGTTTGTGTATGTTTTTTGCACATTTATATGACATTTCAAAAATAATGCCGCGTATTCTCCAATGATGGACCTCTACTGCTTATGGAAGCTATATCAATGCTTGATGGGCATATAAATCCTTGAACCCATAGCAATAACCCTAAGATTTACCAGAAGTGTCATGGCCCACAGGGTTGCAAACATGGGTATGGAGGCGGATGGGGGGAAAGCATTGGCTTGGAGATGGGAAAGCCTGGTTTCTAGTGTAAACTCTGATCTTATTAAACAGTCTCTTTCTCTTTTCTGGGCCTCAGTTTCTCCATGTGTAACAGAGAAGTTTAAATTATGTGATCTCTTGAGTCCTCCTAAATTATGATACCTATAGTTCTTGTAACAATAGAAATCTCCTGAATATCAACTATGTGACAGCCTGCAGTCCCCTCATGGGTGCATATCTAGGGTCATAAATCCCTCCCATGGAGATGTCTGCCTCCACTTCATAAGCCATGTCCACATGGCCTTTACTCAAGCTTGAGCATTCTTTTAAGGAAAAATAAAGGGTGGTTTTTATTGCACCACTTCTGTAAACTGGTGTCAGCATAATGTGCACACCACCTGCTTGAAAACTATCATATACAGCCCCCTCTGGAAAACGGAGAATGCCTCATGAAGAAATCCCCATAGTTGGCCCCAAGAATGGTCGCTAGCTTGTCATTGTGTGACTCTCTGCCCACCGTTCATCAGTTCGTCAACTGAGCATCAGAATCCCCCAGTGTGACAAGACTACTTGATTCATTTCCATAACTGGTATTCAGTCTTGAGCACAGCCTTGGAGAAGGTTTCTCATAATCTGTAAGATGACATCATCAAGCTATCATTCATGATTCTGATTTTCATTGACAGGAGTCCCATAATCTGCTAGAGAATTTCAAGCAAATGTACAAAAGTAGAAGATGGTTAAATTAGAATTGGTAATAGGGAAATGGTAACTTGTTAAGAACGGAAAATTGTTTTGGGCTATAAGGAAGACCAGAATTTCTACCTTTTTCAAATATGTGGAATGCCATACTCAACTGATACAGGGTAATTCAGGACATTAAATGCTAGGCCAGATAGTGATCACATCATCTCCGAGTTTTTTTATAATTTGTTATTACAGAAGTAATACATGTACATTTTAAAACTAAAAAAAATAAAATAAAATACCAATAAAAACTTTATATTCCCACAACCCAGAGACTGCCACAATTAACAATTTATTGCATATATGTTTTTTCTTTTACTAAAAGGAAACCAATTGGTAAATGATATTTTACAATGTGTTTTTTTATTTAATAGCTTCATTTTTCCAAGTCAATGAGTTTTTATCTCAACTAATACCCAACTGTATTCAAATTTCACCAATGGACTCACTAATATTCACTATGTTTTTTAA
Organism: Pteropus alecto; assembly: GCF_000325575.1. Taxonomy (NCBI): domain Eukaryota; kingdom Metazoa; phylum Chordata; class Mammalia; order Chiroptera; family Pteropodidae; genus Pteropus; species Pteropus alecto. The sequence goes on along the minus strand of NW_006431916.1, from coordinate 3,342,413 downwards.
CTAGCTTGGTATTATTCTCTTTCTTAACCTAGATGGTTAAGATGATGGTTAATGAATGTCCATCCTATAATTATCCATTAAGATGTACAGAAATATTTTGTGCACTTTTATGTAGCTATAATGTATAAATCAATATGTACAATAATATTTTTCACAATAAAAGAAAAGGGAAATGTCACACACTCATATGATTTTTATTGTACTTTTGCTGGTTCTTTTAATATCATTGTTTTTGCTGGT
>NW_006431916.1:3310836-3342137 GCF_000325575.1 Pteropus alecto | reverse complement strand
TACTGAAGGGTCAGTCATTCTGTGAGAGTCCATATGCTGATAGCTACATCCCCACTGATTTCAGAAGTTATACAAAAACAACAAACAACCTAATCTCCAGCTACTTTTATTTTCATGTTTTTTTTAAATAATAATATCCCACAAATAAATTTTTTTAAAAATTTAGTTTTTATTTATAAAGAACTTAATCATTTCTCTATATATTTGTATATCAGGTTATTACATGTATACCTTAAACTTACACAATGTTATATGTCAATTATATCTCAGTAAAGCTGGAAAAAATAAAGCTATAAGCAAAAAAAAAAAACAACTTAATTTTCGTTTTATTTTTCATTCTAATAAAAATGAAGATGTAATTTCATGTCAATTTAAGTTTGACTCCAAACCAGTTAAAGGGTTTTTTTTAGCACATTGCTTCCAAATGGTTTTCATATGATACCCATATTATAGCAATATTTGCACAATGCTGATCAGGTTTAAATTCAAAAGGAATCAATAGCTCAACGCTCCTCTAAAGATCCCTATAATCCATCGGTAGCATCCCAGTGCCATCCATGGTGCCCCAATTGGGTAGCCTTGCCTTATCTTATATTTATAGGAAAATAATACCTTTCTCTTATTTTCTTCAGTCTAATCAGAGTCATATCTGGCAATGTTGCACCTAAAATGAATACGTGCTATAACTACTCAGCATTCCTAAAAATGCTCTACCTTACCCACCAGTACTTATTCAAGCAGAGTTTTTAAATTTGTCTTTGTTTTGCAAATGCCTGCCTCAACCTCATTGTTTCCTTTCCCGGAAAACAAACAAAACAAAACAAACAAACAAACAAACCAAAACCTATCCTACTAATTTTTAAAAGCATCATTCAATTAATATCTTAATATCTTCTCTGTGAAGTCTCTTCAATGAGAATTAATGTCAGGTTTAAAACCAAACTCATTTACCCACACTCTCTTTTCTCTCCAAATCACCACAACCTCTATACATCCAGTTATATGACTCAAAAATCTAAAAATTCCCTTTAATATCCTCCTCTTCCTTCCTTCTAAACATTTAATTAGTCTAAAGTCTATTGACTGTGTTTTCTTAACATTCCTCAATTTGGTCTCCTCTGCTTAATGAATGTCTACTTACTGCCTCCTGTACTACTTACTGCCTTACTGGTTCAAACTGTATTCTCTCTGGACTCACTTCAAGAGTTGCTGTTTCTATTTCTATCTTTGTCTGGACTGTTGTTCATACTGCTACGGAGTTACTTTCATAGAATGGCATCCAATTTCAATTCCTTTCTAGAGCTACCAACCCTCCCAGTTTGTCTAGGACTAAGGAATTTCCCAGGATGTGGGCCGTCAGTGCTAATGCCCAGAAAGTCAAGGCAAACCAGAATGGTTGATCACCTACTTAAAACCCCTAAATCCCTGTAGAATGAAAAGCAAAGTTCTTACTAATCTTCCCCACACTATTTTTTAAGCCTCAACTCTCTGTTCTCCCCGTCCCACTCCACCACACACACACAAACACCCTGCACTCCAGCCTTGCCAAGCTACATTCAGTTCTCTAAATGGAATGTACTTTGTTCCTTTACATTTCAGTACCTTTGTACATTGTGTCTCCTTGACTTATAATGTCTTTCGTCTTATGTAGATTTTAGTAATCCCCTATTTATCCATCTCAGTTCTTTTCAATTTGCACTTTTTCACTAAAGTCATCCAGAAATTGGCTGTAGCTTCCTGTGTTTTCACAACACCTTGCATACACTGCTGACATAGCATCAGCCAAATGAACCCTATTCTCCACCAGATATTGAGCAATAGAACTTTTCTTTGTATACTTAAGAATACAAGCACAAGGAGTCACACATAATAAGTGCTCAATAAATGAGGAAAGAAGGGAGGAAGGAAGGAAGGAAGGAAGGAAGGAAAGAAAGAAGGAAGGAACCCAGCTTTATCTATCTCCACAGCACCCACGCTACAGAGACTTATTACATTTGTTCAGTTATTGTGGTTTAGCTATTGTCAAAGACTGAGAAAACATGGGTGACATGAAAGTCTTTGCTAAGAGACATGTCAAGAGGGACTACAGGGATACATAAGTGTGGCCCAAAAGTGTTAATTGAGTGCTACTCCTTCCTGTGTGTGACTGCCATGCATTTACCTTTACAGCAATCACTTTTTCTCTTAGGGGGAAACTTCTTTATTGCTAAATAAATAGAAATGTGGAGATTTGGAATTTCCCATCTAAATTAGGCACTGGAAATCACTGAAAAACCCTCAGTCGAGTTCTCTGCCTAGTGAGGGAAAATGATTCCAAGCCATAAGTAAATATCTATACCAATACGCCTAAATGTGAGACTACCAGCCACATGCGTCAGAATCACGTGAGAACTTTTTAAAATGAGGATTCCTGGGCCACCACCCTGAATTTCTGATGGTAGGGCCAGAAGATCGAGGCATTTCCAGCTCAGTACCCCAGCTGGTTCTTATGCATGCTGGCATTTAGAAACTACTGATCAATATCATGAATAAGACTCTGTCTTTAGGCAAGTAATATTTCTTTCTTCTGTTAAATGAGTATTACAATGGCAACTAAATCATAGGGTTGGTGTGACAAGTAATATGTTACTTATAAAGCACTACACAGTACATGGCATATGGTAAGTGTTCAGTATATATTAACCAACATTGTCTCTAGAATTTGAGTTCCTGGATTTTTAAAAATGTGTTTTTTTCATCCTTGTATTGACTTTGGCATTTTAGCATCCAGTATTGGAACTTAAAGATAGTAAGTCCCCAAGAAATTGAATCACACTAAACCTTGATCTTGAATAAGGTTGGAGGAAAAACTTTAAACAGGATGTCATTCTCACTTAAATCGGCCAAGATCTTTGACAGGTGCTGAAAGCTGATCAAGGAGAGTTACAAGGGCATTCTTGCGCGACACTGGTAGGATCCTTCCATAAAACACAAACTTTCTGGAAATTAACTCAACAAATTTGTTAAAAGTATTAAAAGTGTTTATAATTTTTCCTGCAGTAATACAATTATTATTTCTAGAAATCCCTCCTAAGGAAATAATCTGAAATGAAAAGGTAAAATTCTATAGATATTTTCATACACAAGAGTAAAACATGCATAGGCCCTAGAAAGAACTTAACTGTCTGGTATTAGGTGAATGCTTAGATACATATGACACCTCCATAAAATGAAATATCACTCAGTCATCAAATTAAAGTATACAATAAAATTTTAATGACATAAGGAAATATTTATAAAACATTAAGTAAACAAAACATTTATAGTTTAAGTCCAATAATTTGGAAAGAAACTTATAGAAAAAAAAAAAAGCTAGCAGGAATTACACCAAATGTTAGCAATAATAGAACCATGGGTGATGTTTATTTATTTCCTGATACTTTCCCATGCTTTCAAAAATTTATAGAATAGATTATATTTTAAAATAAAGTCAGAAAGTAATATTTTAAAAAGTAAATGAGACTTTCACTTCTGTAAACATGAAGTAAACTTACTTTTTCCTATTTCTCCCAATAAGTTCAACTAAAATTCTCAGATGTTAAATAGAAAAAATAAAAAGACTTTGAATGAAGGAGAGAGGCAGATTGGCTAGAGAACTTGAGTACCAATAATGGCACTGTAGTAAGTTCCCTAAGTTTACTTTTTGCCTCATCTATGGCATAGAGCAGAAAAAGCTGGCAACCTGAAAACAGGAACAGAAAAAATACACACGCACGTATGCACGCACGCGCGCGCACGCACACACACACACACACACACACACACATATACACACACAATGAAAGCCTGATCTGTCTAGCCAAATGACCAGGAAAGAGTCCAAAGTTCACACACACACACACACACACACACACACACACACACACACACACACATACACACACGCAGAGTGGCCCCACCTCACCCACATCAGCAAAGGCCAAGTAGGGAGTCTAGACTGCTTTCCTCGCCAAGTTGTAAAGAGGCACCTCAACTCATTACAGATATGGTTTCAAAAATATCTAAGTGGGAATCTTGGGACTTTCCTCTCTGCCAAGTAGCTACAAGCACCCTTCCCGGTCTTGTGTCAGTGGAAACCATGTGAAGCCTAACCTCCACTCCCAACCAGCAGTAACAAAGCACCCTTCCCCCTCCATGTTAGTGTGTTGTCAGAGGAAGCCTATTGGAGAGTCAAGATTTTCATTACCATCTAGCAGAAACAAAACCCCATCCCAACACAGCCGTGGAAACCATGTGGAGGGTAGGTAGCGAGGCACTCCTAATCCTCCAAGACAGAAAAGTATGATGGGAGATGTAATAGAAAGTTGGAACTCTCCATCTTAGTTAGAAGTAATGAGGAGTCTCTCCCCTCTTAAGTGTTAATGGAAGATGAGTAGTCAATCTGGACTTTCACCACCAATGGACAGTAAGAGGTGGTGCCTTACTCTTACCCTATTAGAGAATTTCAACAGAAGCCAACTAAGACATCAGTTTTAAATAAGATTCAAAGTATTGTAACATAATATCTAAAATGTCTGGGTTTTATTTTTTAAAAAGTCACACCAAAAACAAGAATATCTTAAAGTGAATGAAAAAGCACAATCAATAGAGGCCGACAACAAGATAAGAGAGATGTTAAGAATTATGTAATAATGACTTTAAAGCAGTCATAAAAATGCTTCAAGAAGCAATTACCATCACATTTAAGACAAATGAAAACATGGAATAGTTCAACAAATAAATAGAAAATATAAAGTAGAAACAAATGGAAATTTTAGAACTAAGCACAATACATGAAGTTTTAGACTAAGCACAATACATGAAGTTTTAAAAACTCAATTAATGGGCTCAATAGTAGAATGGAGGGACTGGAAAGAATCAGTGAAATGAAACCAAGAACAGTAAAAATTTCCCAGTGTGAATTACAGCAAAAAAATAGTCAAAAAAAGTGTTGAATAGCACCTATAAAACTGTAACAAAAAGAAGAGAAAGAGTACATGGCTGAAAAAGTACTCAAAGAAGTAATAGTTAAAATTTCCAAATTTTGGCAAAAAGCATACACCTGCAAATTCAAGAATTTGAGCAAACCTTAAACAGAATAAATCCAAAGAAATTCACAGAAAGAAATATAATAATCAAACTTGCAAAAACTAAAGACGAAGAAAAAATCTCGAAGGCAGCCAAAGAATAATACCTACCTATAGAAGGAAAACAATTTGAATAACTGCAGGTTTCTCATCAGAAATCATGAAGGCCAGAAGGAAATACCATGGCATATATATTACATATCAATATATAAGATGTGATATATATCAATAATTACACTAACTTAAATGTGATTAATTTACATTTCAAGTGCTAAAAGAAAAGAACGGTCAATGCACACTTATGTCTGGTGAAAATATCCTTCAAGAATGAAAGGGAAATCAAGACGTTTTCAGATAAAGGAAAACTAAGAGAACACGTTGCCAGCACACCAACCCTAAAAGAATGACTAAAGAAATATTTCTAAACAGAAAATAAGCAAAAGAAGAAACCTTGGAACATCAGGAAGAAAAAGAAAACATGGTAAGCAGAAATAAGAGTGAATAGACTTTTCTTCTCTTCTTGTATTTTCTAAATTATGTTTGAAGGTTGCAGCAAAAAATTATAACAGCGATATGGTTCTAAAAGAATGTAGAATGTTTAAGACAATTATAAACGAAGGTGGGTAAAAATATAAAAAGTTGAGATTTTAATCTTAATTTGATCTGATAAAGAGATGACACAAGAAAGAGGGGCTTCAAAATGGCGTAGATACAGAGGCTCTGTTCGTCCCTCTGGAGACTAAATCGAGGTTGTGATGGAAAAGGAAAAGAGAAAAAAAAAAAAAAAAAAAAAAAAAGTCTGGGATCTAGATGAACAAGCTATATAACTAGGGAGAAGTCCAAGAAAGCACAGAAGGTAGGAGTAGATGAGTGAGACAGAGGCTGTGGCAGCGGCAGATGCCTCAAGAGGCCACGTCCGCGAGTAGATTTTTGTGGCAACGGACCTGCTCGCTCTGAGCACTAGCACTGGGCTGGCTGCTCTGAGGGGACCAGGGACTTACAGGGGGACACTGAGTTGTTGGAATGAGAGTCAGAGGCAAGACTCACTGTGTACAGAAGTGCTGGTGGTATCCATTGTTCCCTGTTGAGCCCCTCCACCTCCTAGTGCACAGACACAGCACGCCATAGCCGCGATGTCATCAGATTGGATAACAGAGGTTGCTGTGCCCAGAGGATTCCCTGAAACCCTACCTCCTCCAACCTGGGCATCACCCAAGCAACATCCAGGTATATCCTTAGCAAGTCAGATGTGCCTTGCTGAGCAGCACCTAGACTCACACTGGAGGCAACTAGCCTCAGTTTCTGGTGTGGCTTTGTGAGGCAACTATAAGCACAGCATCTGTGTATTGCTTGCTGAATCTTGACAGGTGGCCTCAGAGGGGTAGAGGCTTGAGCTAAATTTGGCCTGCAGCTGAACCTCTCTCAGGACTGTGCCATTGGACATCTATGTCACAAATCCACACTAATAAGACTGGAAGACTTAGGACTTTGCTTAGTACATAGAAACAGACATGGAAAGGCAGCCAAAATGGGAAGACAAAGAAGCAGAAACCATATGAGAGAACAGAACAGAGATCCAGAAATATTGGAGTCAAGCAAGCTAATAGATGCAGAGTTCAAAACATTGGTTATAAAGATGCTCAATAAACTTATGGGTTATGTAGATGAATTCAGTGAGAACTTCAACAAAGAGATAAAAAAAACATAAAAGTGGAAATGGAAATTATAAAAGGGAACCAGTCTGAAATGGAGAACACATTATTTGACATGAGAAGTACAGTAAATGGAATAACCAAAGTGAATAAAGAAGAGGATCACATGCCCTATCTAGAGGACAGGAAAGCCAAGCAGGACACTCAATCAGAATGGCAAGAAAAAATATGCCAAGACTATAATAACAATTTAAAGAGTATATGGGACACTATTAAGGCTCCAAATATTCGTCTCATGGAGTAACTGAAGAAAATTAAGATGTTGAACAGTTGTTGGAAGAAATAATGATGGAAAACTTCCCTAACCTGCTGAAGGAAATGGACATAAAACCCCAGAAAGCTCAGAGGACTCCAAAAATCAGGGATTCAAAGAGGCCCACACCAAGACGCATCATAATTAAAATGCCAAAGTTTAAATACAAATAAAAAAATTTAAAAGCAGCAAGAGAAAAACAAATAATTACAGATAAGGGACACCTATACACTGGCAGCTGATTTCTCAAAAGAGACTATGCAAGACAAGGGCTTGGCAAAAAATTTTTGAAAGAATGAAGACCCAGGATATACAACTAAGAATACTTTATCCAGCAAAGCTATCATTTAGAGTTGAAGGACAGATGAAGAGCTTCCCAGACAAAAATAAACTAAAGGAATTTATCACTACCAAGCCAGAATTACAGGAAATGTTAACAGGAATAAAGACTGGTAACAACTGCATTCTAATCAATAAGTACCTTAAAGGAAAGAGAATTAAGCTCTCCAACCAAGGGCTGGAGTGGCTAAAAGTATAAGAAAACAAGACCCTTACATATGAAAAGGAAGAATATGGAAAAAGATATTGCTGTGATGAACCTAGAAGGTGTTTAAGTCAGACAGAGAAAAATAAACACTGTATGATTTCACTTATATGCAGAATTTAAAGAATAAAGAGAACTAATCAAAAATAGACTCACAAATATAGTGGACATTTTGGTAATGGACAGAGTGGAGGGGGGTTTGGGGAGCTAGGAGAAAGAGGTGAAGGGTTAAAGAAGTCCAAATTAGTAGCTCACGGATGGTCAAGGGGATGGGAAGCATGGCATAAGGAATGCAATTAGCATTAATACGTGAGCTAGGTCAGGGGAGGGACAGGGAAGGGAGGGAGGGAGCAATTGGTGGATCATTTTACTAACTATATAGATGTTTAACCAATGTACTGTATACTTGAAACTAATAAAAATTTAAAATAAAAAAGGGATAACACAAGTAAACTGTGATAAGTTATGTATATACACTTTAATACTTAAAGCAATCACTACACAAACAATACAGTGATATATACTCACAAACTCATACATAAATCAAAATGGAATTCTAAAAATTGTTCAAGTAAACCACAAGAAAACATAAAAAAAAGAAGATAACTAAAAACAGAGGGAACAAATAAAACAAAATGTCGGACAATAGCCCTAATTATATTATATTACATTAATTTAAATGGTCTGAATACATCAATTAAAATACAGAGATCATCTGAGTGGATTAAAAAACATGACCCAACTATATGTGATCAACAAAAAAAAAACTTACTTCGATATACCAATATAGGCAGGTTGAAATTTAAAGTGGAAAAAGGTGTATCAGGCAGATATTAGCCAAAAGAAGGCAGGAGTGGCTGTATCAATATCAGGTAAATAGCCTTCAGAACAAAGAAAATTCCTAGAAACGGAGGGACATGGTATAATGACAAAAGTTTCAATCCACCAAGAAAACACAGCAACCTTAAACGTGTACACATCAAACAACAGAGCTGAAAATATGTAAAACAAACACTAATAAAACTGGAAGGAAAAACAGACAAATCCACAATTATAACTGAAGACTTTAACATCCCTCTCTCAACAACTTATTGAACAACTAAGCAGAAAATCAAAAAGAATACAAAAGACCTCAAATATCTCATCAACTAATGAGGTCAAGTTAATATTTACAAATTTTTTTTCAAGTGCTCATAGAACATAGCCCAAGATAGACCATATCCTGGGCCATAAAAGAAACCTCAACAAACTTAAAAGAATTAAAATCATACGTACTGTCCTCCAGCCACAGTAGAATAAAACTGAAAATTACTAACAGAAATATAACAGAAAAATGTCCAAGCCCTTGGAAACTAAACAATACACTTCTAAATGATTTATGGGCTTGAGAGGAAGTTTCAAGAAATTTTTTTAAAATGCATTGAACTGAATGAAAATGAAAGCATAACACATTAAAAATTTTGAGACATAACTCAAATGGCACTAAAATGGAAAATTTTATTACAAAAGAGAAAAGTCCCAATACAATAATCTAAGTTCAAGAATCTAGAAAAAGAAGATCAAAATAGCTCAAAGCAAGCAAAGCAAAGGAAATAATAAAGATAAGAATAAAAATAAATGAAATTGTAAACAGAAAAACAGTAGAGCTTCTTCTTTGAAAAGGTCAATAAATTTGATAAACCTCTAACAAGACTGAGAAAGGGATAAAGAGAGGATATACAAATTATCAACATCAGAAATAAAGACACCAAAAAAAGAGAGAAAATACTATGAACAACTCTACGCACAAAAATCTGACAATTTAGATTAAATATACCAATTCCTGGAAAAAAAACACAACTTACCACAACTCATTCCATATGAAATAAATAATTTGAATAACCCTATAACGATTAAGAAAATCAAATTCATACTTTTTAAACTCTTAAAAAACAAATCTCTAGGCAATTTCATTAAATAATTTTACCAAACATTTCAAGAAGAATTTTCATCAATTCTTTACAATCACTTCCGGAAAATGGAAGAAGATGGAACGTTTCCCAAATTATTTTATTAAGCTAGTGTTACCCTGATAAGAAAACTACACAGACAGTACAAAAAAAAAAAAGAAGGAGGAGGAGGAGGAATAAAGGAAGGAAGGAAGGAAGGAAGGAAGGAAGGAAGAAATAAAGGAAGGAAAAGAAGGAAAGGAAGAAGAGAGGACGGGAGGAAATTATAGATCAATATCCCTTAAGAATATAAAAGCAAAGTACTCAATGAAATACCAACAAATAGAATTCAACAATATGTCAAAAGAATTATGCACCATTACCAAGCAGGTTTTATTACTATGGAAATAAACGGGTCTTTTTGTTTTTGTTTTCTTTTGTTTTGTTTTAAGTAATGAGGTCAATAAGGAAAGGAAAAGAGCAAAGGTCAGCCAACTTTTTCTGTGAAATACCAGATGGAAAATATTTTCAGCTTTATGGGCTATATTGTCTCTTTCACAATTACTAGGCTCTTCTGCTGTAATGCAAAAGCAACCAGAGACAATCTGTAAACAAGTGTGGGGAACTATTTTCCAACAAAACTTTATTTATGAAACAATCAGTGGGCCAGATTTCACCCACAATTCATGGTTTGAAGATTCCTGCCATAGAGAAACATTAGGAACATTTAGTGTTTGCACCTGTAGTGATAGTACCTACCTGATGGGATTATTGTGATTTTAAAATGAAGTATCACAATAGGAGTTTAGTAATGGGCATAGGACCTGGTAAGTAGTCAATAAATGTTAACTATTATTAGGCAAGAATTAGACTGATCGAAGTCCCATCAGAATCTGAACAGACAGGTCTGAACTTCTTATCAACAACCTTGGTGACACAATAAGTGGCAGCTGTTCCTCATGTTCCTCCTGCTGGATGGCCCTTTGTCCCCAAACCCCTGTGGGTTTCAAAGAGAAAATCACACAAAGAGAGAGCTTCTTTAAATTATCATAGAGGATATCTTTCTAAGACTTTCTAAGGTAAATTTCTAAGAACTAGGCCACAGGAAGAATGATTGAAGAAACGGAGTGTATTTAGATTGGAGAAGAGTTGCCTGGAGGGATGGGAATGGGGACATACTAGAACAATTTTTAAAAGCCTGAGTTGTGAAAATGGAAGCTGAGTTTTGACAGGTGGCCCCAAAAGACAAGAGAAGTAGTACTAATGAATTCAGGTTAATGGAACCACATTTCAGTTCAATCTAAGAAAGAAATATTTTTAATAGTCAGCTCTGTCTTATAAATGATTTAGCTTATGGTCAGTTTCTACTCTGGGGGCATTTAAGGAAAGGTTGAATGGGCTACAGAAGGGGCAAGAGAAGGCCACATAAACTTTGAAGAAACTTCTCGCCTAAGAATCTATGATTCTATGGAATAGGTTAAATAGAGTATAGTAAATCAATCATCTATTACTCTCAATTCTAATCCATATTTACCTTTAGATTTGTATGCTAGTTCATAGCATTTTGGAATGTAACTAGTTTCATTCATCCATCATTCATTCATTCATTTACACATTCCAAAAATATATAGTGTGTACTTACTATAGGCCAGGCATTTTTTTAAGCATTGGACATACAGCAATAAGTTCGGAAAGGAAAGGATTGGGTTTTTCTCCCTTTAAGGTTGAAAACCCACATAATTAGGCCTTTAGTAAAGAACAGGTACTATAGCTGTGACCACAGGGGATAGAATTTTATACCAAGATAATAGAATTCTAGCTTTCATTTGTTTCTCCTAGGGTAGAAATAGCAGGGGGAGCTATATAGAAACTTTTCTAAAATGAAACATGAAGTCCTCCTTGTTTGTTGGTAGAGCCACCCTCACCTCTGCATCATATGTCTGCTATGGTGACAACTGACCCTCTGTATGTACATGATGCCTTTTGCCTGAAAAGCTTTTAAATAAATAGAAGCTTCTCAACCTCTTATTACACACTCCCTCTTCGTAGTTTTCTGGAATGGAGAATGGCAAACATGGCACTTCTCAGCATCAAAGTCATATCCTTTTTATGCCAGTTCCTCGTTGGTCCCAATCTCTACTCATGAGAGAGTTATTTAAAAATTGATTTGGCCTTATGAATGTGCAGACCCCCAAAGGGTATGATTTTAGGCTATTAATAAAGACTCTGTTGTAAAAAAAAAAAAAACTACTCTAGTTTATTCAAAACACAGACAAGACAAGATTTATATGCAGAGACAGTCACTGCAATAGTATTCGTAGTAGTAAATAGAAAGCAATCTATGTATATAAGAATATGGTAATTATTAAAGTATATTATATAGCCATTAAAATTATGTTTATAATGTATTTTTAATAACATGGGGAAATATGTATGTTAATAATATTAAGTGAAGAGAAACAACATAAAATTGTGCAATATAATTTCAAATTTAATTGAAAAATGGTGAGTCACAAACAAAAAGACTGGAGGATAAATGTATTAAATAAAACACTAATGGTATTTGCCTTGGGCCATGGCATCATTGTGATTCTTCTACTTCTGTACTGTACAAATTTTAATCACTAAATATGTTTCACTTTTAAAATAAGAAAAAAAATGCATATTTTTAAAAGCCTTTTTCTACTTCTTCACAGATATCTAAAATACCAACAGAAAAGCTCCATATTTTATATTCTCCCTGGCAAAAAAAAAAATCACCTAGGGGAACTGACAACTTTAAACATTATTTATTCATTCAGTTGAACTATTATTTATTAACTATCAGATTGGAAATTCTATTTGTTCATTCATTTGCATATTTTGTTTAGACTTTCCAATCCCCATTTCTCTCCCAGATGGCTTAGTGAAGAGAGTCAGATTTGAGATGGGTTTTGATGGCTGGGCAGGACTGTGATGGCCAGGTATCAACATGAAGACATGTCCCTGGCTGAGAAATTACCTAATATATTCTGGCAAGAGCAAGCAGACCACATATGGGTGATCAGAAAAAAATAGAAAGTGAAAAATTGTCTCTTGGAATTGGCCAAAGGAAAAACCCACAAAAGGTGGCTTGGTCTCTGAGCTGAAAGACCCTTATTGTGCTTGGTGATCCCAAGTTGAAGGAGAGCAAAGTTGAAGGTAAATGTGTGCCATAAAAATCAACTTATTTTTCCATTAAAAAGCAAATAGAAGTAACTACTTATCTACCCACATAATTCTTGGATACTTTTGTTTTGGCCTCAAAGCACAATATCATCTTCTCTGTATTGATTCTGTACTGGTACTGATCTACCAGCTATGATTTCCCCAAGAAGCTATAAATTCTAAAAATGCTAAGATGATTATAGTCTCAGCCAAGACCTTATTTGTGCAACCACTGAAATCAAAAAGTGTTCTGGCCTGGGCAACATAATATTTCTCTGGAAAGCACACAATGTATTTGGATCCCCTCTCTGTTCTTTTTCTGAGAGGGCATCTCGGGCATAGCTGTGCTCATTGTCCGTAAGACTAGCCTTAGGCTGAGGAGAGTTGAGGAGGTGGTGTTCTGAGCTGTCTTTCAAATCTACCCAGGCTGTGGTTTTAGACAACCAAGGTTTATGTGCTAGACATCCAGAAATAGCTGTTAGCCATTTAGGTAGGTGGTCTCACTCTGGATGGTCTTCGCAAACCTCTGACATAGCCACAAAGCCTTGAAACTGCACCCAGGAATGAACCTTCTCTACACATCACCAAATCACCAACCCTTTTGAGGGCCAAGTCCCTGTGCTCTATGTCTTCTGTGGACCTGAAGACCCTATAGGGTTTAGCATTGGTTCATCATATACTGTTAGATTTATTCTGTAGTCTTTTATTCTTGAGTAATTCACACAGCAGCAACCATAAATTTCTAGTTCCCAATTAATGCACTGTTTCCAGATATGTTCTTTTTCATTGACTAAAAACAAAAATCTCACAGCTCTTTGAAAAATCAAGAGTATCACTTAAATTTCTTAAGCTATTTCACACTGATTTTATCCACCTGTTTTAAAACTTTTAAAATCTTATTTTTGTGGATATTGGAGAGGACCTCCCCACTGGTTCTTCATTCAAATGAATAAGATATTATTTTCTCTACCTTGTAAATGAGGTGATATCAAAAAGAGGTGACTATAATTTGCTTTAAGATCGTAAGAATAAATAATGGCAGACCCAACACCACAATGCTGGTCTCCAGCCTCCTAATGTTTTGTTTTGTTTGGTTTTCTTTAACTATGCTTGCTATTTTTTCCATCATTGATAAAGTAGTGCATAGACAATTTAGCAAACCCAAGAGGGAGTAAACCACTATGTTTAAAGTGAGGACGTAAGCCATAGCCTGCCATTTACTTAGTCAAATAAATGTGGACAAATCACTTAATCTATGACTCAGCTTCCTCATATGTAGAAGAGTGATGATACTACCACATTAGGTTGCTGAGAAGATTAAGTAAGTTACTATGAATAAAGATCTTAGTCCAGATCAATCACCATACAAGTATCTGATATTACTATTGCTATCCTCACTCCCAAGCCTCAATTTCTAGTCTGAATTTCTCGCTTGTCCTGTTTCAAAAAACTTCTTCCTGGTCTCTCCTGCTTTAATTAACCTTCCCTCCTCCAAGATGTGACCTCCTACCATATCATTCCTTGATTCAAATCTTCCAATGGTTTCCCCACTGTGTCCACCAAGCTGGCATCACAATCATTCTGACAAACTCCAGCTCTACCATCAAAGATTCTAATTCAGTAAGTCTAGAATGAGGCCTAGGAATCTACGCCTCATGTGTTCCTCAACTTAATTCTGGCATAGTGTTTTCATGGACCAATGTTTGGGAATAATTGGAAAAGACAAAATGTACACTCATTAAGATGCCTTATAAAGTCTTCCACAATCTGGCCCTCAGCTACCCCTCCAAGGAAATTAAATGACATTTTTTCCTCTTGAAGTTTTCTTTGACTGAATTGCTCCTTCCTCTGTGCTCTCAAAGTTCTATATGCATAATTCTCACAATGATACCTATTTCATCAGGCTTTCATTGGGCTTGCACCCCTAGTTTCCCTACTTGTAGTGACAGTTCACGTGAATGCAGCCAGTGCAGTCAAACAGGGCCCTGCTCTCGGAAAGGCCCTGAACTTGGTTTAATGCTCTGCTAGAGCCATCCTGAAATTCTTAATAATTGTTGAACAAGAGGCACCTCATTTTCATTTTGCACTGGGCCCCACAAATGATGTTCTCAGTCTTGCCCATTCAACTGTGAACTGCTTGAAAACAGAAGCTATTTGCTATTCACTCAAAATGTTTCTTCGTTAGAACAGAGGACTTCTGGAACAGAATAGGGGTTTGGTAAATATTTGTTGAGTTTACACATGAGTGGATAAAAAGATAAAGTATCTCTTAGAAAAATAGCGTAGTATGGCTAATTAACTCTGAAGATGAGAGAGGAGTCAACTGATAAGTCCCCAAGATGATTGAATTTTCCAAATAAATAACATAAAATGTCAGATTTCTCTTTAAATTGCTCAAACTGTTTTCTTCCTTTAAGTTCAGCTGCCTCTCTGTCCTTTTCAGAATGCAAAATTGCAAGTTAACGGAGCTTGCAATTGCGTTATCATAAATATGCCCTAAGTGTTTGTGCCAAGCATTGTGCTAACTTCAAGGAGTACAGGGAAAGGGAAGGGAAAGGCAATAGAAAGGTTAATCAACCAGGAACCCTGTTCTCAAGAAGCAATGAAATCTTATTCTTTAAGAGTTTCTACCAAAGATGAGTTGACTTCATGGGAGTTCTGCAGCAACGAATTGAAAATAAAGACACTAGACTTGGCCAGTGGCCCAGCTTCCTGAACATTTCAAATGACAAAATGTCTCAGTCTGAACACAATTCCTCCACTATGAGATCTGCGGTCTCACTAGTTAACATTGGCAACCAAATCGGAGGTGCTCATGAAGCATAACAAATAAGTGGCTATTGAGGTGGGGGAGGCGCTTTTTGCTCCTCGGTGTTAGAGAAGAAAAGACGAACATCAGCTATCAAAGGGGTCCAAATAATTGGTGAGGACAGATGTCCCTAGCTCAGGCTGAAGGCACAACAGGACTTCCAAAGTGGCAAAGACCACCCTGCTGCCATATTAATGCCCATGGCAATACTGACTTCTTGCTGTTCTCAGAAATAATATGGACATTCAGAAAGAGTTCCTCTTGCTTTTTCACAATTCCTAATTTTTAGTCACCCTGTCTACTAATTGATAAAATATCAGTGATAACATTAAGAGATTCTAGTTTTAAAAAAGTATACATGACAATAGATATATAGAGATGTATGTGTTCATCTTGACAGCCAAAAGTTTAGAAATAAACTAAGTGTGAAAGATTTGCTTAATATAGCACAATTTATCCAAACACAATTTAAACATTAAAATAGTTATGTGGATCTATAATTATCAAAAGGAAAATGTGTCCATGCTATATTTTTAGGTGTAATAAAAAGTCCACCTTGAAAAAATGGTATAGATGAAATTAGTACATTTTTTGTTTAAAAAAATACATATTTGTGAGTTTGTGTATGTATTTTTTTAAGAACAGATTGTGATCAATTTTGTTTTGCATAGTACAAATGAATGGGTGATATCCAAATACAATATCATTATTGAGTTTCGACATGTATAGTGGGGTAGGTAAATCTAAAGTAAATAACATGTTCAGTGGTATGCTGGTAAATATTTAACAAACAGGCTTCAAGAGAGGCAGGGTAGAAGTCCCGTGCGGCATTTAGTGATTTCTATGGCAAATACTCCCAACATTATTCATTTCAAGCTACTAATATGATGTCACTGTATCTGGAGTTGTGAAGAGATGTACGGTAAGTAGCACATCATTACATAGTATTTCCATGACACATATACAACAGATATAAAAAATTACAAGAGTATAGATAATATTAAAATACAGTAAAATAATTAGAAAGTGATGTTTCATGTACTTATTTTTATATAAGTCTGGAAAGAGAGTTACCAATATAATATTGATCATATCTAGGTGGAAATTTCATGAATCATATTTACTTTATTCTTTAGACCTTTATGTGTCATTTTAATATCTTTACAATAAACATACTACCTTTATAATCAGAAAAAAAATTCAAGTTTTTTCTTATTTGTTAAAATCTAAGAAAGAAAAAAAAAATCAAAGAATATTGCTTTTAAAACAGTCTCACTGGAACAAAACACTTTTCCAAAAAAGACTTGGATTTCACTAGGATGTTACCGAGGATAGTGGTGAGCAACATTTGAATTAATTAAACCATAATTTATTTTCAGTCATGGTGTAAGGAAATGAGCATTAGGTCTTTCTAAGTCCTTTCGAAATATAAATGTACAACATCAGAATTCAAAAGCCCTTTACTCTCAGTTTACAAAGAAGGAAACTGAGTCCCAAGACAGGTAGGTGGTTTCCCAAGGCAAGCACTACAGGCAGGTTTAAGGTGACTCAGCTCCTCTCCATTTATAAATGATCTCTATAATTTGTGATTAACTTATATATTCCCCATTTGTCATTATTTAATGAGAAGAAGTGACTCATTTTGAGAAGTATTATTCTTTAGATTGGCTAATTGCTGAAGCCCCGACTCCATCTTTGTTTAGGTAATAGCAGCTTACACTTCTCCAGAATTTTATACTTCTCAAAACATTTCTGCAAAGATCACTTCAGTTGATCCTCATAAGACCCCTGTGAGACAGGTAGGGTAAGAACCATTCCTGCTTTACAGATAGGAAAACTGAGGCTAGAGCAGGCAAGTGGCTAGCCCAAGGCTAGTGAGAGCCGGCCAACTGGTCTAGTTGTGGTGCCGTCTGGAAGTCAGTCTCCTTTTTGAGACCTTTCTGAATCATCTGGGTGAACCTTCTCTAAAGGTCAGATTCTCCCTTTTCCGTTCTTGTCTTTTTAACAAATTCTTTCTTCCATTACTTTCAAGTCACCTAGAGTTGCCTTTTAGTTTCTGTTTCTTTTATTCTAGAATGAAAGGTAGTCCCAACCATCTTTGGACCTAGAGATATTCCTGTTCTCCTCTATTTGACTTTGGTGTGACACATTTCTAGACAATCTTGGCTTTCTAACAGAGGTGATTAACATTGAAGTCCAAGGAGACAGGCTTATTTAGAAAATGCAAATCATATATAACAGAACAGATCCTGGGAAATCTAAGATCATACTCTCCTAAGTTTTGTTTTATTAAGGGAGCAAGCGTGTTTTCCTGTTAAGAGTACAATGTTCTCAGTAAGAACTGAAATTGGTATCAATGCACTATGTTCAGGTCCAGAGACAAAAGAGCTACTAACTTAAACTAACCTATGTGGTGCCTCAGCTACTAGACTTATACAACCTGAGACAGCAAATTCTCAGTACATCAGTTTCCTCATAAAGTAGAAATTATAACATCTACCTCACAGGATATGGTGAAAACTAAATTAGCTAGTGGCCAAGAAATATTTCATAAACTAAAAATCACTATGAAAATGCATGAAACACATTTAAGATATCTTGATAATTTCTGAAGTTTTTGCTCTGGAGGTGGAGAATGGAGTTATTAGTGAAAAAGGGACAGAGCGTCAGACACTGCAATAAGCAGGTGGCCAGGTTTCTCCAGGAGGAACAGGATGGAGAGCTCAAGAGTGCATATTAATTGCAGCACCTCCGCTGAGACTATTGGCCCTCTCCTAACTGGGCTTTCAGATGCATACGAACTAAGTCTGACATCCTGATGCTTTGGGTGGTGCTATTCTGAAGATGAATGTTAACAAAATTGCTGGAATGTGTAGGATCTGGAAGTAGTTTTCCTAGAATTGGAAATGTCTGCTTTTAAGTAGACTCTTAATGACTGTTGAATGACAAATTGTCGAAGAGTAGAAATGTGTGTATGAGAAAAATGTGGGTGTGTTTTGATCTGATAATTTGAGGGAGGATCTAAAAAAAAAATATGAGCAAGAAGGAGATTCTGCCTTCTGGTGAAGAGAATTCAAGATGAGACTCAAATTTTCAGCTTACTATGGACAGCAATGGAATATTCGCTCTCTAAAGAAAACATTGGAAAAATAAAGATACGGTCAGAAGATTCTTTCTGGTGACATTTGTGTAGGGTCTAAAGGCAATTGTCATTTGATGGTCAAATCTGAAAAAAATAAGGAAGTGGTTAAGAAAGCCACATAAATTTGAGGGCCTTTTATTTCCTTATAATTTTTTCAGCTTTGATAGCAGAAAGATCTACGTTTGAAGGTCCAAAAAATGTTGTTGCTATAGGAACAGGTAAGCAGATTAAACTTGAAAGACCAGTTTAGGAACAAAGAATTTAATAGTCAGGGCTAAAGCAATTAACCAAGAAAACATTTTAAGTAAATATCTTTTGGGTTTGTTATTTACATATTAATTCTAGGAAGATAAAATGCTATTATAGAATGAGAGCATCACATTTTAACATTTTAATTACACCATTACGGGCATAAATAACTATAATTAGCAGAAAGGCCTTATTAAACAGAAGTAGATATTTCTAACTCTTTTGATTACATTGTAACTGAGAAATACAGCTTTAAATGTAGCAAGAACATATGAATTGTATTAGATTTTCCTACTTGCCCGGATGGGAACACATCTAAAATAAGAGACAGTAAACTACAGAAACTTCTCTGTAACCAACCTCTATAACTCAGGGAGCTACAGGTGAAATTCTAGAAGTAAACAGAAATGTGCGTAGGCTGATAATTGTTAATATTTTATATGTTTTCCCTGTCCAACAGTCTTTGTGAACATAGATATGTGAGAAGAAAAGGTCAAAGACCCAGCTGCACTCCTCCTTCCCTATTGATGTTCTGCTTCTTTCTATCAGGGAATACAATGCTCCCACCCTTAGGGATTTGCTGAAATTATTAGAAGTTTTGAACAGAACTTGCTATACTGGTAAGGCTCAAAAATGCACTATAAAGTGGCACTGCACTTATCTCCTTTTCTGCTTTATTAAATAAAAACATTCTTGATAGAATAAATACAGTATTTTCAATCTATCACATTTCTGCTGTCAGAGGTTACATTTATGGGACAGAGAGATTTTTTGGACACTACCTTTTCTCACATAATACCAAAGGTAAACTGCAGAGGAGAGTGTGTGTGTGTGTGTGTTTGTGTGTGTGTATGTGTGTGTGTGTTTGTGTGTGTGTATGTGTGTGTGTGTGTGTGTGTGAGACAGTATTGGAGCCTGGGGAATAGGAGTGGGAAGAGAGGAATGTGGCTAGGATCTTACCATCTCATTCTCTTCTCCTTCATTGAGCAAAGCATGCTGGCCCTTCTCAAAGTGGTTCCCCATGAAAAAGTAATTCCACTCCTCTCTGACCTTCCCAGAGCAGACGCTTCCAGGACTAACTTGCCGAGGCACTGCAGCTGTCAGCTGACTGAAAGAGTTAATGATCCTCCAGGTTAAAACTCCTGCTTGAGCACACACCTTCTCTTTGCAAATGACAACACTTAGCAAATTGAACTCCTCCCACGAGTCACCCTCTGTTCAGAGGACTTTCTGCTTGCTCCTTGCTTACCAACTTCTCTCAGAGCAGCTGTCCCAAAAGAGGCTGCTCCCATGCCGATCTTCTTTGTGCCCAACTTACAGGGAAAGGACTCATTGCCTGCCCAGTGCCTGCCAGCATGAGACATCTGACTACAAATCCAACTGGACAATGTGGAGTTGGCAGGACCTTTGTGAGGAACAGGCAGACTCAAGAACTCCCAGGTCACTGCTTTATGCACAGAGGCTAAGGAATTGGAGTTGGGGTAAAGCTAACAGAGCTGCAGATTTTATATGATTAATGAAAGCCTCAATCAGCTTTTAGTAGTATCCTCATTTGTTTTACTTACAAAAGATACAAATCATAACTAATCCTCTTCAAAAGTATTTGTGATCACATTTCTTTGCATATGCAAAAAGAATCTACTTAATGTGTATGTGGAATTAAGTTACTTTTGTGAAAAACATGTAGAGAAAGAATAAAGGTATAATCAAACTATTTTATATAACCTTTCACTAAAATATAGGTAGTTAATCACTTAAGGGAGTCTAGAAATAAAATATTCAAGTGAATGTGGCAAGACTCATTTTTTAACTTATTCACACATTCATTCAATACACATTATTTGAGCATGGAGACTACATATATAAATCAAATCATATTTGCTACCCTCAAACTGATGTAGGAATTCAAATATGCAAACAAATATGATAGAAAGTGATTAGTTATTATGAAAGCTGGAAAGGTATTTGTAACCACATTTCTTTGTGTATGCAGAAAACATCTACTTAATGTGTATGCGGAATTAAGTTTATTTTTGTGCAAACATGTAGAGAAAGAACAAAGGTATAATTAAACTATTTTATATAGTCTCCTTTCATTAAAATACTTGGTGTCTCTAGATCAGTGTCAACCTCATCCTTCTACATGACAAGCAGTCAGATATTTCAAGATGACCAACCTGTGCTTCCTAAATCTCCTATTTTCAAGACAATCTCCTTCATGAGTACCTGCCAATGCATTTCACAGGGCATAGCTGAGTTTCTCTTATCAGCTTGTTAACCCTCCCATAAGGATTTTGCCAGGCAATTGGATAGTTGAATGATTCTCCAGTTTGCCAAAAACCATGCAGTTTTTGTTGCAAGGTACACAGGCTGGGATCAGGCCTGTAGATAGCAGCCAACAGCACCCATAGCAAGGCCCAAGTAGGCAGGCAGGCCAGGGCTGGGAGGTCTTGGGGTTGGTTAGCAGGACCAGTTCTGAACGCTCTCATCCTAAAAGGATGATACCCTTTGAGCAAACAATCAATTTGCACATGCGCTTAATTTAGAAAGATTAATAAAAACTTTTTTTTTCCATTTTTTTTTTAAGGAAGAAAAAAATTCCCAAGTACTATTATCTCCAATTTCTACTACTAATTTTTTCTTTAAAAAATATTCTTATAATTTGCTTGTCACTAGGCTGGCCATGTAAATGTTGTCTTATTTATCCTTACAATGATCCCATAGAATAGAGTAAGAGTCACAGATAAAAAACTGAAGCTTAGAGTAATTACATAACTTGCCGAATTTTTCAATGCTATTAATAGTAGAGCTATCATATAAACTGTCTGATTCTAAAGCTGGAACTGTACCAGTTCATCAAGGCTTTGGGGGGTAAGTGGCAGAGAGAAACAGGAAACAGTGGCTAAAATTCCAAGTTCAAGGACTCCTCCGTGCAAATACACCCTAATATACATCACAGCCCACACACATACATGTGTTTTCTGCTTTGACAAAAAAAGGATTATGTTCTCCATAGTGTTCTGTAAATTAACTTTGTAGTTAATGTATAATAATATCTTGCCATGACAATAAATCTATCTTATTCTTTTATTTTCTTTTTATTTTTTTCAAGGTAGTACGAACACAATAAAACCCAAAATGTAGAACCTGTGTTTGTACTCCCAGGGATTCTGATTCAGTAGGTCTAGGTTGGAACCCGTGCAGTGGAGTAGGAAAGATCCTACAGTGACTGACAAGCACCCTGGCAAAGAATTTCTGCTGTTCTATGCCACCACCTGTGTGGTGAATGAGGCACAAACACACAGAACATCAACAAAACATGCAACCAACCAAAGACAAGTGTCCTGGTGCCAGAGGAAGACTGAGAGGAAGGAGGAGACGACCAGGCTCAGCTCCCGGTGAGGGAAGTGTGGTAACATTCCTCTGACAGACACAGAAAGAAAAAAATGTATTTCACAGGGACTTGCAAAGGAGGAAACTGCCAAGACAGTGACAGCCCCCAAAAGCTTCTTTAAGGACAGAGATCGGGCGAGAAGCTGGGGGACTTGACTTTAAAGTTGCATTTATATGGCAAACACAGTTTTCACTTAGACTCTTGATTTCAGGTGATTTGGCAGGGTTAGTGGAGGGTCTGGAGAGATCTCAAAGCTCCTCAGGGAACCCCCCTTAGATGCCACACTAACTGGGAGAGGGTCGGAGTACGAGGAGTGCATCGGTTCCACTTTCCGGTCTTTGTTCC
Source organism: Pteropus alecto (assembly GCF_000325575.1). Classification (NCBI taxonomy): domain Eukaryota; kingdom Metazoa; phylum Chordata; class Mammalia; order Chiroptera; family Pteropodidae; genus Pteropus; species Pteropus alecto. Next base: position 3,319,470 of record NW_006431916.1, on the reverse strand, counting down.
ATTAGCAAATAACATTTTCCTTTACCTATTTGCTTAGGGTATCGAAAGATATGTGTAATATAAACAAATAAAAGCTCTAAACTTCTTTCATTCTGAATTTCAACCTCTTCTCCCTCCCAAAACATCACTGATTGATTCGCTTGAGAGTCTTCTATACAGCATCTTATTTGCTGATGAAAGAGAAAACTTACATAAATTATCCCAAAGTGGACACTAGGAAGAATAGTAAACAGGCCCAATAGCAAGTCCGAGCTTCGCCTCTCTCTCCATCTCCAGCAGGGACCTTTGCTTGATTCCCACAGAGGAGCTCAGCCCTGTTCCTGGATCATCCCAGGATCCTACCTCATTTCCAAGCCTAAGATCCCCTGTGGGGACCACTGTTCCCAGGTTCCTGTTTGGCAGCCTACCTTGAGCCCCAGATCTTTCCTAGGGTAAGGACTAGACTTTCTCTTGCTAGGCCCAACGTGTCTGGTTGGGCTTGGCCATTAGAGGACAGCCTCCTGGAGCCAGCTTCCTGTCTCGACTTCCAAGTATCGCCTGCCCCATGTTCCTCACCACTGTGCTCTGCTTGTTGAAATAGTTTCTTCGTCTGTCCTACGGCCTCCCTCCCCTTCTCCCTCAGCCAGCTAGCTGCTGTCCTAAATGTAAACAAAGATTGCTATAAGCTGCAATTGCCCATTAGACCGGACTTCCTTTGCCAGCATCTGCAATTTCACCAGTTCCCCAAAGTGCAGTATTTTACCTCAGTGGGTAAGTCCAATCCCATGTCCCAAGCCCTCTTTACCCTGCCTAAATAACTGGGTAGGCCTTACAATTGTATGATATGGCCATGGCTTTACACAAAGGTGGGTTCTAGAAACATCCTATTTAAATCAAACTTGCCAAAGGAAATCCTTTTTTAAATATTCTACAGAGAATGTTTCAAAGAACTCTTTTCTGACTCTTTTACAAAACCTGGAGAGCAATATGGTGCTCTGTGAAGTATGTTACACAAGACTCGCATCCTTAATTTGAGTCCTACCTCTCTAAGTCCTACCAATCTAAGATCAGATTGTGATCTTAGAACTATCATTATACAATCTTCCTAGAACTTTCTCTTCACCTGAGAAACAATGAGGGTAATTTAGTAATTTTCAGAGCCCAATCTAGTTGTAATAGTTGTGATTCTTAATAGTTATACCTTAATCTATATCCTTTTGCATATTCAAATTTTCAGGTTGAGAGTTCTCAACGAGAAGTACACTAACATGAGGTTTCTGCTTGGGGATTTGCTTTTTAGTCATTGTTAGGTTTTGGGATTTTGTTTTTGTTTTTGTTTTTGTTTTTATAGACTGTGCTTAATATCCTGGAATTGTTATAATAGGTGACAACTGAAGCAAGCTTCACAGAAGGGGAGCTGCCTTACCTCCAAAGAGGAGCTTTTTATTTTTTATTTTTGAAAATAACAGAAAGCAAGTGAGGCTTTTCTGGGTGTGGATGGAAGGGCCACATTGAGCCACCTTAAAAAAGGTCAGAACCCAGTGCCAAGCAGGAATAGTTGAAAGCAATGCCTCTGAGAAGTGGAGAGAGCCATTAGCAAGACCTTTTCTTTGGTAATTAATGGAGAAGCTCTGTATCTTTGTATTAAACCCTTTAATCTAAGGGTTGCTAAATGTTTTTACAGACATTAATTAATTCAATTAAACTTTGCATCACCATCTTGAAGCAGATAATTCTTCTTTGGGATACCACATCTTTGCTTGCTCTAGCATCAGCCCCAAATTAGGCATTAGTGCAGATTAGGATAATTAATAATAACAGTAAAACCTTGAATTCAGATAAAGTCATATAACTCAGTATCCCAAGCATGTTATAAATATCAGATTTGAGTAATGTCGACTGAAGAGGAAGCTCGAGGGAGTTTTATTGCCAATGATGACAAGGCACTTATTTCGGGTTCTACTCCATACTGAGGACATATGACCCTGAACAGTTCTTTATGACCCCTTTGTGTCTCAGTTCCTACAGCGGTAAAGCATGGTAGTTAAAGGTATGTACTCTGAGTTCACAGAGATGTTACAAGGAATAATGTTTGTAATATGCTGTGGAGTTCTCAGATGAAAGGTGTAAATGAATGCATGATGTACATTATTACCACTTATCTTCACACCATCCAGCCTTAGGCAAGTGAAGTATCAGCATCCTCACAATCCTGGCAGAAAATAGTTCTGTCATTATTTCCATTTAATATCTATTATGTACATCCAGAGAGACTGAGAACTGCTCAGAGCAGCAGACATGCTCCTGGGATAAATGAAAGCAAGCTAAAATACCAGATCAGCAAAGAAATATCAAATTATTTATTTATTTTTCTTCTTTTTTCATTCTTATTTGAGATGGAGTGTTTAAAAGGAAATGAGTGAAGAATCAGGAAATGGCTGAAGGAACTTTTCCTCTCAGGCGTTCCTCTCAATTCTCTTATTAGTCTACTTGTATAATTCATAGTCTTCGAATCAGCTCATGTGCAAGTCCTCCTCTGTGCCTTTGCTTTTGGTATCTTTTGCCAATGTTTTCTCTCTCTGTCTTCCTTTAAGTAGGTCAGCAAGGAACTGTCTACCTCCATGAAGCCTTTCTGGCCTAACTCCTTATCTGATCTCTCTCTGCCACTCCTTTGTAATTAGCACGTTTTGGAATTTATATTTTGGTGTTGGTCTTGCTTTCTAATAGACTTAACTCTTCTAGGGGCATGTTTTATTAGTCTTTATCCTTCATCTAGTGCTGGTCATGAGCGAAGTTAAATAAATGTTAAATAAAGGAATGAATTGAATCTGTCAACAAAATGTCAAGGTTTTAATTCAAACCACACCAAATCCACATCTGCTATTCTCACCACACCATATCACACCTTGTGAGGCATGTGTAGTGCGGAATAGAAATATCAAACAGACAAAACTAAGGGAAGGAGAGACTGATTTAAAGAACAAACTTCCATCTCCTTTGGGTAAATACCAAGGAGATTGAGTGCTGGATCATATGGTAAGATCTTTAATTTTGTAAAGAACTGTCAAACTGTCTTCCAAAGTGGCTATACCATTTTGCATTACCACCATCAATGAATGAGAGTTCCTATTGTTCCACATCCTTGCTTGTATATGGTGTTGTCATTGTTTTCAAATTTTGGCCATTTTAATAGATGTGAAATGGTCTCTCATTGTTGTTTTAATTTACAATCCCCTAATGACATAATCAGATAAGTTGAACATGTCCACACAAACATCTGGACATGTTTATAGCAGCTTTATCTGTAATCGCCAAAACTTGGAAGCAACCGAGACGTTCTTTTGTAAGTGAGTGGATAAACAAAATGTGGTACATTAAGACAATGAAATATTATTCAGCTCTAAAAAGAAATGAGCTAACAAGCTACAAAAAGACATGAAGTAAACGTAAATGTATATTACTAAGTGAAAGAAGTTAATACTGTATGATTCCAACTACATAACACTCTGGAAAAGGTGACACTACGGAAACAGTAAAACAATTAGTAATTGCCAGGGGTTAGGAGAGAGGTAGGGTTGAATTAGGGAGAACAGAGAGAATTTTAGGACAGTGAAACCACTCTGTATGATAACTGTAATTGTGGATACATGTCATCACACATTTGTTAAAACGCGTAGAACTTACACCAAAAGCAACCCTAATGTAAATTATGTATCAATGTAGGTTTATTGATTGTAACAAATGTACCATTCTGATGGGGGATGTTGATAATAGGGTAGAATGTATGTGTGCAAGTTTTTCATATTTTTAAGGATTTATTTTGCTATTCAAGTTTGGCTTAAATGTTGTTATGGTATAATCAGATTTGTTTAATGAGATAAGTTTGTGTGCACTGTTTTTTGTAACTCAGTCAATTATACACCCATCTTAACCCCACAGTGGTGCATGAATTGCCAGGTGTATTTAGGACCCAGCCAGTAGGAAACAGTGCAAGTACTAACAATTTTAAACAATGAAACCCTTCTCTCTCACCTGCACGCAGGTGCTGGTATAGTTTTGCTACTTCACATTCTAACACTTCTCAACCCCCATCTGTTGAGAAAGTTTGAAATCTTGTTTTATTTTTTTCTCTGCTAAATATTTAATTGACTGCCTGCTAGAGCTCTAAAATGTTCACTTACCTTTTTGTGAAGTACAATTTTTTATTTATGTATATATAATTCACATTCATAAAATAACCCTTTAAAAAGAATACAATTCAGTGAATTTTAGGATATTCATAGATAGCCATAACCACTATCTATTCCAGAACATTTTCATCTGCCTAAAAAGAAATCCTATACTCCTTGAATTTATTCTTGTGATAAAATTTTAATTTAATTTTTTAATTATTTAGTTAAATTGAGATAATAATTTTTAGAAATTTAAAGAATAGCATATATATTTTGTAATTAATGCTACAATACCTTATTAATTTTTATGTTTATCTTACTTATACTTACCATTTGCTTAAGATTTTATACACACACACATGCACACAAACACGCTTTTGTCTTGGTCTTGTTAGGATTAGTAGTGTCAGGTTGGGAATATCAGGGCCAACAGTTGTACATAACTTGAAGGAGAGCAAGTAGACACACCAAAGGTGAGAATAATTCTCCTTTATTTCACATACTGTTTCCCAGTCACTTTTCCCCACACAACAGTTTTAGGAGGTAAATTCTGTTATCATCGTCTTTATTTTATATGTGAGCAAATGGAGGCTTATGGAGTTTATGAAACTTACTGCCCCACGGTGACATAACTAGTAAAACCCAGATTTGACCCCAGATCCTCCAAACTCAGAGTACATACCTTTAACTACCATGTTTTACCGCTTCCTGTTAAATTGAATGTTTAGTTTAATTACACGAACAGCACTCGATCAGTGCTGTATAATATGCTTTCATGAGTCCTCTTTCAATTCCTCTGATTACCAGATGAGAAGAGCCACTTCTTATAGGTTAAATAATCACACAGTTCAACCAACACAGAGGAGCAACTGAAATCTAAGTTTTTTTTTTCAGTGCCAGTGTGGATGTATGTTCCCCTACACCACATTGGGACTTCTGACAGTTATCTTAGACTTCTGTTCTAGCTCCCATAATATTTAACCATCTTCTATCACATTGGTTTGCATGTTTGAATCCCCACATCAGTCTGAGGGTAGCAAATATGACTTAATTTATTTGTGTAGTCCCTGGGCTCAAATGGTGTGTATTGAATGAATGCGTGAATAACACAAAATATAAAATAACTATCCAAGAGTCCACATAGATATAAATACAGGATAAAATAAAAAAATGAGTCTTTCCACATAGTCACTTGAATATTTTATTCCTAGACCTCATTAAGCATATAATCACCAATATTTTAGTGAAAGAAAACTACATAAAATAATGCTATTCACAATGCAATATATATACATACATACATATATATATTTGTATGTATGTATATATATGCCTTACTGTAAATTGTACACCTGAAGTTTACTGGATTTCGTTAACCAATGTCATAATAATAAAAAAAATTAATTAAAAAATAATGTTATACCTTTTTTCTTTCTCTACATGTTTTTCACAAAAGTAAACTTAATTCCACATACACATTAAGTAGAATCTTTTTGCGTACACTAAGAAATGTGATTACAAATACCTTTTGAGGAGGATTAGTCATAATTTGTATCTTGGTAAACAGAATAAATGAGGATATTCTTAAAAGCTGATGGATTGGGGCTTTCATTAATCAAATAGAATCTGCATCCTGAGGCCAGGCTCTACAACTAGCCAGGGGAGCCTGTGCAAGGCTGCAAAGACTGCTCAACTATAAAATAGAACTAATAACTTTACAGGACTGTTGGAAGAATAAAACAGGTACACGATATGTACATAAGTGAACATAAACCTAGTGCCCGGCCCTTCATTTCTAATACGATTTTCCAATAAAAGAAGCCAGGGCTCTTTGGCGGTGGGGGGCGAGGAGGCAGGGGGGAAGCTGATTCCAGAACCTGGGCAGCAAATAAACAAGATGAGCCTGGAGCCTCTTTTAGTGCCAGGAAATAAGAAAGTGATAAAAAAAAAAAGAACAATGATTAGGGGTAAATCGAAAAGGCAGTGCAGCAACTGAAAGAGCTCCCAATAACCAAAGCCAAAACAATTTGAGTACCAAATTTAAAAACTGGATTTGTATTCTAACGCTAAGTATAAAGTAACCATCCATGAATCCACACTGATAGAATAAATAAATCGGTGGAGAAGAAGAGACAAATCTCCTATGCAGAAGAATCCAAATAATTTATATAGATACTGTCACCTCAGGGAGGGTTACATGGCTCCCCACCCTTTACCCTTGAGCTGCTTATAGTGACTTCCTTCCAAAGAGAACAGTATGGGAAAGAAGCAGGGAAAAAAGTAATTTTGCAAAAGAGAAACAAATACTATCTTGTGCCAGATGATGACGATCAGCTCCCGCAGTAATAAGTCACGTTGACAATATGTGCCCTTAATGTGATGGGATGAGAACTGCACTTAACCTCTGTGATGTCCCCGCCCCCAAATTCGTAATTCCAGTTTAATAATGAGAAAAACATCAGACAAATCCCAATAGAGGGACATTCTACAAAATACCTGACTATTACTCCTCAGAATTCTCAAGGACATTAAAAAACAAGGAAAGTTTGAGAAACTGCCAAGGAACCTAAGACATGACAATTAAATGTAATGTAGTATTATTGAACAAATAAAGAACATTCAGTTAAAACTAAGACAATCTGAATAAATTGCAGACTTCAGTTAATAGTAATTTATTAATATTGGTTCATTAGGTGTGATAAATGTACTATACTAGTGCAAGATGTTAACAATAAGGGAAATTGGGTTTGAGTTCAATCGGAACTCTACTATTTTCATGATTTTTCCGCAAATCTAAAACTACTCTAAAATAAAAAGTTTATTCTTCATAAAGCAGTGTGAATACAATGTGTTTGTTACAACAATTGAGAACTGCCTGTTTTAAATTTACAGCATCTCTGCCTTTGTTTATCACCTTGTTACAATAATTGCAGCTACCTTGATGGCAATGTCAGGCTTTAGACCTAGATGGATGGTATGAACTGGCCTGGGCTTTACAAAATCCAACCTGCCAACCAACCTTGGTTTAGTGAGATAACTCTGCCCCCTAGTGGTTTAATGTTTAATCCACATTTAGACAACCTTCGTGCTCCAGTCATTTGGTTGTTTCAAAGTCTGGACAAGAGTCAAAATATACCCGAAGCCTCTGATCCGCTGGGACCATGCCTCACTTTGTTCATATACACCGAACTTTACTCTCCTGAGCGATATCCGGAGAAAGACACATTTATGTGAGAGAACCGGCTAGTGGGAATGTAAACAGTACAATATTGTAAATGTATTTTCTCTTCCTTATCATTTTCTTCATAATATTTTCTTTTCCTTAGCTTACTTTATTGTAAGCATACAGTGTATAAAACATAGAACATAAAAAATACGTGTTAATCAACTGTTTATGTTATCCACTAGGCTTCCAGTCAATAAGTTTCTGGAGATCCAAAGTTATAGGCAGATTTTCAAATGCTCAGGAGATAGATGACATTAACCCTTGTGTTGTTCAAGGACCAATTGTACACACACACACACACACACACACAATGATACATTTCTTATGAAGAAAATGAAACTTTATTTTTTTTTCATGTGTCAACTTGATTTCTGTTTTACCTTTTTTTTTTTTTTTTTTTTGCCTCATGGCAGAAATGAAGTTAGTCAACTATGATCTAGCTCAGTCACCTCAGGGTATTCCCAAGCACTTTCTGTTTTAACAGTTGAATGAGGATTTCCCCCTTTCCTCTTCCTTCCATTGCTTTGGCATCTATGTTCACTAAGTTTGGGCATCACAGAATGAGGAAAGACTGGTCTTTTCCCATCCTCTGTCCTTCATTCGTGTAAGTTGAGCCATTGCTTATATTGTTGTCTCTGGTCATTTGCATTTATGCTGCTTGCCTTCTTTGAGACATCTGTGGCCCCACCACAGGTTTTATCTCAGCCTTTTCTCAGTCTTTCTCCACCATCTTTGGGGCCAGTGAAACTCTAAGGCATGTTCCCAAGCTTCTTGGGCCACACGCAATGTGGGGTGTGGTCTCTGACTGGATTTGCCCTGCCTTGCCCATTTCTTCTCCACTACTACCATGACGAGTTGGTACCAGGGACTCTCTGTTAACATCATGCCCTTCCAGATTTCCCCAGGAATCAAGATACAGCTCTTTGCTTGAGGTCCTCACCACTCTGGGACTTCTATCATTCCACAAAGTTTAAAAGTATCTCGGAGACCTACTCCAGCAGTGAATCCAATAACAAATCTGTCCTTCCTCAGCTTTAGAGCTGTTATCAGATCCATGGGAGGACAACGGGCTCTTATATCATTCGTTTTTCCAAAATCTTATTTATAAAATAAAATGTAGTTTTTGTATACAGAAGTCAGACTTTGAGACTCAGAAATGCTGTTTCTCTAAGAAATGTCTCTTCTGGAAATTTCTAGTCTATTTAGAAAACTTAAGTGCTGACAGTCATTTCAGTTTTCTCACTTTGAATTCCTGCT
>NW_006431916.1:3251494-3310800 GCF_000325575.1 Pteropus alecto | reverse complement strand
ACTGAACAATCAGAGGGAAGATGGGAGTAAAAAGGAATAAATATGTATACGTATATATACACATATACAAACATACACAAACATACATACATATATATAAGCATAATATTTATATGAAGATAGATAAATAAATTCAACAAAAGGTATTAGTTGTCTATGCATTATTTTTTCTTTTTTATAATTTTTTATATTTTCCAAATTCCTAGAAAAAAACACATTTATATCATTGGAAAATGAAAATTATATATATATATATATATATATATATATACACACACAGTCTCTGACTCCCAGCATCACCACCTACAGTGAAGAAGGGAGAGCAGGGGCCCCAAGTCTTCTGTTGGCCACACCCAAGCTCTCCTCTCCTCTGTCTCTGTGTTAGTTGATCTTTGACTCTATTGACCACTCTCTTCTTGAAACCCTCTCTTTCCTTGGCTTTCAGAGCACCATGCTCTCTGAGCTCTTTTTCTAGTTCTCTGGTCCTTCAGAAAACCTAGACTTCAAGGCTGAGCTTGATGCTGTGATGGGAGGAGACTTTTTGGGGTGCTGAGAGGTAAAGAGGGTGATTTGTATTTAAGAGTAATGTCAAATTTTGTGGACAGAGGGTGTACTGTGGTAAAATAAAGATGACCACGCATTTACTTGAATCTGACAGACTCTGTGACTATTTTGCCCAATATGGCAGAAGTGACACTAAAGGCTCTGTTCTTAACAGAGACTGGCAGCTTCCATTTCCTGTCATGTGGAACTATTTCTCCAGGAGTCCTGAGCCACCATATTAAAAGTGAACTAGTCTAAGAATAACTCCCCTATGAGAGACCCGAGCTAACCATGTGGATATGCCATTTGAAGAGAGATATAATGAAATGGTTATTGTTTTAAGCCACTAAGCTTTGGGTAGTTGTTATGCTACATTAGGTAATTAGAACAACTTTCTCCCTGTAAATGGGGTTAATACTACTGCAGCTCTATAGGAAGAGTTGTAGTAAGAATTGCAACGAGAATAAATTTCAATTATCTTCATAACAGGTTCCAGAATTGCTATTGGGGAGGGAGCTTTTTATTGAGGAAAATATCTTAATACACCAATTAGGAGTAAAAGGTGAGACCTTAGGGGATGAGTTGGCACAGAGAAATGAAATGATATAACGAAACCACTTCAAATTGAAACTGAAAGGAATTTGGAGGTAGGGAAGAGCAGAGAATAGAGAAATAAGCAGAGATAAAGGCAGAGAAACAGAGGAGGGACAAATAACTGGCTAGGTGCTAGAGCCCAAGTTAAAGAAATGACTGAGACTTTGGAAGAACATGAGCATCTAGCAAATTTGATTTGGTTGCATATTCATGATAAAAGTCTCTCCATTTCTTTAGAACTTCTATTAGATTTACTGCTGGTATACATAGCTTTTGTGGTACTTTTTAAAAAATTTTGGTGGAAATTAAGAAAAATGTCTCAATGCAACATCTATGGTGACTTCGCTGAAAACAGGGGCAACTGGTCACGATTTCTACATTAAATTAATTTATAATAGCAGTTCCCAACTGGGTGTGTTGTTGTCTCTCAGGAATATTTAGCTGTGTCTGGAGACACTTTTAACTGTCATAAATAGGACAGGGCAGCTACTGTCATCGATTGGGCAGAGGCCAAAGTGTTGTCAAAATTTTTATATTATACAAAATAGTCACCTGCAATAAAAAATTGTCTGGTCTAAAATGTCAATAGTGCCCAGACTGAGAAATCTTGATTTAGGGAGAGCAAAGATCTGAGTTAGATGTGTCCAATAAAAATCTAAGTCTCCTGCAGAATTTATAGAAATCTTGGAGAAGACATTAGACTTTGTACGGTCCATGGAATGTAGTTTTAATCAATTGGATCTAAATCATCAGGGCAGAATGACTCTAGTTAACATCTGGGTCACACATCAAATAAGAAAAATGAATCAACTGAGGTTCTAATTGCAAGTCATAGAAACTAACTCAAGAAATTTAGCAGAAAAGGAGAGCATTAAATAATTAAATAATAGAGGGTAGCTCATAGAATCTGTGGAAGGGCAGTCTCAGCTACTATCATGTTTCTCTCTGTAAGTCTCAGCTTTACTTGTGGTTAAGTTAGCCATGTGATTAGATTCTTACCCATAGAATGTGGCAGAAGAGATCTTTGACTCTATTGACCACTCTCATAGTGGTCACTCTCAAGCCATTTCTAGAGCAGCATATCCCATCTTATCTCAACTATTACACTTCTTGAGTGCTTACTATGTTCTATGCACTGCTCTAAATACCTCAAATGTATTAACTTATTTTATAATGAGATATTAGCACATATTATAATGTTATAGTAATAGAATGATGCAGAAGTACAAACTGAAAATGATCATTGAAGACCACATTTACCACACATCCTTGTAGAATTTCTCCCGTCCATCCTTTCTGCTTATCTTTATCTCAGCCATCCCTAAGGAAGGTATAAAGTGGCAAACTGGGTAAAGGAAACAAAGGAAGAAGGAGTTTTAATCTGTTTGTTTTACATAAATACATAAATCCAATCCTGTTTGTTAAGAACTCCTTGGGTGCTAGGTCTTCCTATTATCTCTCCTACTGGTATGAATGAATCACTGTAAGCAGATTCATTTTGCCTTCTACAAAGGTAAGCAATATTGCTGCTTGGGTAGATCTCCAGGCTGGAAGATGTTAAATCTCACTCTCCTGGTAGAGTTTGTGAGCTAGATTAGGATTATGGAAATAATATAGGAATAACCACTAAGTACAAGATAGATTATAGTTGGTCCATCACTTCTTGGCCTTTTGGCTAAGATCACTATAGTTGTTGGTCAGTACTTACATTGCTATAAAACAAAGTAAACCCTCTGGCCTAGAAGAACAGGAAATAAAAACAAATAACAAAAAAAGATGAAGCCTGTGAAAAAATATTGTAGAAAAGAATGGAAGGAGGTATTGTATGTAAAGGAGTAGCATAGTGCCTAGTACATTAAATGAGCGCCCACTGGTAATAATAATCATAATAGTTATTATAATAGAAAGATTTAAAAGAAAATCACATCCATGAATCTGTTACCTATGAGTTTAGTTACGATAGGACAAGAAAAAAAACTTCAGACAGTAATTTTGTATCTTTAATATAAAGAAAAACGCTTGACTTCTAAGATATAGGCACAGAAAGCAATAAAGATAAAAGAAATATTTCAAAATTTACAATGCAAGAGAGCAAAATTTTTAAACTACTTAGAAGGCAGGAAAAGACAAAAGTGCCACTGCAGCAAATGACATTTGTGATATGGAATGCAAGTTTGAGATTTCTTCTTAAATTGCAGGGGAAGAAAAGACAAAGGTATAAAAATCATTGAAAATCGAAAAATAATCAATATGAAGAATAAAGATTAGAAGTACAATTTTAAAACTACAGCTATTCCCAGATGTGGTTAGGCTTGATAAACTTGATAAACACTCTCTCTCTCTCTCTCTCTCTCTCTCTCTCTCTCTCTCTCTCTCTCTCTCTCTGTCTCTCTCTCTCTCCATTAGTATCAAAGAGAGATCAGTCAACAGAATTTAAATGGAGCTGTGTAGCATGCAGAATAATGCCCCCCACAAAGAAGTCTGCATGCTAATCCCTGGAACCCATGAATAGGACAAAGAGGAATTAAGGATGTATATGAAATTAAGGTTAAAATAAAATTATCCTGTACTGAGTGGCCCCGGTGTAATCACAAGTGTCCCTAAATGTGGAAAAGGGAGTCAAAAGAGTTAGTTGTCAGAATAAGGCAATGTTAGAAAGATTGAACCAGCCATTGCTGGCTTTCAAGACAAAAATGAGCTAAAGCCAAGGAATGTGGAAAACCTCTAAAAGCTAGAAAAGGCAGAAAAATGTATTCTCTCCTAGAGCCTCCAGAAAGGTACCAGCATTGTAAATGCTGGCTTTTAGCTCAGTGACATTTATTTTTTACTTCTGACCTCCAGAACTATGAGATAATAAATTTGGTTTGTTTTAAGCTGTTACTTTTGAGGTAATTTATTATAGCAGCAATAGGAAACTAACACAGATGAAATAAATTCTACACAGCACATAGGCTATTTGCCTCTCATACTTGTCTTTTGCTCCTCAGTCTTATACTAAAGAGACTGCCTTTCTTACAAATGAATTTTATTTTCCTTCTTGTATAATTTTTCAAGAAACATGATACATTTTAAAATTTGTATAATGAAAACTTTATATAAATATAAAGTGAACAGAAACACATATAAAGTGAACAGAAAAGTGCAATGAATCCTCGCATTTCTACCACCCAGCTTCCACAATTATTAGCATTTTGTCATTCCTGTTTCATCTAATCTCCACCTACTTCGACCCTCCCACTCGTTATTTTTTATAGATTTATGCAAATCCATACTTATCTGAAATTTGAAATGCACAAATCTTAGCTGTACATTTTGACAAATGGATACATCCATGTAACTCAGACTCTTATCATATAAACATTTTCATTTCCCTAGAAAGTTCCCCAATGCTTTTTTCCTACTCTCAACACCCATTTTCCCTGTTCTACATCACATAAATGGAATTGGATACAATATCCTCTTTTGAGCTCAACATGTCTATAAGACGCTTTCATGTTGTGACATGTATCAGCAGTTTACTCCTGTTTGTTGTATTACCTTGTATAAATTTGCTTATCTATTTTCTTGTTAATGAACATTTGTTTGGGGCTATTGTGAATAAAGCTGTGCTATCAACATTTTTGTACAAGTCTTTTTAAAAACATATTTTTATTTCTCTTAGATAAATCTCTAAGAGTAGAATTTTGGACCAAAGTGTATGTTTAACTTTGTAAGAAATGCCAAACACTTTTTGGTGGTTGTACCGTTTACATCCCCACCCCAACCCTTCCCTCAGCAGTGTCTGAGAGTTCTGGTTGCTCCACATTCTCACCAAACTTGGTATTGTCAGCCTTTTTAATTTTAGCACTTTTAGAAGAGATATAGTGTTATCTAGTTGTGGTTTTTAGTCCTCATTTCTCTGATGACTAAATATAATACTGATGACTAATAATACTGAGTTCTTTGTTTATGTGATCTTTGGCTATTTATATATATGTCTTCCTTTATGCAGTGTTCGTTTGAATTTTTTGTTCATTTTTAATTGGATTTGTGTCTGTCCATTTGGGCTGCTATAAAGAACAGAAATTTATTTCTCACAGTTCCTCGAAGGCTAAGATGTCCAAGATCAAGGTGCCAGCATGGCTTAATTCTGGTCAGTGAGAGCATCTTGGTTTATATATAGATGTCTTCTCTCTGCGACTTCACATATTGGAGGGGGCTAGGAAGCTCTGTGGTATCTCTTTATAAGAGGACAAATCTCATTCATGAGGGGTCCACCCTCATGACTTAAGCATTTCGCAAAGGTCCCACCTCCTAATACCAGTGGGCATTAGGATAGCAACATATAAATTTTGAGGGAACACAAACATTTAAACCATAGCAGGTTATTTATCTTATTACTGAGGTGTAAGAGTTTATCATATATTCTAGATATGAGTCTTTTGTCAGATATATAGTCTAAGAATATTTTCTCCCAGTTTGAGGTTTGCTTATTCATTTTCCAAGTGATGTTATTTGATGAGCTGAAATATTTTAGTTTGATGAAATTTAATTAATCTTTTTTTTTTTTTTTTCCTTCAACTTGTGGTATTACTTTCTGTTACAAAAAAAATCTCTGCATACTTCCAGGCTGCAAAGTTATTCATCTAAATTTTCTTCCAGAAGCTTTATAATTTTTACTTTTACATTTAGGACTATGTCCCAACTTATACAATTTTTATGTGGATACTAATTTTTATATATGTTGTAAACATGTGTTAAATTTTATGAACAGTGTATAGTGGTATCTTTTTGCATATGGATATCCAATTGTTCTAGCACCATTCATTAAAAAGACTTCTTTCTTCATTGAATTACTTTGGTCCTTTTGTTAAAAATCAATTGACTTCACGAGTGGAGATCTATTCTGAACTCTCTATTCTGGTCCATTGATCTATTTGTCTTTATCCCAATACAACACTGTCTTGATTGTAATAGTTTTATATTAAATCTTGAAGGCAGGTAGTTATTAATCCTCTAGTTTTTGTTGTTGCTGTTGCTGTTGCTGCTGTTGTGGACATTCTAGGTCCTTTGAATTTCTTTATAAATTTGAGACTATTTCATTAATTTCTACAATAAATGCCTGCTGGGATTATGGGTTGGGAATGGGTTGATTATATAGACTAATTTGGGGGAAATTGGTGTTCTAATATTGAGTCTTCTAGTCCTTGAACACATATCTATTTATTTAAGACTTCTTTAATTTTTCTCATCAATGTTTTATATTTTTCTGGGTATAGATTTTGCACATCTACTTTGTTAAATTTGTTGCTAATTATATATTCTATAAATGGAGTTTTTTATTTAATTTTCTGTGGCTGCTATAACAAATGACCAAAAACTGGGTAACTTAAAACAACAGAAATATATTGTCTCACAGTTCTGGAGGTCAGAAATCCACGATCAGTATCACTAAGATGAAATTAAAGTGTCAACAGGGCTGCATAACCAGTGGAAGCTCTAGGAGAGAACTTGTTCTTTGACTATTTCATCTGTTGCTGGTCTCTGGTATTCATGGCATATGGCTGCATCACACCAGTCTCTGCCTCCATCTTCACATTGTCTTCTTCTCTGTGTGTATATGAAATCTCACTTTTATAAGGATACATGTGATGACATATAGGCCCCACGTGGATAATTTAAAATAATCTTCCCCCTCAAGATCCTTCATAACATCTGCAAAGACCTTTTTTCCAAATAAGATAACATTTACAAATTCCAAGGATTAGGACTTGATATCTAAAAAGGTGTTTTTGCAAGTATATAGAAACAATTTCTTTAATATATTGATATTGTATTCTGAAACTCTTCTTAACTCACTATTTCTAGTGGTTTTTTTTTTATATATTGATTTCTTAGTGTTTTTCAATGTAAGTAATTGTGTCATCAGAAAATGTTATGCTTTATATTTATTTTTCTTGCATTATTGTGCTGAATGCAATACTTTTAATCTTAAAATGTAAACATTATAAAATAATGTGGATTTAATCATTTACAAATAATTTCAATCATTTACAAATAATTGCACAGTTTTGCGAAGGTTAATGTGACTCAGTTTCACCTTTATAAAGACAACTCTCAAATCTGTATTGTAAACCTGACCTCTCTCTGGGATTCCAGGACTTGATCTAAATGCCTCATAGATTTTTCACACCTGGATAACTCATTAATACCTCAGCATTAATCGTCAATCCAACAGCAGCATTAGCATCTCTTTAAATTAGCTTTTCTTCATCTGTGACTGTCACTAACACTGTCAATTCACTATGGCTTGAACTCTCAGTCATCTTTGATTCCTCTCTCTAATTCTGTATTTTGTTTTTTATTGCTTTAAATGTTCAGAAATATCTTTTCAAATGATCATTCACCCCCATCTTCATGCTATACTTTAGTTCAAACCCCTTACACTTGACTTTCTCAATACATAGTCTTCATTTACTCTTCCTGACCCTCCGTCTCTTTACAAATTCATTCTTTTTTTTTTTTTCAGAATTATCTTTTGTAAGCCCACTTGATTATGTTGTACTTCTGCCCTGTAACAGAATTACTATCCCTTACTTGGTCCTCAGCATGTACTCTCTCACGTTGCTTATCTTTTTATATATATGCCCATCTCCCTAACCAGACCATAGTTACATGAGAGCAGGAACTGGGTGTTACTTTCATATCTCCGTAGCAGATTTCATAGGAAATGATCTACAAATAAATGTTCGTTGATGAGGATTATGACATGCTTTTCTGAAGGGGGAGGATTTGATAATACTGATGGTGCAAATATGTGTGACTTAGCTAATTTTCCCCTCCAGAAAACCACAGAGGAAGAGCACAGTGTCAATGAACTTGGGCACCTCCCAGGAAGAACTTTGCAAAATCTCCTATTGTAAAAATTTAAATAGAAAACTTAAACAACAAATGCAAATATTTCGATTTCTATTAACATCCTTTTATCTCCCTTTCTGAAGATATTTGCTTTACTGAAAACTCTAAAAAGTGTCTTTTTGCAAGTAAAGGTAATGTTTTGACAGTTATAACTGATAGATTGTTCAATTCCCATCTAAACCTTAGAATTTAGTTTAAAATAGTAAATTGCTTCATGACTTCTGGGTCAGAAAAATATTTTAACACCTATTTCTTTAATAAATAAATTCAGAGTATAAAAGAGTTTAGAATAAAAGTAAGTCTCCCCTCCACTCATGACCCACCATCCTTAAGTCCTTCCCCAGACCCTGCTTATAAAAAAAAAAAAAATCACTCCTCCTTTATGTCTACACTTGATCACTTTCTGAATAGTTCACTTTTGACACTTCTCACCAAATGCGTGGGATGTGGTATGGGGAGTCAGATTCCCTTCCTCCAAGCAATTCTCAGATTCTCCAGATACCAGCTGGTATGCTTTAGTCCTCCCCCAACCCCTGCTTATAAAAAAAAAAAAAAAAAAAAAATCACTCCTTTGTGTCTACACTTGATCACTTTTTGAATAGTTCACTTTTGACATTTCTCACCAAATGCATGGGATGTGGTATGGGGAGTCAGATTCCCTCCCTCCAAGCAATTCTCAGATTCTCAGGATACCAGACGGTTGTTCCACAATTCAATTCAGTTCTGACACTATCTATGGGGAGGTAGCCTCAGATCCCACAGGTTAAGGGCTCAGTCCCACAAGACTGGTCCGCCTCCCTCACTTCAGTCTCCAATCACAAGTGCACGTTGTTACCTTTAAATCTGACTGGCTATCAGTCAGAAGTTCCCCCG
Organism: Pteropus alecto; assembly: GCF_000325575.1. Classification (NCBI taxonomy): domain Eukaryota; kingdom Metazoa; phylum Chordata; class Mammalia; order Chiroptera; family Pteropodidae; genus Pteropus; species Pteropus alecto. The sequence continues at coordinate 3,301,893 of NW_006431916.1, read as the reverse complement.
ATCCTCAACTCAAATTTGATTAATTTACTAGAGTGGATCACAGAACTCGAGAAAACAGTGTACTTACTAGATTACCAGTTTATTACAAAGGATATTAAAGGATATGAATAAACAGCCAGATGAAGGGATACATACGGTGCGGTCCAGCAGAGTCCCAAGCATAGGAGCTTCTAACCTCTTAGAGCAGGGATTCCCAAGCCCTGAGCTGCAGACCTGTAGGTCTGTGGCCTGATAGGAACTGGGCCACACAGTAGGAGGTGAGCGGCTGGTAAGTGAGCAAAGCTTTATCTGTATTTGCAGCCGCTCTCCAAGATTAGCATCACAACCTCAGCTCCACCTCAGATAATCAGGCATTAGATTCTCATAGGAGCACCAGTCCCTGGTGCCAAAAAGGTTGGTAACCACTGTCTTAGAGTTCAGATGCACAATTTTCTCAGCACATGGATGCATTCTTATTTATCAACCTGGGAGCTCTGTGAATTGCGTCCTTTTGGGGGTTTATGGAGGATTCATTACATAGGCATAATTGATTAAGTAATTGGCCATCGATGATTTATTCAACCTCTAGTCTGTCCCCACTCTTCAGAGGCGGGGGTGGGGTTAAAAAAATCCAATCCTCTAATCAGGTGATCAGTTGTCCTGGAAACCAGTCGCCATTAATAGGGGCTTTTCTAACATTGCCTCATTAACATAAACTCAGATGTGGTTGAAAGGGATTTGGTATGAATAACGAGACACTTCTTTCACGTTTATTACTTTGGAGATATGTAAGGAGGACAAAAACCAAACATTATAACAAAAGATTCCCCTGTTGCTCTAGTCACTTATGAAATATCAAGGGTTGGGGGAGCTGTGAGCTAGTTGAGGGGACTAAGACAAAATACATATTCTGATAAATCACAATATTACATTGCACTTCACTAGAGCACATCAACTCAAAATACTTTCCTGGGTCAGGCATGCAAGATGAATAATGCACATATGTTTGTTGTATAATACCATTTTAAATCATATTCTTTCAACACCACATAATTTACTTGGTTATGTTCTTCTGCAAAAAACAAATAAACAAAAATGCTCTTTTTTGTTGTTTTGGAAACACCTGACCCGCTTATTCTTTCATTTTCTCACTTTTCATGTAATATAAGTAGTGGTTTCCTTTCATCCTGGGTTTATTCAAGAAAATAAAAGCACAAGCTTCATTATACTTGGTAATTGATACACTCTTCAATTTCAGGAGAACTTGAGGAAAGAATGTGAACTGCTGGAGAGGGCATGCATGTCTGAAGGTCTGAAGGATAGAACCACTCCTTGTCTCACCTGATTTTTTTTTTTTTTTTTTTGCATGTAAGAATGGAGGCTTGGCGTTGTGAGGCCTTCTGATATTTTAAGAGATACCAGATTTTTTTTTAATGTGAAATTTCTTGGTTTTTAAATGTTGCAACAAATCCAATATTATTTTTAAAATACTGGATAAGCCAACAGAAGCCAAGGTCTGCAGGCTGAATTTGGATCAATGGTGGCATTTTGATTATATAATATTTGGCCCTTTTTTCTTACATGATACTTTATATTAGAGATTATTCCTTATCAAGACAAAGAGTTGTTATTATTTGGTTTTAATTTTTTTTCTAAAACAAGTAGGAAATAACAATAACAGAAATTTTTTGTACAAGTCTACACTCCTGGAAAGATCTATAGTTTGGTCAGGTCATTAGTATAGCAAGTTTCTACGTGGACCTGCCATTGAAAGAGTCACCACAGTAAATATAATGAAGAAAATTCCCGGAGTCCTGCATTTGGGAAATTTGCTACCAATGGTTGTGTTTATACTTGGTGTCTTTGTGATGGATGGTTGCTAACTTGAGATTCTGATCTGAAAAGGAATTGTTTTATGCTTTGCCTGAGTGGGGGAAAGGGTGCCCTTGAAGTGAAATAGTGCACAGGACTCTTTGATTTGGGTGTTTGCTATGCCATTAATTGACTTCACTACCTTTATAGGCTATATCTCTTTTATGCGCCCCAGTTTCCTCTTAAAAGATAAAGTGATATGAGTGCAAGGGGAAAGGGTATTTAAAGCCACAGAATAGACTTAGTTTTTTTTATGAAGGTAGAAAGGCAGGAGCCCAGGATCTCTATCTGGCACCCTCCAACACTGAGAGGTTGGGGAGAGGAGAACGAACCAGCGAAGGAGACTGGGAGCAGCAGCTTCTGAAGAAAAGAGAAAATGTAATGTTCTGAAAACCCAAAGGGGAAGCTGACTGTGAAGGACAGTGCTGAGCACCCAACATTCTGAGCTGAATGCTGAGACGTCGTGACCTTTGGCAGTATGGAATTGTTGGAGACGTTGACATGGATCATTTAAACAAATTGGTGATATTAAAAACCAGAGGAAAGCCGGTTAGAGTGACTGAACAAAATCATATCTGACGCCTTTATAAACTGCACAAGCTTATTCCAACCCCAAAGCTGGCGTAATTGATCTGAGCCCCTTTCAGATATGACCCTTTGAGAATCTCGGGCACTTAACCTGTGATTCCTCCTCCTGCCTGCCCGAGATTATTCTAAGGATATAAAAGGGCTTTGTAAATAAAGGCGCTGGGCGAAAGAGTGGGGAATAGAAGCAACCGCTGGTTTTTATTACTTTACTACCGTCCTCATTTTGTACTTTTAAGGCTCCTCCATGCTCCTTCAATCCCTAAATTCTCTTAAGTTAGTACCATCCTGTGAGAATTTACCGATCCGGATTCCACGCCCCTCATCTTTCTCTGTTTCTGCTCAATTCTCGACCCCTCCCCTCCTCGTGTCTTTGACCTGGGAGACTCGAATTCAGAATTCAGATCCGGAAACAAAGAGGAGAGGGACAGACTAGGGGAAGGAAAATGTATTTGTCTAGGCTCTGAGCGCATGCGCTACTCCTCCTCGGACCATTTGTGCTGCTCCCCTAGGAAGGGTGGGGTGGTTGTTTGCCTGACGGACTGAGTACGGGTGCCGGGCGGGTTCTCGCGGAAGTCCATGCGCCATTGGGAGGACCGCAGTGGCTTCTCTGTGTCCTTGTTGCTCAGGGCGTCATCCTGGGTCATTCCTGAAGCAGGAACTGGACTGGGGCTGACACCGGGCCTCCTGCGTAGCCGTCTCAGTGCCTGTGTGACCTCCTCGCTGGAGGGATGTGGCGACTACACCGGGCCGCCGTGGCCTGGTAAGTGCAGCCTCCGACCCAGCCCCGTTATTTCTGGGGCCTCCGGAAAACCGGGTTGTCCCGTCACTATTAACAAAATGTGCAGATGACTCTCAGTAGAGACGGTGGGTGATTGGAGGATTCTGGGATATTTTTGAGGAGTCAGAGTCACAGGAGCCCTGAGTGGGCTTACTTGAGGTGTCAGCTCCAATACTGACCCTTGTCCCTGTTCCTTTGCCACTTGAAGATTCTGCGCACCTTTCAGTCTCGGCCTGTCTTTCTTATCCTTTTGTCCCTGCCCTTTTCACCCTTCTGACCTCGCTGTTAACTCTGTCTCTGGTTGCTTCTGGCGTTTGCCCTCTCCTTCCCGGGTCTCTGATTCTACCGATGTGTCACCCTTTCTGCATCTCTCTTCATTCTTCTGTATCCACGCCAGGCCTACATATTCCTGCATGTACTCTAGCTTTACTCCCTGGGTGAAGGGAACTCTGCCTCTTTACCTAGTCTGCTGAGTGAATGTGATTTAGAGTCAGATCTGGAGCAGAGGTGGTGTTTAGAAATACAGTCTTAAAGCTTGTTTTCAGTGTTTAGGGAGGGAGACTTGCTTTTGGATGCAAGGTGTTAAATGTGGCACCACCATTCTAATCACATTGTTATTGTTGCCCTGACCTGGTTTAATTGTAAGTAGAAAATCACACAAGTCTTTTCATTTCTGTGAGTACAACATGCATTTTAATGAGATTAAATATGACTTTATCTTTACAATGTCCTTTGATACCTTCAGACTTACTGTTACAGGCATTTGATAAGAAGTAACATACATACCTTAAGCAAAGTTTAAAAAAATTTGGTTTTCCTGAATTCCAAACCTCTAAACACCTGTCTTGATTTTTTTTTCAGAACGTTTTAAATGGTGTAGATAATTTATACTGTTTATAAGGAATAGAATCTATTTATTTTATGAAACTTAACTTGAGACTAAATTCAGAACTGGATGGCATACCATAGTTATATATTTGTGAATTAGAGTAATTGAGTAAATTATTTCTAATCTCATGGAATTTTAATTTTAGTTAACCCACAGCCTTTGCTACTGAAATAAATTATTTTCAATCTTTTTATTTCTATTCAGTGTTTACTGGGGAAGCATCTAATTTTATTTCAATAGAAAGAGAAAACACTGCAGAAAATAGCATACTTTATTGGAGCAATTAAGATATGTAGGAAAAACTTTAAAAATGAGTTTAAAAACAAAGTGATTAATAACATATTTGTTTATTCACTTGGATGCTGTTGGGCTAAATTGTTTCTAAAGTTACTATGGACTCCATAGAGTTGTGGCTTTAAAATGTCTTATGTTGATAGCACAGTTTAGCTACTGGCAGAAATAGAGATGTAAAAGGTTCCAAGCCTCAAGCTCTGGAATTAGTCTTTTACTGTAGTCCCTTTGCATATTATGAAGGAGTACATTTAATTCTCTATTTTCTCACAGATGGGAACATAAACATTTTTTGACATACATATCTAAATACATGCTGATAGCCATGTAAGAAGACCAATGACCAACATTCATTTAGGTGCAATAAATATTTATGTAAAATTGTTGAAGAAAGAATTACATATTAGAGACCGGTATACAGGTGAAAAAAGATGGTGAATGAGAGAAAATAGATGATTTCGGGGTGGGGGAATCTTGTGTTGGTTTATATTTGATTTTTAGTTTGGTCGAATATAGAAGTCTGTTCAAAATTCTTTTCCTTCTGAACTGTGAAGGCATTGCTACATTTTTTTCTAGCATGTTTTGTTAACTAATACGAACTCTCAGGACAATACCTGTGTGTACATAGGTATTCTGTTTTTTCCTTCATGGAAGCTTTTAGGATCTTGACCTTATCTTAAAATTCTAAAGGCTTTGTCTAGGCTTGGGTCTTCCCCTTTTCCTATTCCTCCTCTCCCCCACCCATCTGGCCTGGCATTCAGTGGGCCTTTCTGTTAAAAAGAGTCTTTCTTCAGTTCTGGAAAATTTTTCTTCTCTTATTTCTGTATTTTTCTTGATTTATTTTTCCTGTTTTTTTTTTTTTTCTTTTTTTTCTTTTTAGGCACTTATTATACAAATATTGATCTTCTCAGATTGATCCTGTATGTTCATGATTTGCAAATCTGATCTGTACTCATCATCTGTTAATTATGCATATACCACAACATGTGTATATGCATACTTTTAAAAATATTATAAACGTACCTCTGTACTGATTAATTATTTGCATAAGAAATCTACCGTAACCTAATCTTAAAGGATGATATACAAAAATATATATATAGAAGTTTTGGTGCTTTCTTCTCAAATCCCAGTGAATCATTGTATGCATCCCGTGTATTGCATTCTATATACACACCCCATTTCAGATACCACTTTGAGTGACTTAACTTTCCTCTTACATTTTCCACTTTTTCCCTTATATTCTAAGTTCTAGAGATTTTCCTTAATTCATTTTCAGGTGGTGTTGCTTTTCTTTCTTTTTTTTTTTTTTTCGTATTGACCATTACAGCTTTAATTTCCATGAACTCCTTTTTAACATTTATTAAACTCTTAAAGGCATGTGTGATTCTGTAAACTATGTATTGGTCTTCAGTTGCTATCATTAACAACCTGCTTCTATTTTATATCTGCAATATCTTTAGGAAGCCTGAGAATATTAATTAGAATTTCATATCTCCTCTTTTCTCAAGATTAATAATGTTGTTTGTCTTGGTCCTCATCTTAAGAGCTGCTGATTTTCTACAAGGTCCTGGTTATCTAATCATATTTAAACATGAAAGACTAATGATTGACATAGATGCTTGTGTCTACCCCTGAATGAGGAGGCCGATTTAGCAAACTGTGTTCTATGTGTATGATGTATGAGTTAGCAGGCTTCGTTTTAGGGCTTTTAGGGAGTGGGCAGGCTATCTGATCTTGTTACAAATGTCAGTATTGTTGGGGCAAACTCTGGAAAGAATCCTCTCTACTACCCCATTATACACACCACACTCATGCACTCACACACGCACAGGGAATCCTTAGCTCTTCTCTACTAGATTGCTTATCCTGGGTCAAGCGTTGCTATTAACACTCAGCAGCATTGGATTGAGGTGGAGAGTTACCCAAGCCACCTTTCCCTGGTTGGTGCTTCAATAAATCTTCATTTCTTCTCCTCTTTTTATCTTCTTACCTGTCTCTCAGGAGGACCCTGCTGCTGATAAATAGTCTCTCTTGTATGAGCATTGATCTTTTAGGTCATAATCATGAATTGGAAGCTCTAGAAATAATTCTTGAGAATGCCTGTCCAAGTACTAGGATTTTGCTTTGCATTAATTTTCTCTTCCAGAGGACTAATTGAAGAACATTTTACATGTAGTTCCTAACTTGGATTACTATACACTTTATCTCTGTCTCTGTTCCCACCCACTGCTATTACTGCCACCATCGCGGAAATAGGAATTTTAGAGGTTTGGAAATAAAAGAAGAAGAAAGTACAGTAGGTTCTCAGTGTCCAATATCGTTTCGTTATAATGTTGATGAGATGCCATAGGAACTTGTTTATTATCAATTAGCCTATGGTAAAATTAGTTTCATTGTATGTACATCATTTGGCTTAAAGTTGCAGAACTTATTGATGACATTAAGTGAGGATTTATTGTAGTGAAAGACAAAAATATCTTGGGGATATAACCACTCAGTCCGAGTTTGAGTTCATTTATTTAGATATATATTTGAGTTAACGCCTTTCTAAAAATGGCAAATAATTTTTTGAGGGTTAAAGGGCTTTTCATTCATACATTAGTGGAGGTTAGTATAATTAATGTTGAAATGACATTTATTGAGCACTTTTTCTATGGTCACTCCTAGGTTCTTTCACCTTTTTTTTTTTTTTTTTTAAATTTTGCTCTTTAATTCTCCCAATAGCATACATTCATTCAGCAATTTATTGAGTGTCAGTTATTTGCAAGGCATTGGGCTAAGGCTTTAGAAATACAGTAGTAAGCAAAACAGGAACCTGGCCTCTACTGATAAAAGATTGCATTTTATCAGTAGAGAGAAATATTAATCCAATAAATACACTATTATGTAATACGTATTTTATAAGCACTGAAGAAAAAATAATGGGAGCCAAAAACTGTAGCAGGGAGACTTGAATGAGAACGAAGTTTCAAGAAGAGGAGGGAATGCTTGAGGTGAAACCAGTTGTGACAGGAATTAACTGGAGTAATAGGAGTTAAGAAGGTAGAAGAATTTGTCTGAGAAAGTCCTGAGGTGGGAAGGAGTATGGCACTGTCAAGGAACTAGATGCAAACTCGTCTAGTTTGAGAGGGAGCAAGGCAGGAACCAGACCTTGGAGGGCTTTATAGGCCAGGAGTTTGGATTTCATAGGGGGAGACATATAAACGATTTATGCAAGTGAGTAACTGTGATCAGATTTACATTTCAGAAGAGTGCTCTGGTTGTGCTGTAGAGAACACCTTGGTACAGACTGTTGTAGCCGCCCAGGTAAGGAATGGTGGTGGTGAAGATGGGAGAAGTAGAAGATTTGAAATCTGTGTTGGAGTAGAATGAACAGAACTCGAGGGTAAGGGAAGTATCAGGAATGACCCCCAGGTATGTGGATTATGCCGTTGGATAGGTGCTTATTCTAAGATAGGGAGTACTGAAGAGGAGGATCAGGATTTAGGGGGAAGGAGAAGGAGAAATATCAAGGTTTTGGACATCTTGAATATGAAGTAATTTTTTGCTATGTAAGTGGTAATGTTAAGTAGGCAGTTGGACACCAGGATCTGGAACTTAACTATTTGTATTAGACATAAATTTGAGAAACATGGGTATGTAGATGGATAAGATTGCCTAGGAAGAACATAAGCAGTGAGAAGAGAAGTGGGTTTAGATCTAAAGCTAAGCCTTGACGAACATTGTCAGATATTACTGAGAGAGTTAAAATGAGAATTGAAAAACCAAATGCTCTTTAGAAAGCTTTTGGCTCACTCAGTAAGAGCTGTTTCACTGAACTGATACAAATGGGAATCAGATCGGTTTGGCTTTTAATGTGGTAGCTAGAGAAGGGAAGTGTGGTCTTTTTTTCTTCTCACCTTTAAGATGAGAGAGACTTGACTTGTGATTCCTGAAAAGGCAGAAGAAAACAGAATTCCAAACAGGATCCCTTGCTGTAATGTTACACGGGTCCTGGGGCAAAGGGACACCTAGAAGAATAGGTATAGGTGCTGTAGGTAAACAGCATGTTTCCCTCTGATGGCTTCTGTCTTCTCCATGAAGTAGGGGACAAGGTCATCCACTGAGAGTTGGAACAAGTATGGGCAGATGTGGGAGGTTAGAGGGGAGTGGAAAATATCTGAAATAGTCTTAGAGTAGAAGAAATGATTGAAAGAAATGAAGTAAGCTTGCAGGCAGTCTTGAGGGCCTAGTGAGCTGTCTGTCCAGTAGGTGTGATTTTCTTCAGTAGTGCTTCATTCTCCTGGTGCAAGCAGGGAGAAATGTGATAATAAGGTTCATCCAGGATTTCTGTTTTGCCAGTCAAGTGACAAAAAAAGTCAGAGGGCAAAGGAGTCTAGAGTATTTGCAAAATAGTTATTGAAACTATGATGAACTAGGGGATTCAAAGGAAATTAATAGGTAAGAAGATAGAAGTCTCAGTGACTTGGGTGTCCCAATAGTGTCAAAGATTGTTATAGTGAAAGCGGATTGTGGTCAGAATAAGATACTTGAATTGGTGATTACTGACTGTTACTCTGATATAACTATTATTTCAATTTAACAGACTGAAAACCTGAGGCTTTGGTAAATTGATAATTTGTGTTTGATTGTCCAACTTGTAAGCAATGAAACAATGATTGGAACCAAAGTTTATCCAACTCAAAAGGCTTAACCAGTAGTTCATAAAGATCTATGCACCCCTATGTTCATGGCGGCACAATATACAATGGCCAAGATATGGAAGTAACCTAAATGCCCATCAACGAATGATTGGGTAAAGAAGTTATGGTTCATATATACAATGGAATATTACTCAGCCATTAAAAAAATGAAATCCTACCATTCTCAACAACATGGATGGACCTACAGTTTATTATGCTGAGTGAAATAAGTCAGACAGAGAAATATAAATACCATGTGATTTCACTTATATGCGGAATCTAAAGAACAAAAAGAACAAACTGATCAAAAACAGACCCATAAATGTAGAGGACAATCTGGTGATGGCCAGAGGGGAGAGGGTTTGGTTGTCTGGGAGAAAGGGGTGAAGGGTTAAAGAAGTACAAATTAGTAGCTGATGGACACTGGGATGGGGAGCACAGCATAGGGAATGCAGTTAGCATTAATGTAATGGCTAGGTGGAGAGCCAGAGGAGAGAAAGAGCAATTAGGGGGATCATTTATAAACTATATAAATGTCTAACCAATGTACTGTATACTTGAAACTAATAATAAAATTAAAAAAAAAAAAAAGACAAGTGGATGTAGGGATAGAGTTGAAAGAAGTTTGAGCTAAATGTTATGGAACTATGAGCTGTTCCCACAGTTGATAAATCTCTTGAGGTTTTTTATATCTTTAAGTGATAACTTTAGTTGTCCCAGGTAAAACATTATGGTTGTTATTTACCCTTTTCCCTCCTCCTATGTCTAGTCTGTCATTCCAGTATCTACCTCTCCCTTCCCTTTCTCACTGCTGCCAGCTCACTTTAGTTTCTTCTCATATCTGGGCAACTGAAATAAGATCACCTTTTTTCTCCTCTTTTGATTAACTTACCTGTCTCCTGATCTAACATTGTGGCTTTGTGATTCCGGGCGGCATAACAAGTTACCACATACTGAGTGGCTTAAACAACAAACATTTATTGTTCACAGTTCTGGAAGCTGAGAAGTCCAAGATCAAGGCACTGGCAGATTTGGTGTCTGGTGAAGGCCTGCCTCCTGGTTCTTAGACGGCCATCTTCTCACTGTGTCCTCCCATGGTGGGGAGAAAGAGTTCCTTGCTCTTGATCCCCTTAAAAGGACACTGATCCCGTCATGAAGTCTCTATTCTCATGACATGTACAAACCCAATTACCCCTCAAAGACCCCACCTCAAAATACTATCAAATTGGAGATTAGGCTTTAACATTGCCTTTAATATCTTTTTAAATTACTATTCATGTTATTCTATTCCGAAACTTTCAGTGGCTCCCTACAAAATAAAATTGAAACTCAGCCTGATGTTAATTGGCTCTGTAATTTGTTTTTAGACTACCTCTCCAATCTCACCTTCCACGATGAACCTTCTTTGCTAGCTTATCAGGTCTCTTGTCATTTCATTGTCCTACCTCTGTACCCTTACCCCACCTAGATTTCTTGCCCCATTTTTGACTCTTCCCACCGAATTAAGTTTTACTTGGAAATTTTCACTGACCTCAACCCTTAGGGATTACTCACTTTCTTGTGAACTCTTATACCACTTGACTGTCTCTGGCACCCTTGACATGTTATTAATTTTCATGTGTGTATAGTTGCTGGAGCAGAGTCAGTTTTGAAGCTAAAATGTGGACTTTGCTTTTTATATATGCTGAGTTTGAGGTCAGGAGAACTTAATTTTTTGGTTAATAAAAGAAGATAGACCTTTTTATAAGATAGGTAAAATTATGATTTATCTTGGAGTCAAAGCTTTAAAAAAGTGTACAGAATGTTTAGCAACTTCTAAAAGGAAATTATGACTAGAAGTATCCTTTACATGTAGAATTAAAAATGAGCAGTGTGCCTAAACCCACAATGTGTATTTTCTCCTACTATTAAATCCTATTTCCCTCAGATTTCCAAAGTTGTAGTGTTTCTAAAGAGTCTTAAAGCAAGGCCCAGTGTCATCCTTAGTGTTCCAGAGCAGGTGACAGGTGCTCTAGAATGTCACCTGTTTGCATATCCACTGTTTTCCACACTCTTACCCACTAGTGTCTTTTGTGGAAAGAATTAAGGCTTTATTGTTAGACTGAATTAAATTTCAATCCCTCTTCCACCATTTACTCGTCATTCTACCTTAGGCAAGACAGTTTAAAAAAGCAAATTGGTAAAATTTGCTTACTTTACTGGGTTTTCTGAGAGGTAATAGTCGCCTTTGTGAATATATCTAGCACAATGCCTGGCATTTCGATACTCCTTTTACCCCGCCGTCCTTCACAAATTGTTTGTGTCTTCCTTGATTCCTTTTTCTTAAGTTTCTAGTCCCATGTAATTAAATGAATTAATATTTTAAAACTACTTAAAACTGGGCCTGGTTCATAGTAAGCACCATGAATGTGTGTTGAATAAGATAAATAATCAGGCATGTGGTTGTTGGTGTTTAACTTCCATTGTCTGCCAGGAAAGAGAAAAAGAGAGCTCAGACAGTAACATGTACGTTCAGATTCTCTTCTCTTTTAGGTTTTTTCTGGGGATCCAGGTGCCTGAGGTGTTAATGATTTTTTCTTAATTTTCATCCCTGGCTATCTCGCAATTGTGAGACATAGATGAGAGGGCAAAGAATAGCTGTTTTAAGCTGCTGGAGTTTCTGTGCTTGAAAGCAAAAGTTTGCATGCATTGTTTTCAACTTTTACTTACAGTGAATAGCATTGATAAAGTAAGTCCTCACCTTATTTCTTTTCTGTTGCAATTCCTTGGACCAAGATTGTAGCCCACATATCGTAAATTAGAGGACGGGCTCTGGAGTCTCACTGCCTGAGTTTGAAACCACCTTTACTCCTTATATCAGTGTGCACTTAGGCAAGTTGCTTCAATTTATGTGCCACCTTTTCCTCGTTTGTAAAATTATCATAGGATTATTAGCAGGGTTCATTGAGATAGCACATGCTACTTCGCTGCCTGGCACCTAGCAAATGATTAGTAAATGTGAACTATTGTATGACATAGTGTGGTTGGCCATATGTACACGCCTGTGTGTTTTCCCTTTTGTATATTGTTCACTTTGTTTCATTTCCTTTATGTGTTGGTACCTTGTCTGATCTTTCTCCCATACCCATTTTTCTTTCAGTGAGGTCTGCCAGTCCCTAGTGAAATGTAGCTCTGGAATAAAAGGAAGCTTACCACTACAAAAACTGCATCTGGTTTCACGAAGTATTTATTCACATCATCCTACCCTAAAGCTTCAAAGACCCCAATTCAGGACATCATTTCAGCAGTTCTCCTCTCTAACTAACCTTCCTTTACGTAAATTGAAACTTTCCCCTATTAAATATGGCTACCAGCCTCGCAGGAATTTTTGGCCAGCAAGATTAGCTGCAAGACTCTTAAAACTTCGTTATCTTGTACTGGGATCTGCTGTTGGAGGTGGTTATACAGCCAAAAAGGTGAGTTTAACTTTCCTACTGCCTTTCCAGTTATTCTGCATGATTATTTTAAGTTTTATAGCATAAATAACTTTCTTTGGTGCAATAAAACATAATTGGATGTTTAAACATTTATTGTGTCTCTTCTATATTCTAGATTGTTTTAATGGTATGAATAGTAATAAGAAAATGCCTTTGAATCTTGGTTATTATTATAAGAGATAAATATGGCCTCGTGGAAGGAATACTGTGCTGGGAGTGAGAACACTTTCATTTGATTTTTCAATTTTCTCCTTTGGTAGCACTGATAAGAAAGTTAAGTGGCCTATTCGTACAACCACTTCCTGGGTGGGACCAGAGGCAGGGTGTCCTGACTCCTGGTCTGTCTTCTATTCCACAGTATTGTTTAAAGCCAAATCATGAAACTTGTTTAATATATTTTGAATTTTTACAGTTTTCATATTCAATAAAAGAACATTTACATTTTTATATGTTTGCATGCTAATTTATTTTTTAAGAGTTGAGGCCACTTTCTTTTCTAAAAGTTTGAACATAAATATATCACTTTAGTAGTTTAGATTGTTTTAATTAAATAAAATAGTTTTTTATATTTTTATATGTCATTCAAGGCATTTGATTGGCATACTTTCTTATCTTTTAGACTTTTGATCAGTGGAAAGATATGATACCAGACCTCAGTGACTATAAATGGATTGTGCCTGACATTGTGTGGGAGATCGATGAATATGTTGATTTTGGTTTGTATCATCACTATTAAAATACTGTTTTTTTGTAGTATCTTTAGGAAAAATAACTTGTGTTCAGATAATTTTCTAACTCATGAGTTTAATGTATAGCAGTTTTATTTTAATGATAAAAATAATAAGAACATCAAAGAAAAAATTATAATAAGAGAAAAAAGTATCCACTAGCCCATCACTTTAACATAGCTGCCACTGTCTTTATGGAGCATTTTCTTTTAATTGTACCTGTTCTTTGTATGTGGTTAATATTTTAGTTTCCTTTTTAAAAAGAAATTGTATAATCGTAGTGTACATACACTTTGATATCTTATCTTTTGCTGCGTCACACACTTTGTCAGTGTTTTTCATGTTGCCAGGCAGCCTTCCCAGACATCATTTTCAGTGTTGTATGTTATCTCGAACAGATAGACCATGACCCACCTAACTAGCTAGTTTTGATTGGATACCTTGATTACCTCTATATTTTGCAACCAGGTTCCTTAAAAGTCTGCTAGTGTCCAGAGTAACTTCTTCATATTATCAGCCACTGTCCCCGCTTTTTCTATTTATTTATTCATTCATTCATTCATTCATTCATTCATTCATTTTTAGGTGAGGCAACCCTTGGTTGACCTCACAGATTGCAAGGACCTTGTCAGTTTACAATCCCTTATTTTTTTTATTTTTTATTTTTTACACTTACAGCACCTGGTCTTCCTAGGTGGTCTCCCATCCAAGTACTAACCATTCTCAACCCTGCTTAGCTTCCGAGATCAGACGGGATCAGGCTTGTTTAGGGTAGCATGGCCATAGACTCCCCCTTTTCTAATAATAGTAGGCGAGGAAAAAGAAATTATATTTGATAACTGTGATTGCCAGTAAGTCATGGAGATCTTAAAAAAATTTTTTTTGGATGAAATTATTTTCCTCAGCCTCCTTTTTAAGACAAATTTCTTAGCTTAGGTGTATATGGGGGTGGAATTAATCTCTACATGCACTCACTAATAGTACTTTCTTAAAACTGCGCTGTGTTGACAAAGGTATTTGAAGAAAACTACTTTTTCAAATTATTTTTTTAATATTTATAAGCAGAGCTTTTTAATTTGATACATTTGACAATTTGGTGTCAGAGACCTAGATTCTACACCTAGACTCCTAGGTTTAAACTCTGACTCCCTTACTTCTTTGCTGTGCGCTTGGATCCAGTTACATAACCTCTGTGCCCCAATTCATCTGAAAAATGGGGTCAATGATAGCTGTTTTGTAGACTTGCTCTGAAGCTTAAGCAAGTTAATACTTTTATAGCACTTAGAATAATAGCTGACACATGTTCTTATTCTGAGACTATTTATATGTTTCAGTCTTCAGAGAAAAGGAGAAAAGCCCTTTCTAATTCATAAGACCCTGGGAAGTTGTACCAGACTTGGACAAAATTGTTGAATGTTCTTAAACAAAAATCAATGCTTGACTATTTTATAACTAAAGCTAGCTAAAATAAAATACAAGCTTGCCTGGGGCTCTTAGTTATTTCCAATTGGTAAGAGATGTGAATCTTTTTAGGGACTATAAAATGAGGGAGAAAAGTAATGGAGTTCTGTCCTTAAATTTGAACTGGGATGTGATAACTTTTTTGAGTTAGGCCAGGTGCTGTAAGAGATGTTTTTCTCTTTTTTCTCTGATTCTTTGCCTCCGTGCTGTTACTTTCTCCCAAAAAGTGTTTCTGATTCCAATCCAGTGTTAACATTGTTAATACAGTGCTTCTTTCTTAAGGCATTTAACTTAAAAATCGAAGATCTCCATCTAAGCCATGGTTTTGGTAAGTCTTTAAAAAATTTCATGGCTTGTAGAATACTATCAGAATAACATTGTGTCCGATAGTTGTAATAGGGAGAAATGGAAAAAAATATTTTGATTTAAATTTATACGTGACTTAAATTTAAATTTTATTGATGTTTTAATAGTCAAATTCTTATTTTGAGATTTTGTTTTTGTCTTCTCCAGAGAAAATTAGAAAAGCTCTTCCTAATTCAGAGGACCTTGCAAAGTTGGCACCCGACTTTGACAAGATTGTTGAAAGCCTCAGCTTACTGAAGGACTTTTTCACCACAGGTAAGGAAGGACCTATATTTGATCTCATTTAAAATGTCAGGAGCCATAGAGGAAAAATAATTACATGCATTTATTTGTTTATTCCTGTCTTTTAAATGAAAGCATTTAGTACAAATGAAAAACAGATTTTCGAAAAAAGATAAACACAAAGTTAGGTTGTGCAGTGATTTTGATTTTTGTTTAGCCCAACAGAATCAAAGTTTGCAAGAACTTAAACAAGCTAGTCTTTAGTCAATCAGGGAAAAAATATCGCTTGTTCTTGACGAGTAGATGAGACTTCCTATGTGTTTGCTTTTCATAATTGGTTAGAGCTAATTTGGTGATTTTAAAACAAATTTAATATGGAGCATAATGAGTAGAATTTACTAAAGTTAATCATGGTGTATTTGCCCAATTACTGCCCTTTCATGATATACATCAAGATCTCAGACATCTTTGTTTGCTCATTCTTGTTAAGTTTTACATTTCTATTTCCCCTTTTGCTGATTTTTCACAGGTCACAAATTGGTTAGTGAAGTCATAGGAGCTTCTGACCTACTTCTCTTGTTAGGTGTGTAAACAGACATTTCTGCTGACCTTAACATGCCTTTTAAATGCTTCTAATAAACTAGTTGCAAATAAAATTGCAGACCAAATTTACAATGCTGCTTATGCTGAATTTTAAAACCTCAGAACCATATTGGGCAAATTCATTCTCCTTTAGGTGGAAATAATAAAATAATTATTTTGTGGTAAAACTAAAATTCCTAAATATATATATGTATTATAAGATTAAAATTATTAAAAAGAAAGTTTGCTTTACCAGAATATTTTCTTGAAATTGATCTGTTTTTGATAATTGAAATGAAAAGTAATTTTAGTTTGTCTCATCTGTCCTGTCATAGTTGACATTTTAAAATTTAAATTTATTTTTTTACTATAAATAGTCTGTTATGGCAGTGGTATATGGCCAGACTGTAAGTACTTTCATGTAAAATAATTCTTATCAAAGATTATCTTATTTTTTTATTGTAATTTTTAGTGATATTTTAAAAAATAGGTTAAACATACTATAATTTTTTTAAAACATTTTGCATAGGTTACCAATATGTTCCTTAAAATTAAAGAATAGTGTTCCAAAAAGTAATACTTGCTCAAAAAATCCATTAGCCTTTTAATTGATTAAATATAATTTGGAATTTAGATTATTGACATCACCGGAGAATTTAAAGGACTCTACATTTATCTTTAAGGTTCACCTGGAGAAACTGCATTTAGAGCAACAGATCGTGGATCTGAAAGTGACAAGCATTATAGAAAGGTAAGAACAAGGAATTCTTCACATAGGTAGTCTTGAATGATTTAAAGTGTTTCTACCTACATGGAAGAATTGAAAATGGCAGCATCTGAGGAGCAAATATAAAACACCTGAGTATTATTACTAATCTTGGTACAAAATGCAAGGTTCTATACAGAAGTTTTCGCAATAGAATTAGAGAAACCCATTCCTTTCAAATATGTTCTGTGAAGTATTAGTTTCAAGAGTTTGTCCCCAACTAAGGAATTTGTTGTTAAATATGTGTGGGAAAAGCTGGTATAAGTAAAACAAGCAGGTTTCTTTTCCCTGGGATTTCTCAGACCTTAATGTACTCATGTGCATTGGGAAGCTCCAGGAAAAGTCAGGGTATACAAGGTTTTCCAGATTTATTTAGCAACAGAACCCTTTTTTATGAAATATCTTTTAGGGACCAATGTTTCATGGCATACAGTTAAGGGAAATATTAAGGAAATTGGAAGCAGATTATTACGGAATAAATTGATTCTATTACATAGATAGTCAACACAATTATGGGGTTATTTAGGGTTTGTCAATTTCAACACATGGATTAACAAAATCCATATGAAAGTTTTAGAAAATTGCTTATGTAGAATAACAAATACATTGCTGTATATATTCATATGTTAACTTGATAGTTCCTTAGTCTTTTTTAATCTTTTAGAATTGGTAAGATAAATGATTCCTTGAAAATTAAAAAATTTGAATAGAAGTTAGCCTATCATGCACAGCTTCTTTTAAGCCCAAGACCTTGACCCTTAATGCATGTAGACTTATTATATACAGAGGAGCTAATGTAACTGGGGAGAAGGAACCTCTGTTACAGATGTGGTAGTGAGTTTTCAAGTGACAAGATTTCTTGTTGCCTAGATCAGTTAAGGGAGGTCTGCATCTTTGTTTTTCTCTGATATGGCCTAGGATCGCTTTGGTGAATGAGAAACCTATTTCAGGGCCTGACTCAGATAATGCCCATAAAATACTACTAAGGCGATAAATGAATAGTCAGTAAATGATCAGGAGCTCTACAATGTAGAAAAAGCAAGAGAATAGATCTCTAGAAATTTAATTATGTTTATAGATTTAATTTTATACTGTAGACATGAAAGCACATGTGTTGTTTTATTTTATAAATTTACTCCTTTGCTTGTTTGAAAATAAATTCCCTTTTAACTTTTTTTTTTTTTTAAGTTTTGGTAATTATCTTGCCCATTAAAAAACTCGAAACTTACTATTTCCAATTATTTGTTGTAAATGCTAAGAGTTGTGATTCAGCTGCTCTCCTTACATGCTAAATCAAATTGTAGCAAATGCTTTTATAAAATTTACTATACAGAAGAAGCATTTACAGCCTCGACTAGTGGTTTTAATTCTATTAATATGCAGCATTATATTTTCAAGGCTTGACTGTTACCTATAATACTTGAGAATAATGAACCCTTCAGACAAGATGTAGAAAAACTGATTTTTAAGAGACTTCTTCAAATTGACAATTTAATGTAAGCATGGAAGGAGAGACCTTAGCATAGCCCTAACCTTTTTGAAATTACTCTAAAACATCAAGTTTGAAAATTTGGGCAATGATCAGAGGTGGTAGGATAGCATTTAGAGTTTAGCTGATACCTTTTTGATTTGTTCAGTCTGGTGTCTCACACACAACCCCAGATTTAAAATGGTATCCAGGATTTGAAGCAGTCATGCCTTCGCTTCATGGTTGTCTGGTTTGTACTTGAGTTTCTGACTCAACTCTAGAAATGTAAAAAGTAAATGTGAATCAAATTTTTTTTAAAAATGTAATAAATTAAAAACATTTCTACAACTAGAACTAAAAAAAAGATTTGTGCTTTCTAATAGGAGAACACATCTGGAGAAGTGCTGGCAAGTAGAGGAACAGTTAGGACCTTTCAAAATCAGCTGAAGTGAAAGTGACGGGGAGTTGAGGGAACACAGATGTCAGATTGTTTGACTTGAGTCAGACAGAATGAACGACATGATGAAGTGATTACCCGTGGTTTCCAGTCTGGGTTCACTATAGACATTTAGGTGTTCTGGAAAATTGTAATGGAGGTCTTCAAAAAGTCTACAAAAAGCATGTCTTTCCATATAACGATATATGGGCTAACTAAACATAAAGTTTCTTTGATTTTACCTGGATTTATCTATCCATTCAGTTTGCGGGCAGTAGTTACATATGTTATGTTGATTAAAAGTTCTGATGTGTATCTTCGATAATTAAAAAATGGAAAAATACTGAAACCACTTTTTAATAAATGCTTTTTGTTAATCAAAAATTTTAAAATGTATACACTGGAGAAAAAATAAGAGAAAGAACCTTTGGTGTAAACTGAATAATATTTTTGAGACCTAGAGACCTTTAGAATTACCAGAAGACAAACTGGAAATCTGAGTGGTGAGCCTATTTTAATGTATTAATGGACTCATCCGATTTGTAAATCAGTAGATTTCTGTATATTGATCATAATATATATATAGTGACAAGACTACTTAGTGTATCTCCTTTTTTAGATTCAGTAAGATTGTTGTGTTCTCGTGAAAATTATTTTGCTAATGAGACATTTTATTGTCTGTGCTTTTGTTGTATTGTGTTTCTGATTAGTCATAAACATGTCATAGAAATAAGGAATATAGTGATTCTGAAGGTTACAAGCACATTTATAACTTACAGAAAATATTCGAAGGACCTTATAAAGCCTAAATTATGAAAAGTGGTATTACTGTTTTAAATATAATTGCTAAACAGTAATACATTACTGCTTTTCCTTTTTACATGTTACTTTTGTGTGGCTTATGTTGTACCTCCCAACTGAAATAGCTTTCTTTCCTTTCCGCTGCCTAATTTCCACTTATCCTTAAAGCCCAGCTCAATAGTCACCTTCATTAAGTCTTCTATAACCATTTTAGTTCCATTAAGTATACTTTTTAACATTTAAAACACTTGCCGTATGAAACGCTATTTACTTTGTTTTCCATTCTTACTGTTCAGTGGAATATTTGTACTGTAGAATCTCTGTTCTCAGAGCTTCAAGGGTAGTGCCGAACTCTTAGCAAAATTAGTTAGTTGATTTAACCCCGTAGAAGAGAGGCTAATTTAAAATAAATAAACTTGATGCTAACAAGAGTGGGCCCAGAGATTTTATATAACATGTCTTTTTGCTCTGATTACCTGTGAATTTCTCTTGGCCTTCGATATTTAGCAAATATTGAGTAGAACAAGAAAGTGAAGGTAGTGCATGTATCTGGTATTCTGAATTGTAATGAAGCACTTTTGCCTAAGTACAATTTATATTTTTGGGATTCCTCATCTAAGAAATATTGTAGTAACTGTGGCAAAATAAAATTTTCACAGTCACTACCATCAATCAGGTAACCACAGATTCAGGAAACTTAAGTTGCCTGAGCAGCTAACAACTAGCAACTTACACTTCGTTAGATTCTTAGCCAGGAAGCCAGATCACTTGTGTACTGGAGTGTAGTAGATGGGAAGCAGAGGGATCAGAGGAAGAAAAGCAGCAAAGATGTGCATGATGAAAAATGGAGTGGTAAAACAGGCAATCTTATTTCTTTAATAATAAGCACACTGCACATTTATGTAATTTAAAAAACATTAAATAAGTGTATACTGTGTATACTCACTTTATAGGAAATTTAGAACAAAGGATTGGTAGAAATTGTAATATTGATAATACTACTGGTAACAGACTAATCTATTTCTCTCTTAAAATTATTATTTGTGGAAATTGTCCAAATGGTAAAATAGAATATGGTATTTGTGAATTGGGGCAAGTTTATCCAAGTAGAAAGGCACATTTCCTTCTGATAACCAATAATACACATTTTCAGCTCATTATAAATATTACGAACAGAGTTACCTATTACTGGGAAAGAAAAAAATAGAAAATAGTTCTTTTTAGCTAGTGAAATAGCAGAATTATTCAAACATGAAAAGTAGTTTAATGGCTAGAAATATTTTTTAAATGGAAAGAGAAAGATGTCTTCACTTTCACAAAGCTCTTTTGGACCCAAGTTACTTATTAAACTAATACAGCAGGAGTTAGCAAACTTTTTCTTAAAGGACCAAATAGCAAATATTTTAGGTTTGCAGGCCCTAAGTTTTCTGGGTTACTCAGCAAGCCCATCATAGTTTGCTACTCCTTCTCTAAAGGGTTATTTAAATATGCTTTTCAAAGTATTGTAACATTATAATCTTTTAAATATAGATTGAACCTGAAGGGTCAAAGGTACTTTGAAAATATTGAGTGCTAACAGGACGGTATCAGGTGCAAACTTTGTAGTCACACGGCCTGCAGTCAGATCCTGCCTTTCATACTTTCTAAGCTGCATGACCTTGGACAAGTTCCTTGCTTCTCTGAGTTTCTGGTCTCCTCTTCTGTAAAAGGGGGAGGGTTATAGTGAGGATTATGTAAAGCCCTTTCATACAAAATCTGGCACATAATAAAACTAAGTAAATATTGGCTACTGAATAATGATGATGACTATGATTATTATTATCTTACCATTGAATTAGTGTATGAGTTAACAGCATATGAACATTATTTGACTAATTTCCTCCCTCCTTCTTAATTTCTATGGAGTCTGTTCTGGAGATTGTGAAAATGGAAGAATGGGTTATAGGGTTGATGTGTAGCTTATCTACAGAATAAGCATTTTTTAGGAAATCTGTTTTGGATTTCATGCTAGAAACTCTGTATTACTAGGTAAAAGTAGGGCGCAATTTGATTCATTCAAGCAATAGACGTGTCAAGCCCTACTCTAGGTTCTGGCTCTAACACATCTACTATGTCAGGCATTATTCTAGGTGCTAGGTATAAAAACAAACAGGATATGGGCCTTGCTCTGCTATAGATTTTTAAAATACTGTTAAAATATATTTTAAATGTACTCACATATAAATGACTTATAATTTCAAGATTATTTAAATTTTTTTCTACCAAACTCATCAGCTTTTAGGTTTTTGCAGCATTTCTAGTTGATATTTTGGTTTCTGGAGTTATCACTGACTTATTCTGACATAATGTTTTTTAAAACTGTGAACACTATATATGAAATATGAGACTATGAGGGTTGCAGTATCAAACTGGCAATAGCTAGAAGATATTTTGAAAGTATATCATCTGTAATTGTTTATAACAACTTATTAATAGCAATTATACTTATATGTAATACATATTTAAAAATATGTGCTCTTGAGAGAAAATATGTCTGAGCTTGGGAAATATTTGTTGGAAAAACTGTATTTTGTTTATTTAAAGAGTATATTTTGCACAGTAAGTACACACATTTATACCCTTCCTTATTCTCCTTGGCCTTAACTTAGAAGCTATATAGCCTATCAATAAGTAGTTAGGGTGAGATTTAATGCCTAAAATTGGATAAGGGTAACATCCTAATTTAGTTGTGTAGTATAATGTAAGTAACTTTTTCTATATCTAATTCTTGTTTTCTTCCTACACTTTTTCAGGAGATAACAGTTCATTTCAAAAATTTTCTCTTAAAATATTTTCTCTTCAATAACAGACTTGGAAGGAAAGTGAGGTGTCACTAGAAAGAGGGTGTTTTCTTGTCATAGATATTAGAGTATTTACCATACAATTTATATATAGATACAAACAATGGATTAGGGAGGGGTTTTTAAGCTATAAATAAAAAGAGAATCATGTGCCTGATAGACCAACACAGTTAAGAAATGTGGAATATTTTCTCACTGCTTTGGCATTTTATAAATTAGAATACTGGTTGGTATGTTAATTAAAGCATAAGCCAACATGGGAATTCTCTTCTTTAAAAGGGAACTGTTTTGAGAAATCTAAACAATAGGTTGATTAGAAGAAGTAACTGTGATAAGTGACTAAATGAATAAGTTGGATTTAGAATAAAAATAAGTTGGATCTTTCTGTTTGATGAAAAACGTGACAGAAAATGATGGGAATGATGAGAGTAGTGAGTTGGCATTGTCTTTCTTTGATAGACTTATCAATGACTATAAAAGTATTTAAAAGATATATTTTCAAAGGCAAGGCCTTTATAAAGATATATTTTTTTGAATTTGGAAACCATTGTTGAAATTTCGGTTATGTTATTTGCAACTTTGATGTTCTCTTACTTGTCATACAGAAATATCCACTAGTTTCATCCTTTGATTTATAGTAAGTCAGCTAGTTTCATTATTGTTGGTGATGATTATAGCCTCTTATGTTACAATTAAGAATCAAACAAAACAAAAATCCCCAAAATTATATGCTAACTCTTTTTTTTAAAATACTTTTCCATTTGTATTTACTTTAAAAAACAAAAAACCAAATAAACCTTTTTATTTATATAAGTCTTTGGGTTACATGAAGTAAACTAAGTTTACTGGGTGAGTCTACTAATTAAAATTTGACTGTAAAGATAACCAGTATTTTAAGAGACTTTCTAATTGTATTATACAAAATAAGATATTTTGGACAGTTATTTTAAAAAGCTCCGAAGCTATCTGAAACTCCTAATTTAGATTATTTTAATGAGTATTAGTTTTCCTAACTTTTTATTTTTATAATCTGGTAAATACTGATCGCATGTTCACCCAGAACACTTCTTATGCAAATTAAATAATGACCTTATTCATTGTAACTTAATATTTTTAGGGTTTCTAATTGAAAAAATATTAACCTTGCGGCTTTTCTCCCACATTTCTCGAGATTAATTAACAAATAGGGCAGCAATTAAAAATAATGTACAGAAAATGATCTTTTTAGTATCGTGTCATGTGTGAGTACATTGTGATAAAAACCACACCAGATTAATATTTCATGACTATTAAATGGAATGAATTTTAAACAGAGAAGTGATGATCATTTTGTGTATAGTCCAAACTAGATTTTGTTTTATTTTTAATTTTAATAATAATTATATTATCTCAGTATCTTAATTATGTTCTTTTATGGTGCTTTTGCTTTAGTAATTGATATGTTCTGGGGTTATATTCTGAGGCTATTTTTATAATGTCAAAACAGTTTATAGAAGGTGAATATTCAATCAAACTACTTATTTGATGTTGTATGAAGTTAAAACAGTACCTAAAACATTATTTTTTAATTTGCAAAAGAAAAAGAACTCTAAATTTTAGTCAAATAAACTTGTGTATATAGGCATGTAGAATATATGGATTAATGTAAATCCTTGATTAACTTGATGCTCAAAAATTCAAATTAATAGTTTTGAGGGACTATTGTTTAATTGAAGATATCAGATATCAAGGAAAAGATTTACTTAAAAATAATAATTTAATAAGTAAATAAGCCATATGTATCCTTCATTCAGTCCTATTAGAATTACGGTTGAGAATTAAAAGATTTAGGCCTGTAAGATCAACACTATTCAAAATTTCAGTTTTGTTTTTTTTTTCCTCATATGTATAAAGTCTGGAGCATATACTAGTTCATATTGGCAATTCAAAAATAAGGGTTGAGGTATTTGTTTTTTTTGAGTTTCCTATTATGAGGAAATTTAGTTAACTACAGCACCACCTCCCTTGAGCATTCCCATTAGTCTAGGTTTTACCATATGTTGATATTACATATCTGGTTGGTTTTATTCAGCAAACAGTCACTTACTGCATTTTTCTTTCACTTTTTAAACTATGCTGTTTTATATTTCTGAGACATCTAATTTTACTGTGGGGGAAAAATGGAAATATGGTACAGAGTCCAATTATATAATGGCTCTAAAGATACATACATGTTTCCATTTTTTGTTGTAAGCTGTCCATTCCTCCCTGACTTACATCTGTTCCTTTCTTGTGCCCCTTGGTTTAACATTGTTCTCCTCCCCAATTTTCCTCTTCTCCTCATTGTAAACTCATGGCAGGGTCTGCTTGGTGAGCTCATTCTCTTACAACAGCAAATTCAAGAGCATGAAGAGGAAGCACGCAGAGCTGCTGGCCAGTATAGCACGAGCTATGCCCAACAGAAGCGCAAGGTGATGGATGGTTTAAGGGGGCTCCCATGCGTTCACATTAATCAGCCATTTCTACCAAGATCATGTCGCCTTAATCTATTCATGGACTCCGATTGTGAGAAATTATTTTTGCTAAAGAAAAAATATGAAAGATACATAATACAAATATGGAACTTTCCTCAAGTGGATAAAATATATATAAGCCAAAAATATATATTTTCTGAAAATTAGATTATCTGTGAGGGTACATGGATTTGCATTTAGAGAATTATGAATGGCAGTTTATTTGGTCCAGTTACTTTAGTCATCCTAAGTTTGTAGGCAACTTGTCTATTTACTTGTTCCCTAAGTTTTCATTTCTAAAATGAAAAAGATGACTGTCTGTGGTTGACCATGTTAAATTGCTTAAAGCATGAAATGTATTTGTTTTAGCCAAAATGGATCAGCAGAGAGCATTCTTATTTTTTTATACAAGAAAACTATTTTGATTTAACTTTGAGACATAGTTATTCTCATACACTTTGACAATTAATTGCACAAAGTTTGTCCTCATTCATCAATTAAGTCAGTGCAAATAAATTTTTACCTCGGACCCACTGAAATACAGAACATTAGAAATTTGATGTAATTCTGATTGCTAGAGAACAGATTTTACTAAAGGTCAGCATAAATATACAAACATCTGGTTATAGGTACAATCAAGAAGTCCTTAAAAATATGCTTTTGACTGTCAGATGATCCCACAGTGTAGATAGAACCCAAAATTAATGTTAAAAAAGACCTTTGAGTCAAAATGAAATGAATGTAATCATTTTAAAGTTATACTCTGAGCTCTTGAAATCAGCTAATTATGTTACATATATCAGAGAAATTTTTAAGTTATATAAAAATCTTAGGAAGAAAGATTCAGTCATACATATAATTAGCTTCCTGTAGGTTCTGATATTGGAATCAGCCAAATTATAGATAATGATTTAGTGCAGTAATTATGTCGGCTAACTTTGTCTCATTTGGTGGTGGTTAATACTTAGTGCTTATCACAATTCCATTTATTTTTTCAGTATAACTTCCTGGCTTTTCTCAATTCCATGGCTGTGGAATCAACTTCTGTATATTGTTTAGCTTTCAGTGAGTGAATAACATAGGTAGATAAAAAAATAAATTATTTTTTTTTTACTTGATTAAAGTACAAGTGTTGTTACCAAGGAAAGACTTGTTTTAAATGGTGCTTTAGCATTCTCAGTTCTGTATACTGTTGAGAGTACCATTTAAATATTGTAACAGATTGGATGCTTAGGCTGATCCATCCTTTTCTTAGCTTCATTACAGAAAGCAGGGGAAGGAACTATTATGTTCTGATATGTTATTAAGAAATATGAATATAGCTCTAGTTAAGGGTTCTTAAGTGTTCATAAAGGTAAAATAATTTGAAAGGACTCTTATAGGTCTGCCATATGAGATACAGTTTAAGATTTTTTTGACTGATGCTTTAGGGGATATTAGAAGTGAATACTATTCATTTTCTACATTGCCAAAGGTAACTGCTCATTTGAGGCCTACTCTAGACTATTTTCAGGCATAGAGATATTTCTATTTCTAATATTTATTGGATTATCTACATAACTCTTTTATGCTTCCCTTCTCCCATTTGTAAAATAGTGACTGACAGGACTGTTCCCCCATCTGTTTTATTAAGGCATACTAGTGGAGCACCAGACGGGGCTTATTCCTACCCACTTTGGAGTTATCTCGTGTGAAAGTAAATGAGACTTCAAAAACCATAACATCTTCCCTCATACTATCCTGAAAGGTAGTTTCCTTACTGTATCTTCCCAACCATTCGCCTAATAGTACACAGATGACTTTTCAGCCCTTCACTATTATAGTGATCAAGATCCTAATTCATAAGATTTTTATCATTCCCAGCATTTGATGTTTACTTGAGGTATAATCCACAGCTACTTTTTGTTGCTTTTTAATCATTCTTTCTCTCTTGTTGAAAATATAAGTAGGTCTTCATTTTTTTTTAATCTTATTTGTAGAGCTAATAAATTTTCCCTGTATCTTCTGAGCAAAGAGTTTATGCAGTGACAGTAGATTAAAACTGCCATTGGTTGTTTTGCCTCCTATGAATATGTACACATACATAGAAATTTTTATAGTCTTTTGTATATATATTTTGGTATTTCAGAATGGCCACAATGGCTTAGTAGCAAGTCATACTTAAAAATTTTAAATCAGGCTTGGTTTTTGTGAGGAGCTAGTAAAGGTTTTTCTCTTTCAGCTTTAGCTTGTTTCTGCGGAGGATTCCGCTCTTTCTCCCATCAGTTTCACAG
The DNA here is from genome assembly GCF_000325575.1 of Pteropus alecto. Lineage (NCBI taxonomy): Eukaryota > Metazoa > Chordata > Mammalia > Chiroptera > Pteropodidae > Pteropus > Pteropus alecto. The sequence continues at coordinate 3,274,900 of NW_006431916.1, read as the reverse complement.
CCCTGGAATTGTAGAAAAGCTCTGGTTTCAAGACCATTGATACCCATTTGTCAGGGTGAGTTTTAAATTAATTTCATAATGCAAACAATATATTAAACAACAGGACAAGAATTTGTTCATCCTAAGTAGCTGAATTTTACCAGTAAAATACACCTAAATAAAATATACCCAGATTGCTAGTTAAGACCTCAAATAAGTGCCAGATTGAAAATAGCATCTGCTAGTCTCTTAAGAAAATTTGTAAATATCTTCTTATTAATCTCTAACATTTAGTAAACCTAAAAGTTTTCATCTTGTTTCCCAGAAAATATTTGGTGTAATTTTTGACTCCACCACCACCTGTCATGAATTACAACATTAATCTCTGTGTTCCATTAAACGAAGTAGATAGAAGGTAAAACTATACATGAGTTATTCCTAACAATTGTGTCAGAAGGACAAATGATAAATCTAAATACTCCTAAAAATCTGAATTTATAAAAATCTTAAGTCATGATTCCTAAATACTAATATTAGCATAACAATTGTGTTTATAATATTTTAATGACCTTATATCATTTTAATTTTTGTATACCCTTTTTATTCTACCAAATTACTAAGTTAACCTTTTAAGCCCTTGGCTTATAGTAAACATTCTATTTTTTGTGTGTAATTGTATTAGTTTCTTAATTATTTCCCAAGATATAATGTTGAATTATAATGTCAGAATATGTTGCATGAAATCGTTAAATATTCACATTCAAACTAAAACAGTTTTTACTAATACACTTCATACTAATTTAGCTGCAGTTGGATGAATATTTAATGGAACAAAGTAAATCAAAGTGCCTTTTAAAATAAATTTGGAATTTAATCTGCATAACAAAATTTTTATAACCACATTGTTACAGTATGATGGCATGCCATATGATCAAAATGTGGAATTATTTATTTCTTCATTGGCCTTCAAGATTTTGTTCTTTGGGTTCTGAGTTCCTCTCCAGCTTTCTTGTTTCCTCACAGTTGAGGAGACTATTAATAATTCTTGTCCATTTTACACAATGTAGTCAATTGAAAAAAGCTTCTATCCACAAGTCTCTGCTTCCTATACAGGAATGAGAAAACAGCAATACAGTTTGTTTTATGTTATTTTTTCTTTCTAATTACTGAATCATATTTGGAGATTTTTAGGCATAGGCTTTTAAGGAAAAAATAATATGTGCCTATTGTTGCTAGCAAGCATTGTCATTTTTATTTAAGAGAAGTATTTGGGAAAACTTTGATAAAGTATTTGGAAATAGGAACTAAAATCTCAAAATAACTTTTTATTGCATGGATGAGAATTATTGATGTCTACCTTAATAAGCAAATTATTTCAAACTTTTCCATATATATTTGCAACCATGATGTCTCGATTGCTTAAATAGCCAATGAATGAAGATAAACAAGGATTTACATGAATTTTAACTTGATTTTTGTCTCCTATGAAATAAATTCATGTTTACAAATTTTGATTATCAGAAATTAAACAATTATTTTGAAAGACTGAATATGACAGCTTTGGCATTCACTAAGGAGTCAAAGCACAGTTATGTGGATTTGTCATAAATGACATTTTAATTATAATTGATCATTGTGTTTTATATTTAGAATTGTGACTACTTTAAAGCCTGTTATACAATAAAGTTCTTTGTTGTTTTTGGATATTTTAGAGCTATTAACATTAATAACAATTTGAAGTAGTTTCCGCAATACCTGTGGATTTTGTTCTACTTTATGTCAAATTAATTTTAGTTGCTTTACTCGACTTCATTGCTGCTGATGCATTCGCTACATTATGTATGGGTTAGCATACCTTGCACTGGAACTGAATTTAAAAAAATCATCTCATTCCATTCTGAGCTCTGAAAATGCAAGTCGTTTTTTGCATTTATTAATACTTCCTAATTATAGACTAGAAATGGATGATATTCGCTTAAAATATACACTATTGCAATGAACTTTTTCAGTAGTTGTAAGTGATAACATGTATCCGACTTCACAAAATAATTTCTGTAGGGATATCAATACCTTATTTCTCCAACCATCCAAATGCCTGTGCTTGCACACAGAACAACCTATGAAGAATATAATTACCATATGTGTTGATCTCTTATTTTTCTAAAGAAGTGACTGGAAGGACAACAGGAAAATGGTTGATTTTTAAGAGGTTTACTTAATATAAAATTTTGAGGAGCTATTTTTATCGATGAGATGGATTTAAAATTTGATTTGGTTAAATATGCATATAAAGCCAGTAGTTTTTACTCTTAAAAATACTTTTAAAAAATTAACTTACTTTACACTCTATATAAATGTAATTATAATCAAATCAATTTAATTTATTTAAAATATTTAGGTGTCAGACAAAGAGAAAATTGACCAACTTCAAGAAGAACTTCTGCATACTCAGGTAATTGTCATGAGTAAAAAGAACCAGGGACTTTATTATATGCCAATGTAAGTTTGATGATGTGGAAATTTAATTTTTTAACAAAGCAAAATTTGGAACAGTTTATTGATATGACTTTATTATCAATAGACAAATGTAAAAGCTAATTGGGAAATAAGGAATAAAGAAGGAACTTGATAAGTGTAGTTGACTCATTTATGTATAAAACCTCTTTTTGAGTAAATCTTTTGCTTCTAATTTTAAAGAAACGCTGCCGTAGGAAAAAAAAGGGGAAAGTGGCTGTCTGCATGTCAACTTATGCTTGCGTTTTTACATTTATAGGCTAATTAATAAAGTAACAGTTAAAGAAACTGGACTTGAGTCTACCATAGTCTAGTGGGCCCTCTGGAACTTTTCCTTTGCTTCTCTAAAGCCCAAAAGCAATCAGATAATAACTTTTCTAAAGATATTTCTGGTGCTACTTTGCTTATAGTTGATTATAAAATTATTATTTTAAAGACCTGCGCAATGTAATGAGTTGGTAACATTCTGATGCAAAATTACCTTATCACCCACTCCATTGTTGGTTATTCTATATACATAATAATGATAAGTAATTAAGAAGTTTTTTTTAGGTTAAAAAGACTTCTTTGGTCTCTCTTTTTAGAGAATACAATACAATGGGATAATTCGGCTTATATTAAACAATTAGTATATTTTGAGTCACAGGTTTTCTTGATAGCTGCTATACATTGATTCTTATGCCTGACTATACATTGGTATGTCTGGGTATTACCATATATATTTTTTAAGGCTTCTCAGCCAGGTGATTCCAACCTGCAGCCAGAGGTTAAGAATCATTGGTCACAAAGTGTTGACTCAGGACCAGTGGCATGCTTGGGAACTTGTTAGAAATGCAGATTATTGGCTCCATCCCAGACCTATTGAATTAGAAACTCTGAGAGTAGAACCCAGCGATCTTTGTTTTTAAAGGCCCACAAGTGATTCTGATGCATCCTTGAGTCTGAGAATTATTGGTATAGAATTTTGGAGGACAGCCCAATAGCACACCTCTTCAAGATGGCTACAGATTGGCACCTGTACCAAAGAATGGTTTCATCCCCAGAAATTTTGTAGACTTTCATATTTAGAAAGAAATGAGCCAGTGAAAATCTACTGATATTAACCTTTCAACTTATGCGATTGTAGTAGTAAACCTCTGGGTGTTGACACAAAGACTGTATGGAGAATTATGATATAATAAACCATGGGGTTATCTATATCAGTGATAACCAGTAGAAATGAAACGCAGGCCACATATGTAATTTTAAAAATTTACAATAAAAGGTAAAAATATGTAGAATTGATTTTAATATATTTTATTTAATCTAATATATCCCAAATAGTATCATTTCAACGTGTACTTAGTATAAAAAATATTAGCGAGATGTTCATTTATGTACTGAACATGTGGCTGGTGGCTACCATATTAGATAACAAAGATCTAATTCTGTGATATTGCCAGAATTTTATTATATCTACTGTTACTATATATAAATGAACAAGTTCTGTAAAAAAATGTTTGTAGTAGAATCTAACATATAGTTCTACGTGTCTCATATAGTTCAACTACATAATACATTTTTATTTAAGTTGGACATTCTGTGAGGATAGAGCAGTGATTTCTTGTTACTTACTTTGTTCTTGGAAGATAACAGTAACCTAAAAATTTTTCATATGAAATAGGTTCCATTATAAAAGCCATGATATTTTAAGTTGGACATAAACATTCTTCTGGTTGTTGGATGGAGTAATTCTTAATAGTTTCCAAACATTGTTAATGTTTAGAGAAGAAATAATGTACAAACTGAGAAAGCTAATTGGAAAAAAGATCACATTTACTTGAGAAGAAAAGTGCATAGCCAACCATGTACTTTGACAAAACAGTTAATCTAAATGTATAACTCTTCTTTAAATCTCTTTTTATATCAGTATTTTAAAAAATTGATATGTAATCTCTGGCTGTGGGAACTTACCAAAACTTGGAAGAGTTTGAGTCCTTGACTCAGACGTATTTTCAAAACTCTGTGGCCGTGAAGCGTCTCTAACCTCAGGTTCCTAATCTGTGTAGCTTTTGCCTCATGTAAAGGCTTAAGGAAGTTAATGCAGGTGAAACACTCACTAAAGGGCCTGTCACATAATGCATGCTCTGGTAATTTTTAGCTATTATTATTTTTTATCATTTCAATTAAAACATAAATTAATATGGGGAATGGGAAGAATTTGAGTTTTTGTCAAATGTTCTCATAATGAAGACTTAAAATTTTTGTAGAATAGAAAATATTGCTTCACCAAGTGTACTTAAGAACTTGCTTTAAATTCTTACATTTTTCAGTATTTTTAAATTTAATTTCTTTATTGTAAATGAAGAATTTAGAATGAAGAATTTTCCAAATAAAATGCTAAGTTATAATATAAAACTATAATGAATTTCATTGTTTGTATGAGATACTATTCATAATTTATTCTCTCAACAGTCTCATAGGAGCTTTGTAAATGAAATTATTTAAAATAGGATTTGGAAGCTTTTAATTTAGATTTAATTAATCTTAGTTATTAACCCATCTTTTTCTTATATAATTTTGGTATTATTTTGTTGCAGTTAAAGTACCAGAGAATCTTGGAGCGATTAGAAAAGGAGAACAAAGAATTGAGAAAATTAGTGTTGCAGAAAGATGATAAAGGCATCCATCATAGAAAACTTAAGGTATTTTAAGTTTATCTTACTGTGTTAGTTCTCAGAACTTTGCCACTTCAAATGGTGTGTTCATCAATACTAGTATTTAAGGAACCATAAAGTGTTCTATCATCCTTTTCTTTCTCACCTGATATCCTTCAGGGATAGGGAAGTTCTCTTCCTATATTAGGACATTTCACAAATTATAGTCTTCAGGCAATTGATTCTATACTGTGCCTATAAAATCTTCATTTTTAGCAGTCTTTTCTCATGAATCAATTTAATTTTTTAAAATACCTTGTTTGCATTTAGGCTTTTTTAATTTCTATAGCTATAAAATCGAAATTGTGAGTTGATAGACATTTATTTATTATGTATTGTCATTGCCTTGCTTGCGAATGATTAGGCTACTTTCTTCAGGTTTAAAAGAGTTAACATTTTCTTCTGGAAGGTTCTTTAGGCATTTTAAAGAATTTTTGAAAAAGTATATGCTGGTACTGTTATCAACATATTGGTATTTATCATTATCAATAAATTAAGCTTTACTGCCCACTAAACCAATCTGTGTGTGCTAAATTAAATTGAAGTAGTTATTTTAACTTACATCTCATATAAGTAAAGAGAAATTTGTGTGTAGCAAAACTACAATAAATCAATGCACATGTATTTTGTAGCCATGGTCCAAAAATTTGTAATTATAGTTTAAACAACATGTATTAGTTCTGACTCTAAATCATGACTGTATAGAGCAGATAAATACCATGACTTTATTTACAAGTTACACATGGCAATTGAGAAAAGTCATGTCTAAGTATTAATATATTTTGAGAGTTTATCTCAGAAACAATATTTTCTGTCCTAAAATAAAATAATAATGAAAATTTAAAGAATTTCTTTTTTATTTTAGGTGAATGGGATTGTGGTTACTTTCCATTTATTTCTAGATGTTAAGAGATGAAAGAAACTGTAGGCCTTTATTTTGTTTGTACCTTATTATTGAAACATACCTTTAATTATTAAATGCTTGATAGCAGCCCTTTTTTCCTGGCCTGCTTATTTGTTCATTTATTCATCAAATACTTACTTGAACCTTGTTATTTGCCAGGCACCATGTTTCATCCTTGTTCTACATAAAGAGAGGAACAATACAAGATATCTGCCCCTGGTGCTCTCACATTTTAGTCTGCCCAGTTATCAAACTACACAGTCATTCTTGCTGATTTTAAATAATCTTCTTAGCGATTCTTTCTCTAAATCCTTTCCTCAGACTCTATTTATGTCTATCTCCGTCTCCAACTCCATCTCCACCTCTATCTCTGACACACACATCAAACTTGGCAGAGGATTATTTCCTTTCAGTTAGTCACCTTACCTCTTACTTGGCCTTTATGGTATTAATGGTGTTCCTTTTTGGGGGATTTAATATTAACTCTTCAATATAAAATGACTTCCCTCATTTACTATTTAATTAGAAGGTTAGGAAATTCTGAATTAATGTACTTTAGTGATCAGTATATCTCTAAATAAAATAAATTAGATAAGAAAAAATAGAATTCTACTCAATACTGTTTTATTCAATACTGTTTTTCTGCAATATAATGATTGTGGAAAAACATTTTGGATTTATCAGGTTTTTTTCCTTTTGATGCATCTATGGTTTTTAAAAAACGTTTTCACTGTTTAATATTTTTTTAATGTTATAGAAATCTTTGATTGACATGTATTCTGAAGTTCTTGATGTTCTATCTGATTATGATGCCAGTTATAATACACAAGATCATCTGCCAAGGGTAAGTGAAAAATTAATATATAGTGAACATGCCAATTAGCAAAAAACACTTTAGGTTTTAAAAAAGTATATATACACATATACACAGTATATACACATGATTATATACACACATAGAAAGAACCAGAGACATGAATTTTTTACATATATAATGTTATTTATGTGTTCTAGATGATGTTTTAAGCATTAAATGTTGTTTGACTGTTTTGATTCATTCGTTTACTTATATTTATGTGTCATAAAGGAAGGTTATCAAATATTTGGCATTATATGTTCCCAATATCCATGATTTTAAAATACCTGAACAGTGTATTAAATTCAGCACATGGGTGAAATTTAACCTCAGAATTGAAAATATCTTTGTAAAGAGTAAACTAGCTATTGAAAAGATTTGTGGAACATGAATGATCTGGTTTTAGAAATAGTGGTTTAAATTAGCACAAGTTTTTAATAAAAATTTGGCTATAAATAATGGATCCAATTCATGTTTTACTGTTTATATTCTCCATGTATACACATGTATCAACTATCACTTTTTCATGGATAGTATTTTTAAATCATTTAACCATAGATATTTTAAGAGACTGAAAAATCTCAGCAGCGTTCAAACATATTTAAATTTAAGATTGTATCGAATAATATAAATAAATGTTATTTGTATTGCGGTAAGGTTGTTGTAGTTGGAGATCAGAGTGCTGGAAAAACTAGTGTGTTGGAAATGATTGCTCAAGCACGAATATTTCCTCGAGGATCTGGGGAGATGATGACACGCTCTCCAGTTAAGGTAAGAAAATAGGCCATCTGAATGAAGTTCTTTAGGAAAGTAAGCACTTCAGCAAGCTTTGTTTATTTGTTGCAACGAAGTATTTCAACTAAAGAAAGAATTAACATATAGCATTTGGAATTATTTCTATTGTAGAAATCAATAGGAGGCACAGCCAGGAGGCCAGTGTGACAGGAGCTGAGTGTGAGGGGAGAAAGACAGGAGAGAAGGGCAGAGGTACAGTGGAAGGCCAAGTTATACTGAGTTGTTACTAGGCCTTTGGAGTTTACTTTGAGTAAGGTAAGTGAAAGGCTGAGTAAGAGAATGAAAATCTTGGAAGTGGAGTCAGTAAATATAGATAATTTTCTGGTTGTACTCTGAAAAAGAGTAGGGAAATGATACAGTAGCCATTGAAATATTTTGGGTCAAAGGAATGTTTTTAAAGATATTTATATGCTGTATGTAATGATTAGTTGAGAAAAAAATGATGCAAGAGAGAGGGAGCAAAGAGGGAGCAAAGTCATTGAGGTGAAAGAGCCTGGGACTCGGCGTACAAGTAGTCCATATATAGAAGCACTAATAATTCATTAATAGTTACAGGAAGAAAGTCTGTGGCTACAGAGTCTTTCATTCAACAAATATTCTTTCGGTTCTTAATATGTGCCGACACTGTTCTATGCAGTGTGTTGGTAAACAAAACAAAGATCTTTGCCGTAATGGAGAGTACATTCTAGTAGAGGGAGGCAGATAATAAATAATAAACATAAAAAATGAGTACATTATGTAGTATGTTAGAAGGTGGTAAGTGCTGTCCAAAAAAAAAAAAAAATGGAGCCAGGCAAGGGAAATGGGTGTTGGTAGTCTGCATCAATAAGGTTACATTTGAGCCATGACTTGCAGAAAGTGAGGGAGGAAGTCATGTGGATATCTACTCCAAGAGTATTCCATGTAGAAAGTAAGTTAGTGCAAAGCCCCTGAGGTAGGTAGTTGGCTGTCCTGTTCAAGGCCAGAGCAAGGTGAAGAGTAGTGGGCGATGAGGTCAGAGGAATAATGGTGGCTGGCGGAAGCAGATCATTAGGGCCTTGTAGGTCATCATGCAAACTTTGTTTTTTTATTTTGAATAAAATGGGGAGCCAGTGCAGGGTTTTGACCAGGGTAACAACATTACTTTTTAAAAGGTTCTCTTTGACTACTGTGCTAAAAATAGACATAGGCAATATGGGTAGAACAAGGGAGACCAGGTCTAAGCTATTGGAGTATCCAGGTGATACTTGGACCAGGAAAATAGCAGTGAAGGTGATAGTGATAAGAAATGCTTAGATCTTTTATGAAAGTAGAATCAGGATTTCTTGACATATTTGATATGGAGAGAGAGAAAGTCAGTTGTCAAGATGACTGTGAGGTTTTTGGCCTGAATAAATTAGCTCGTAATTGGCATAGGGTATTCTGCATTAGTGTGAATTAGCTTTGGGGAAGAAAAACAGGAGTTTTGGACTTGCTGAGGTGTGTTAACAAATAAACAGTCAGATACACAAGTTTGGAAAGAGGTCTGGGCTAGAGGCTTAAATTTAGGAGTCATAATCAGATATCTAAATGTGGTATTTAAAGCCGTGATCTTACTAGGTAAGATCACCAAAGGGGTGAGCAGAGACGGAGAAGACAGATGGAAAGATTGTGTCCTGGGCGCTCCCAACATTAAGAGATTGCAGGAGGAGGAAACAAAGAAAGAGCCTGTTAAGGAGCAGCCAGTGTGGTAGGAGGGAAACCAGAACTCTACCATTGGTGCACTAGAAGTCAGGGAAAGAAAATATCCAGGAGAAGGTAGTGATCGGTGAGGTCAATGCTGCTGATAGATCAAGGAAGATGAAGGCTGAGAATTGATCAATGGATTTGCAGTGGAGGCAAGTAAAGAGAATATGTGGAAGTTTCCTTCTGATTGCTTCCACCACCTCAGTGACATACGAAGCTAGACGATTAGCTGTAAAGAGGGGAGAGAAGTATCGAAGACTGAGGTAAGAGGGAAGTGTGAAGTCTTTTCTAGGTGAGTAGTGATTCCAGGGTTGAGTTGAAGAGGGAAGTCGAGAAATACTAGAATTGATGAGTCATACTGAAGTCCCCAATAAGGTCTGTGTACACAAATTTAAAGGGACACTGTGTGGTTGTGGGGGTTATTTTTGTTTGTTTTGTTTTTAGTTGAGCTGGTGGATATAGGTATATAGTAATTGGAAAATTGAAATCACCAAGAATAAAGGCCAGAATAGTAGTAGAAAATGAGATAATGAGGCTGATGCCAAAATCATCCAGGAAAGTCTGTTTATTGTAACTGCAACAGTCCGGTGTGATTCAGTTTATACAGAGTGCACTGTAGGGTGTCTGGCTATAAATTCAACAGTGTTGTGTCAAGCTAGTTTCTTTTTTATTGCTCTGTGATATTGTTTGAATGTACCACATTTTACAGATCCATTTTACTATTGATGGGCATTTGGGATACTTCCAGTTTAGGAAGAAAAAAAATGAACGAACTATACCTCCTATCATGTTCTATAATCAATTGTAACAACATTGTAAAACCTACCTTTTACATTATTACGAACACTGTAATTGTAGTGGCTGTGAATGACTTTATATTTTAGGAAGGAGTGCACTTTCTTCCGGCAGACTGATAGAGCATGGACAGATTTCCTTGAAACCAGCAGAACTAGTCTCTTTTCAGTTTGCCATTACGCCTCCAACATTTACCAGGACCTTCTCCTTGTTGGTAGATTCTGAACTCCAGGTTTTTGTCTCCGCTGGAAGAGATATTGCCTAACTCTTGACTTAGCACGTTAGCCTCTTTAGCAGCTTCTTAAAGTGCAAATGCCTTAAAGGGAAATTGAGTGCAGAATGTAAAGCTTGGAATTTTCCTTCCTGCTGTGCATTTTTCCCTGGGAGCATGACACCTTAAATTGTGGCTGTTGAATTCTGATTTTGTCCCCTCAAGCCAGGGAAACTGCTACAGGCTTTTATCTCAGGCCACCCTGTGCCACAAGTCAGCAAATGCCCAGAGGGAAAATAGCTGCAGGAATTTCCCCCCAAATCCTTTGGAGTCTTGGGTTCAGTCCAGATTGCTCTCTCATACCTTCAAACAGCTGGTTTTGGTTTGTTATCTCACCTGTTTAGCCAAACTCAGTAGAAGGAATTGTATTTTAAAAGCGAATCAGATCAGTATAGAGAAGCTTGAGAAGTTATAATTGAAAATTATATGTGAAGTTAGAAGTTCTTGTGAAACCACTGACTGTTAATATATGTTATTAGAGAATATCTTGCTCAAATCACGCCTTAGGGCGAAGGCTGCCTTAGCTCCCCTTTAGTTAGTACTACCTTCTGCTCTGGCATCCTAGGTTTCAATACAGTGTCCTGTTACCTCTGTGTATTTTTTTCAGTATATAGTAAGGTCTAAACCAGGGACAGTCAATTCTTCACGTTTCCCCACCTAAACACTTGACACAGTTAGCTCTCAATAAATAGATGTTGAATAAATGAATTGTCCTTTACTTAAATTTACCTTTAAAGTTAAAATGCAAGCTTTTTTTACTTTCGAAAGTTTTAGATGGATGGGTTTGTATAGCATTAACTGCAAAACAAGAGAGGCAGCAGCATTTTAGGCCATGAGAGATGTAAATAGCCAACAATCTTGTTGGGCAGTCATAATACATGTGACAGATGTATGCACAATACGGATAAAGAATTCTGTGGTCTCCGTGTTGCCATGTTGACAGCCCCCAAGGATACTCCTGATGTTAGTGTGAAGGGACACCTGGATTTGTGCAGTGCAGTAGCCCTGTCTAGACCATGTAAGTGCCATTGAAATTAATATGAATCATAAATGCATTATTACATCTCGAAAAATTAACATTTTCTGTTTATTTCAGGTGACTCTGAGTGAAGGTCCTCACCACGTAGCCTTATTTAAAGATAGTTCTCGGGAGTTCGACCTTACCAAAGAGGAAGATGTAAGTAGAATTCCTATGAGGTTTATGTGTGTAACTTTATGACCTGTGTAAGCTTCTAAAAGGCAACTAAATGGAATATTTGTTAACCAAAGATTTTCTTAGGATTTTGTTGTTTTCCATTCATAGCTTGCAGCATTAAGACATGAAATAGAACTCCGAATGAGGAAAAATGTGAAAGAAGGCTGCACTGTTAGCCCTGAGGTGAGCATTGCAGTTCATTTCAACAATGTTTTACGGAAATTCAATATTTATGACTTGAAATAAATCATGATATTAGTATTGATGTTTAAATTTTGGATTGCAGCTATTCTAAGATAACATTTTTTTTTTTAATATTTCAAATAATGTCTTTTTTGTGGGGTATTTTCTAGAATAATTACTTTTAGGATCAGAAAAAGAATAACTTTTTTCCGAGAACCATATCTGAATGAATGAGTTATGGAATTTTCAGACTATGTATCACCAAAGAATTTTTAACAAACTCCTCCGCACAATTAATTTAGTTTTGTTTTATTGTGTTTTGTTTTGTTATGTTTTCTCCTGAATAGACCATATCCTTAAATGTAAAAGGCCCGGGGCTACAGAGGATGGTGCTCGTTGACTTACCAGGTGTGATTAATGTAAGTATATAGAAAACATGTATTTTATCTTATTACTGTTGTGGAAAACATTTTTAATGACATTTAAAACCTTTTTCTTTAAGACTGTGACATCAGGCATGGCTCCTGACACAAAGGAAACTATTTTCAGTATCAGCAAAGCTTATATGCAGAATCCTAATGCCATCATACTATGTATTCAAGGTAAATCTCATCAAAAGATTTTAATTGCACTGATATGCTTCCTTCTTTAGCAATTCAAGTTTTGCTCTAAATATGCATGTTATGTAAACATACAAGATAGTTTGTCCTCTCTTACTCATTTATTTTATTAGTAAATAGAATTGAAGTTGGGAATATTTTGATAAATTTTACTGTAGGCATCATAGACATTTTTATTGGCTATAATAGCTAAAATGTATTAAGAAAATTTTCATTACTGTAATGTAGACACAAGGGTGTAGCCTGTGGAAGTTTTTAAAATCTACTTTGCAATTATTACAGTATCTTTTTTCATTTTTTTCCAGATGGATCTGTGGATGCTGAACGCAGCATTGTTACAGATTTGGTCAGTCAAATGGATCCTCATGGAAAAAGGACAATATTTGTTTTGACCAAAGTAGACCTGGCAGAGAAAAATGTGGCTAGTCCAAGCAGGGTGAGGGCAAGTTCTTTATTGCGTGAGAACAAATTCTTTGTATACGCTCCAGTTATGACAGGGACTGGTTGTGAAAAAAAAAAAATTCTTATGGAATATTTTATCAGAGAGTAGTGGTGGGATTTTTCTTGGTTCTCACTAAAAACAAAGTAAATTAATTAAGTATGATTTTGAGGTATAAATAAAATTTCATAATTACAGTTAGTTTGCTTTAGAAATACTTAAACTGCTTATATTGCATACCCTAAATATTTTATATGCTAACACAGTCATTAACCTTATCTGTGGTGTTTCTTTGTAAAACTAGTGGCAGTGTAGATTCCTTTAGGACCTTACGTGTGCCAAGTTTTTTTTTGCAGATAAACATTACCTTTTCTAACTGGTCAAAAACTGTGTGGCAAATTTTTATAATAGAGAAGGCATTAGATGGGTGTCCGGCCTCAGCATTCTTATCCATGCTCTACCACCAACTGGATGTGTCTTTAGGCACATCTAGTCATCTCTAGGGTCATTTTCATTTCTGAAATTCAACTTCTAAACATGTGTTCAGTGTTCCTTCTCTCCCTTGCTGTAACAAAGAAAGAGGTTAATTTCAAGATATTGTTATGTATAGGTCTTATTAGGGTTCAAGTCTTGACTTAGGGCATTCTCTCTACTTAATTGTAAAGGCAAGATAGTGGTTAAGAGTGCAGCATCTGTAGCCAGATTGCTTGGTTTCAAATCCTGGCTGTTCCGTTTGCTAACTGTGTAACCTTTGGTAAGTTATTTAACCTTTTTAGTGCTATAGCCTTCCTCGTCTGTTGGAAATGAAGATATTAATGGTACTGTCTCATAAGTTGTGAAGTTTTAATGAGTTAAATATTTGTTTTAAAGTGGTCGAAATAGTGCTTGACACAAAAGTGTTATATATGTAGTAGCTTCTATCTGTTGTTATTATTATATCTTTATCCCCCATAGAACAACAACTTCATGTATAAGTACCTATCCCTCGTGCTACTGCTTAGAATTTCTCCCCTTCCCAACTGAAACTTTCTGAGAGTATACCTCTCTGTCAGAGGTTCCCAAGACAGACTTCCCCTAGGTTCACTGGTTGTGAACTAAAGGACTCAAGCACATAGTCATGCTTACACCTAAGATTTATTACAGTGATAGGATACAAAAGCAAAATCACAAAGGGAAAAGAAGCAAGAGATGTCTGGAGGAAAGCAGGCTCAAGTTTCTGAGAGTCCTCTCCCAGTAGAGTCACAAAGGACACATTTAATCCCTCCAGCAAGAAGTTAGTCATAGAGACTCAGCACCTAAGATTTTTATTGGTGACTGGTCATGTAGGCACCCTCAAGTACCAAAATTCCAGACGCCCAAAGGAAAGCAGATGTTCAGCATAAACCACATTGCTTCCACAATAAGCTATTGTTCTTTAGGGAAAGTTTTATATCAATGTAGGGAATTGTTTACCAGTTAAGTTCTCAGATGCCATCTAAGGACAGCAGTTTTAGGCCTGCTGTGTTAACTGTTTTAACTCCATGACCTCCACTTTGCCTTCTTCTGTAAGTCCCGCTGAGGCAGTATTGGTCCTGATATGATATGGAGAAGTGAGGTAGAAGCAAATTTCTATGTCTCCTTCCCATCTCTCTTCTTGCCTTTCATTTCTTATTCCTCTTCTCTAGGATAGTGCGTTTGTATTTCTTTTGAAATGCAACTGAAGCTTACATCAGTCCTTTTTTATAGGAGAGAGTGAGAGAGTGTCGGTGTTAGCTTAGGGATGCAGCTCGTCTTATAGGAGGAGTTCTTACATCAGTAAGCGTTTGTCTGAATGGGCTTCGGGGATTAGGGACCCTTATATTGTGTGTGCATGATAGACCTTTGTGCAAATCTGCATTTTTCTGGGGACAAAGTCTATAGTTTTTATCACATTTAGAAAAGGATTTTTGACCTTAAAAGAATTGAGAGCCAATGGATCCAAATATTTTTTTGAAGAAGTAAAAGAAGACAGTCCAACTTAGTTAGAATTTAGATATTTGAAGAAAAGGATGGAGAAATAATAATAGCTACCATTTATTGAGTTTTCTGCATGCCTGGCAGTGTGTTAAGTATCATATTGTCTCATATAATCTACTCAACCATTTTGAAAAAGTTAAGTACCATACTTAAGGCCGCATTGGTAGTAAGTGGCAGAGCAGAAATTCAAACTAAGGCCTGCCTCCAAAGCACTACACATCATTCCAAGTTTTAATTTTGGTATTTATGTTTTAATAATATATTTCTTAATTAAATGTATTTATTTTTTCCTCAAATAGTAATTGAAATACATTTTAATACTTTTGTACAGATTTATATATTTAAATAAATGCATACATGTACAGCATTATTAAATTTGCTCTGTATTATATTATGGTTTTTAAAATTATGTAAACCTACATCTCACATTTATTTTTCTTACTTCTAAAAATAGATTCAGCAGATAATTGAAGGGAAACTCTTCCCAATGAAAGCTCTAGGCTATTTTGCTGTTGTAACGGGAAAAGGTATGAAAAGATGGATTATTATAATTGAAGTTTTGATTGTTTTCAAATAGTAAACATTGATTTTCTTAGCGAGAACTTCACCATCATATTTCCCTAGGAAACAGCTCTGAAAGCATTGAAGCAATAAGAGAATATGAAGAAGAATTTTTTGAGAATTCAAAACTCCTAAAGTAGGTATCTTGCTTAAATATTTAGATTTTACAGTGAGAAAGTAGCTTAAACCCTTTTCACTTAAAAGTTTGTTTATAGCTGTTAGTTTAACATTGAATTTCCAGAATTTTTTCTAGATAGTTATCTGTATGTAATAAGTAAGTCCTCAAACTGCTCTGACAGATTTGGGAGCAATTCATCACATGGCACTGTGCACGCTGGCGTTATAAACTGCTCCTTGGCATGTGGACAGTGAAAGAAAACATAGGCACCGCCAAAGTTGTTTTACTTATAAAATGATTTTTAAAAATCAACACTGACATTTTTAAATATGTGTACACATTTCTCATAGTATTGGGGGAAGTTGGAGTGGTTATTCTCATTTGGTTATCATACAAGGAGATTCTCAAACTTGGTGATAGTACGTTCCTTTTGCCATTTTAATATACTTTAACTCTTATTGTTTTTTATAGGACAAGCATGCTAAAGGCACACCAAGTGACTACAAGAAATTTAAGCCTTGCTGTATCAGACTGCTTTTGGAAAATGGTACGAGAGTCAGTTGAACAACAGGCTGATAGTTTCAAAGGTAAGTTGGATTTTTAAAATAAGGCAACAAATTTAGACATTTTATTGGCTGGCAGTCTTAGGCAGCCATTAGATTCTTCACTCCCTGTCTTTTAACAGTTGCTTTTAGTTCATTTACTATTAGATAATATGTGGAAAATGGAAAAATACAAATCTTCAGTTGTTGTACAAAAACAGTATTTTTCCTTCCAGAGGAAACATTGTTGGGAGCACATTGCAGAGTTTAAATAGAATAGAAAGTTTGAAGTAGTGTTTGGGAGAAAGAGCTTAGGAAACTATAGTGAACTCAGAGTCTCCCTTTTTTGGGGGAAGAGGTATTGCATTGGGAAGCAGAGCAGCCTGTGCTTCAGCTACATTGTACTAGTTCCTGAATCCCACACTTTCCTGCTCCACGGCTTTGCTTCCGTAGTTCCATTTGGTGAGATTATACCTTTCTTCCCCTTTCCCACTTAGAAATTCCACCTGTTTGTCCCATTTAGTCATTCAGCAACCTTATAAGTATTATTATTCTTCCCATTTTACAGAAGAGCAAACTGAAGCACAGAGTAACTTACGTAGGTAGTACACCAATGTCATACAGGGATGGACCCAAGATTTCAGTCTTCATGGTATGAATCCAGAGTCCATGCTCTTAGCTACTGTACTCAACTGCTTCAGCTGCATGTTTTATGGATTAAAAAGGAGAAACTAAAATCAAGGAGATTAGTTTGGAAAACTGTTGCAATAATGAGATGCTGAGATGTTGAGAGCCCAAAGTACTCATTAGCCAAAGCTGCACACTCAGAAGTTCAATTAATGTAGAAGATATGTGAGATAGCCTTTAGCCACTGCATCTGGAAAAGAGAGAGTCCTCAAACTTGAACATCTTTCCTTCTTCCTCAGCAACACGTTTTAACCTTGAAACTGAGTGGAAGAATAACTATCCTCGCCTGCGAGAACTTGACCGGGTAAAATTTGTGTACCTCATGTATTTTGTATATATCTAATTTAATATTGTGCTCTATCAAAATTTGTTTTGATGAGTGAAATCTGGTAACTAAGTTGCTTTGGTTATCCATGTTTTGACCATGATTAGTAATTTATAGCTACAAGAATACATGTTTAAGAGCAGTTATCTTTTCTGCAATAATTTAAATTATTTCTTTCATAATATTAAAAAAATAATTAGGTAATCATAAGGTCAAAACAAGGGTTTAAAAATATTTTCTGAGAAGATGAAGAATTTTTTTTAAAGATCTTATAGAATTAATGTATTTATATAATGTAAACTTTTAAAAAGTATACAACTTTTTACCTTTTCAGTATTCATTGTGGAAAACTACACTCTAGTGGGATTTAAATACTGGTTTTCCTTGATTTTAAAATGCCACCACTTGTAAAACACAGCATCAGTTTACTAATATACTAATTTAATATGTATTAATTTAATACTTTCACATAACACTTGTTATGTGAAAAATTTATTTGAACAAATGTTATGTGAAAAACTTCATTCAGAATTAAGTGAATATGGTAGACATTTGTGTCAGTTTCTTTGTCCTCGTCTAGAACAGAAGAGCTGGTCATGCATGCTTCAAACCTAAGCTCATCCTACTAGCCTGTCAGAGACCTTCCTTTCAATTATCTCTCAAAATCATGGCAGGACAGATTGACTATCATATGAAAATCTTACTTACTTGTATCTATATTGCCTAGAATGAACTATTTGAGAAAGCTAAAAATGAAATCCTCGATGAAGTCATCAGTCTGAGCCAGGTTACACCAAAACATTGGTGAGTATTTGACCTTTTTCTCAAAGACTTTACTATGTGAATAATAATGAAATACTAAAATTTAGGTTGATAAAGCAGGGATTTATTGTAGCCTTGCCTTATCCCCCAAAACACTTAGTAAATAGGCAAGAACATAAAAGTATCTAACCACTATTCTAGTCTAACCAATTAAGTATTTAAATAGAATAAATTATGTATTTATTTAAGTATCCTTCAAAAGATTTATAGCTTTCTTCATGCTCTTTTTAAATTTTGATTCATCTTAGGCTTTTTTTTTTACCTTTAATATGTTTTGTACAAGTCACATTTCAAATCAAACCCTATTTGAGATTTGTTTAAAATAGCAAGTCAATGTATCCTTTTGAAAAATACTCATGAAAACCTCTTTCATGAGAAACTACCACCTTCAGTTTATGTTTTATATAAATTTGGGTGCTCTTAAATTTGCTCTAATGGGGCCTTGTAACCAAAGTAGGTTCTGTGCACCTCAAGTAAGCTGTGTATAAATAACCTTGAGATTTTGCAATCGTATTTTAATTAATAAACTCTTGTACATGTGTTTTCTTTCTAATGAAGTCTGTGGTATTTTAAAGAACTTATCGCTCTTGGACAAAACTATTCTTACTGCCATTCATTATAAATAGTTTCTGTACTATTCTCTTGGCTCTGTTGAAGATTATGAAAACTGAGCCTAAGCAGTTGTGTCCAGTCCTTAAGCTTGCTAGTATTGCTAGTGTCCCCACTTTGATGCCCTTTCTTTCTCAACAGTGAACCTTTTCTCTTTTCAAGTAGTCAAAATTTGCCAATTTTTAATCTTCCCTTATCAAAAGAAAAAAAAGGATTCTGATCATATCTATACTTATTGATTGATTAATCAGATATATATACAGAACAACTTATCTTTATCATTTGTATTTTAAACCAGTTCTGTGCTTTTCTTTAAGCCAGTTAGCTTTTGGAGTTGCAAGTGATAGATATAAATACACACACATACACAGAATGAATATACTACTACTCTTTCCTTACTAGGTTGCATGAAGATAATGCACTTAAAAACTGATTTGTAAACTATAATAACTAATAATGCTGTTTATTATTAGAGAAAAATATGGTGCTTCTGTAAATTTCTGGCATCATCAGATGGAATGGTTAGTTTTGTTTAGACAGAGCAAGTCTAAAATTAAAGTATACTGATACTAAAGCGAACCTTGAAGATAAATCTAATTTATTTAACACACAGGCGGCTGAAGGGAATTGCGAAGTGACAATAAGCCTGTATTGCCAGATTGCCTTTTGAGAAGGCAAGGGAGAAATCTGGCGCTAGATATTTATTGTGCGAGCTACTAGATCAGATAATTTTGTATATTTTATCACTTTTTTTTTTCGGGCTCTACAACTTAACACAAACATAGATCAAATAGCAGGTCCTAATGTTAACTGTTTGTGCCACATTGAATTCAACTGCATTGTACCCAAAACATTTTATTTTTGTGACATAGGTGATGTTGTCTCAGATAGTACCTTTTGGCTGCATAATGCTTTATATGATATTTTATAATGCGTAAGGTGCTTATAATTATTTGAGTCATAGGACTTTCATCTGTATATGGTGATCTGGAAGCAGTGTTACAAGCATTTTATGTCCTAACATTATAATTTATTCTTTACTCATAGACATTCTACTACACTTTAATCATATTTTAAGAAAGTTGTTAGATTTGATATATGATATATTATAGTGAAAAATAGGCTCTCAACATTTTTATACAATATACCTGATTATCACTGATTTTAAGCAGGGATATTTGTATGTCATTAACATTATACACACCATCATTATAGATATATATTTTTTGTGTGTCATTTAGAAGGATAGCTGGCTAAATTTATAAAACACACTTTAAAAAAAAATGGTACCATGGTATGCATATAAATTTTGGTGAAAAGCATTAAGTTTACTTTATAGAAGTTAAAAGAATGAAAGGAAAATGAGAGTGCACAGTTGAGTTCCTTAACTCAGATTTGAGGAACCGGAAAAGGTTTCTGATACCATAATCTGAGATTTAAAGGGTGAACGGTGGTAGGTAAAGGCAGTGATAAGAGTATTGTAGAGATCAGGAGGTAAGAGCAAGGAAGGCAACACAGATAGATGAAGGCTGTCACCTCTGGCTCTAGCATAGAAGGAAGCAAGAGGCAGGAGATAATGCAGTAGATTATTGAGGGCCTTACAAGCCATGTTTAGAAGCTTGGAATTTATCCCATGAACAGTGATGGCCGTTGAAGAGGTTTATTAGGTCAAATTTGCATTTTAGAAAGATCTTTGTAGTTGGTAAAATGGAATACAAGTGGAGAAAACTGAGCAAGGAGACAGTTGGCTATTGAAATAATCTAGACGAGAAGTGATTATAGCTTGAACTTGAATTGTGGTTGTGCAGGTGGAGAAGAGGAGACATTTTTTAGATATTTAAGAGGTTACCTAGAAGATAGAATTTACAGGGTTTAGTGATTGGATGTGTATAGGTAATGGAAGAGGAGTCAGTTTAACAGTGAGTACATTTATATCTAATAATTAATTGCTAGGAATCTATGGAAATGAAGATGTATTTGACAAAGATGAACACATAAGAATCTTCACCGGGGTTTTGTTTATAAGTGAAAAAAAGTGGAAAACTTATGTTTCCTGTTTGGAATTACATAATATTTGTAATCCATAGAGTAGATTACTGGGCAGCCATTGAAGATATAGGCTGTTGACATGAAAAACTATGATACAATTCTAAGTTTAAAAAGGTTTTAATAAAACAGTATATGCAATATCTACTTGTATAAATACACATGCACAGAAATATTTATATAGGCATTAAATTTTTAATGATAACTTAAACTCTATCTACTGAGAGAGGAATTACGGAAGGCTTCTCACCTTTTCTGTATTGGTCAAAACTGTTATATTGAGTAAATGCTTTGCTTTAAAAGAATAAATTTCCGTTTTGAAAAAAAAATTAATTAAAATAGAGTATAGGGAAAGTTCCTTGAGATAAAGAGGGGAATAAATAGAACCATAATGTGAATGATGTAATTAAAAAAATTAATTAAAATAGAGTATAGGGAAAATTCCTTGAGATAAAGAGGGGAATAAATAGAACCATAATGTGAATGATGTAATTAAAAAAATTAATTAAAATAGAGTATAGGGAAAATTCCTTGAGATAAAGAGGGGAATAAATAGAACCGTAATGTGAATGGTATTTTGTATATTTGTGGAATTTATCCTGCATGACAGCAAAACTTAGGATAAAGACGTCTACAGTCACAGAGGACATATGCTGGCGGAAGTGGTCATTGTAAGTTAGGGTACAAGATAATAGAACCATAATGTGAATGATGTTTTGTATATTTGTGGAATTTATCCTGCATGACAGCAAAACTTAGGATAAAGACGTCTACAGTCACAGAGGCGAAAGTGGTCATTGTAAGTAAGGGTACAAGATGGTGTAACAGGCTTGGTGGCCTCATAGTACAGTGTTTTTTTACATGAGAGTTTGGAACTGTTGGTCCAGAAGAGAAATTATGAGGGGAGGAGAATATGCCTATCTCTGAAGCACATTCAACTAATGAGCAGCTTCCACTCAGCAGAATTTTGAGGACAATCACTATCTATAACAAAGAGCCAGGAAAGATTTTAAGAAGGCAAGGAACAGGGAATGAGTGAGGATATAAAATGATTTGTTTGTTATAGAACTGTCCAGGGTCACAGTAAAAATTATTATGATGAAGATGATTAGGGGGAGTCTGGACAGAGGACAGTAGCTTAGTGATGAAAGGGCCAGTGAGGCTTGGGAAGGATAGGGGACAGTAGCCAACTAGGGTGGATTGGGAAGCAGCAAATTCCTTTGAGAAAGTTACTTTAAACTCACAAGGAGTTGGGGGTCTGGTTGTTTGTTATAGTCTCCTTGAAAGGGTGTCTGGGTTTTGGATACCCAACCCAAAGACTCCTGGGAAAAGATAACCACCTGTGTCTCTTCTGAGACAGGAGCAGCAAAAACCCTGGGTGATCAGATACTGGATCCTTGGTCTTTTGTTCATTTTTCAGAAATTTTCTTATGTTCGTGTTTAAAATGGTATGTGAATTGGAGGCCCTGACAAGCTTATTTCTTAAGCTTGCTCCTAAAATTCTCCCATTATCTGTTATTAATACCATGGCTAAATTGACTTTGTCCTCACCCAAGAAAATGCAGCTTTGCTTTTAGATAGCAGACATGTTTTGAGGCTACATCCTAAAGAGTAGAGGCTACTTTTAAAATAGACCACTTGATAGGCTGTGTTGTAGTATATTGTAGTATTATATTACAGTGGAAATTAGTTTGGGGGAAGCCAAATAAGTATTTTCCTGAGATTTTAATTTTTATTCTTGATTAAAATAGTTGTCTTTTTCTTATTTAGAGATCTGTGTTCACGTAAGATGTCCTTTAAGGCAGAATTTCCCACTTTTGATTATGAATCTTTTAGCTTAATCCTAAAGTGTCGGAACAACTTTACCTAGCAAAATCCCGTAACATCTCTGTGTTTTGTGTTGTGGTCTGATAAATTTTAAAATTATAACAAGAAGTTTTCTGTCTTGGACTCCATTTCACAGTCAACACATATAAAGTGTATGTTGATATTAGGCAAGCAAGCCAATGAAAAGATGCTTAGAATTATTAGTCATTAGGGAAATGCAAATTAAAACCACTATGAGATAACCACTATGATTAACCTGTTAGAATGACTAAAAAGGACTAACCTTATCAAGTGTTGGCAAAATGCAGAGAATCTAGAACTCTTATTCTCTCCTGGTAGGAATATAAAATGGTCCACCCATTTGGAAACAGTTTGGCAGTATCTTTAAAGTAAAATAAGTAAGTACCATATGATCAGCCATTCTACTTATAGATATTTGCCCAAGAAGAACAAAAGCATATGTCCATACAAAGACTTGTACATGAATGCTCATAGCAGCTTTATTTATCAGAAACTGGAAACAACCCAAATGACCATCAGCAAGTGAATAACTAGATTCATGTAATGAAGTACTACTCATCAGTGAAATATTGATATATACAACATGAATTAATCTCAAAATAGTTATGCTAGATGAAAGAAGACAGACAAAATAAGAGTACATTCTATATGACTGCATTTATATAAAATTTCAGAAAATATAAACATCTGTAGTGACAAAGCAGTGCTAGTGGTTACAGCTTTTGGGGGTGATGGATAAGTTCATTATCTTGATTGTGGTAATGCACAGGTGTGTACATATATCAAAACTTTAAATATGTGTAATTTATTGTAAGTTAATGGCAAAGCTGTTTTTAAAAACTTAATATTTAAATTTGGTGTTCTTGAAACTTTTTTATTTGTATTTCAGGGAGGAAATCCTT
>NW_006431916.1:3238781-3251428 GCF_000325575.1 Pteropus alecto | reverse complement strand
TGATTGAAAACATCTATCTTCCAGCTGCACAGACCATGAATTCAGGGACTTTTAATACTACAGTGGATATCAAGCTTAAACAGTGGACTGATAAACAACTTCCTAATAAAGCAGTAGAGGTTAGGATATAATTTAATTAAATGGGTAAGAAGCATTATCTGAAGGGAGTAGGAGCTGTGAATTTTAGGTTTTATTCCCATCACAGCCACTATCTTTCTTTTTGGTCCTTATACTCCATTTATTCTTTATTTCTCATCTTGTGCGGGGATTAATCTTAATGCTGCTACCAGTTACTACTCTTATAAAAATTTACTAATTTGTATGGTGTTGGTCTGAGAGTGTTGGTTCTTCTTCCAGATGCTATCCAAAGATAGCATATAACGAAACCAAAATTTTCTTGAATTTTAATGAAATATTCTTAAGTTCTGTGGTTTAGCGATTCCATAAGAAAAATGTTTAACAGATGAAACATTTTATTTATTGGTTTTCTGTAAGGCTCAATTATACTTAAATAATCATTATTTTAGTTCAGATCCTGCCAGAAGGTTAAACTAAGAATTATAAGAAAGTACCTTAAAGAATGCATTTCTCTTATTCACGTATCTTGGCTCTCCCACTTAGTAACTGTGTCATCCTTGGACTAGTTGCTTAAGATTTCTGTTTTCTGATCTGTAAAATAGGCATGATAATGTTACTACCTCACAGATTGTTTTAAAGAATAAATGAGTTAATATATGTAAAATACTTAGATAATATCTGGCCCACAGTAACTGCTTAGTAAATGCCAGCTGCTATTTATGATGATGACTGTCATCCAAGTTGATCTGCCATGCATATTACTCTGGAAAATGATTGTTCTAGCTGAATCAGTGTGTCCTGTACTTCTATGTAAGGATGTTCACAAAATTAGGATCAGTGTTAAATAATTTTTTCATACTCACCTTAAAAACAAAATGTTGGTTTCTGATTATTCAGGTGTATTTTGCTCCTTTCCTATCCTCTCCAGTTCTAGCTTTTTCACCCTTTTTAAAATTTCTTCAAGCCTCCCTTTCCAAGAACTCTTACAGCCTACTTCACCTAAGCTGCATGTTTGTGACCCCTGGTCAGTTCTCCACACATTTACCCCTAAAGTAATGAAATAGCTGCTGCTACTACTTCTCTAGCTCTCCTCCCTTCTGGCCCTAATATTTTTCTGAGCCTTGTCTCCTGATAGGATATTTTCATATCCTATGATTCAAGCAATAGAAGTGGTCATAAAAACAGTAATGATCTGTCTCCTGCCACTTTCCCTTTCACACCTAGGTGTGGTTATACCTCACTGTGTATTCTTGGACAGTCACCTTTCTTTATGCCATAATTTCTTAATGTTTAAAATGAAAAAGGCTAAATAGAAAATATGGCATTAACTAGCCTACTTAATCTTAAGTGATTTAGTTTTTAATTACTTTGGACACTATGTTTTTCCTTTCACTGTTCAGATAATTAGGAGTTTGCTGTAATACAAGACAGATTAATGCTCAGCTGTGTTTGAAAGTATTGATGCATTGTTTCATGTATTTGCATAAATAAAGATGTGAAGAAAACTAAATCATTAAAACTTTTTAAACTTTTTACAGTGTACAAGAAGCAGGCAAGCTCAGATAATGTAGGGAATGGAATGAATGAATGAATAAATGAACGAACAAACGAACAAATGAATAAACGAACGCACAAATAAGTCTGGTGGCTGGCTAGAGTGCATACCTTATCTAATGGGGGCAGCTCCTGTTCAGCTCCAGCAGATGGTGTTATATAGGAGTGTTGGTACAGAGTTGACAGATAGTTCAAGAGAGGCTGGAAATTTTTAAATACTGGCTACTAATTTTTAAAAATTTAAAACGCTGTATATGTCTGCCAAAACGTATCAGGAGGTCAGATCTATCCCACCAACTACCAGTGTAAGATCTCTAGGCTAGAGTTTATATTTGCTCACTTTTTTTTTTAATGTGGTTTTCTATGTATTTTCTTATTTATTTATTTATTTATTTATTTTATTATGATGACATTGTTTAACGAAATCTAGTAAGTTTCAGGTGTACTACTCAACAGTATTTATGTATTATCTGATAAGGTGATTTATCACATCTATTTGACTTAAATGCATGTGTTTAGTTTTCATGTTACACATTAAATAAAAGTATATAGTATAACTACAGCTTTTTTCTTTAAATAACTTTAGGTTGCTTGGGAGACCCTACAAGAAGAATTTTCTCGCTTCATGACAGAACCAAAAGGAAAAGAGCATGATGACATATTTGATAAACTTAAAGAAGCTGTTAAAGAAGAAAGTATTAAACGCCACAAGTGGAATGATTTTGCAGAGGACAGCTTGGTATGTCGTTTGTATATTAGGGTGTAAGTCTCATATTTATACAGTTTCTCAAACTGATACTCTTTTGTAGGAGACTATTTTTATATGACTATTTAAATTAGATTCTGAATTCGTATTTTAAAACCGGGAAAGGATTTATGGTCTGTAATTGACCCTTTGTCATTTCTTTGCTCTTTTATAATCACCCTCTGCTACTGCTTTCTTGGCTGTCATTTCAAAAACAGTCAAACTTCTCAGTAAACAGACTTCTAAAAACTTCAACGGATTGTCATCCACCAGCCTGATCTGATAGAGGATAGCTGCTTCTTATTTTACCCTCTGTGGTAATGAAAGGAATTAGATGCATTGGTTTTCAGTGGATTCGAGCCATAAAATGTTAGACTCCTAAAATCGTAACACTAACTACCAATGTGTTAAATGCTTACAGGGTGCCAGAAACTTCACTGTGTATTTCATAAGCGTTATTTCATTTAGTTAAGCAGTCCTATTATTGTATTGGCAAAGCTGGGGGTACTAAGCCCCATTCTGTCTAATTATAAAACCTGGCTCCTGACCTCTTCCACCTGATAAATCTTTTGTTTTGTAGAACATTCCCATCACCATAATCAAACTTTATTAAGCACCTGCTCTGCTCAGACAGTTATGAGAGGCAGTGTTAAAATATAAGATGAAGCCGTTTTTAGGAAAGTACATATCTGACTGTGGGCTGGTGGTAATTATAATTTTTTTGAAAGGAAGGTTTGTTTTTGAAAACCGTATTTATTATTATTGTTAGATGCCTTATTAAGACTGGCTTTCTGAATAAATGGTGCTGATTTCATTTGTTCATTCAAAAATTACAATATTTGGAAACTAATTTTCTTATAATAAATAACTTACTTATGATTGTTTAGGCCTTCTAAGCTTCCTTCCATTACATCTTTCATTGTTGTTACCAGTGAGATAATGGTTATTGTTTTCTTTCCTCCTCTCTGTTTTGAAAATGCTAACACATAGGTCATGTGGCAAAAAGGAGAGATAGAGATGCTGTATCATTAACTCCTGAACATTAGGGTTATAGATGTTGGATTTTACATGTGTAATAGCCCCTCCCCCATCTTAGAGATGGTCAGCTCATTTAATTGGGGCTAGGAGAAAATGTCCACTGTTTTTTAGGCAGAAAGCTGACAAATAAGTAGACAAATAGCATTTATGTGGAAGGGACATACTTCTATGTTATTTTAGATATATCTGTTATTTTGGTTGTCAATTTGAATAAAAATTACTAAGTGATAAGACACAAATTAGCTGTTTTTCTTTCCTTGTTATTTCAGAGGGTTATTCAACACAATGCTTTAGAAGACCGGTCCATATCTGATAAACAGCAGTGGGATGCAGCTATTTATTTTATGGAAGAGGCTCTTCAGGCTCGTCTCAAGGATAGTAAGTAGGGACACAAGTTACTGAGTTTTGAGTATTCCAAGTGATTAAGGAGTCATCTAACTTTAGCGAACATTTGTCAAAAAAATAATAACTAATATTTCAAAGTCTTTGTCATTAATACTGTAGTCGAATATTATTTGTGGGGTTTTGAGTCAACTGCTGAATAACTGCTAAAAATATTAAATTTATGTGTACTCATAATTCAAACTGTTTTAGTGTTTGCTACTATGCTTATTGGAACTTTATAAGCAATTGTACTTTTCATAAATTCTAAACATATATAATTAAATCTTAACATATGCAACATATCAATTGTATAATTTTTTTCTTTATTTCAATTGACTTTACATTGATATATCACTGTGAAGTAGTTAAGGAAGCAAGAATATTGTTAGCTATAATTTATGTATTTGGTAAGTGATAACATTCTTGATGAATTAATAAATATTTTTAAATTCGTTTAGCTGAAAATGCAATTGAAAACATGGTAGGTCCAGATTGGAAAAAGAGGTGGTTATACTGGAAAAATCGGACCCAAGAACAGGTAAAAACAAACAAATCTCTGGTCTTATGATGGTATCATTTTGTTCATTTAATTCAAGTATTAAAATATAACCTTTACATGCCTCTAGACCAATCTTAATAATTTTAAATGTTTATGTCAGCCTTTCTAAAATATAATGAACCTTAAGAATAAACAGTAAACTATAAATGAAAGATTTTTTTTTAAGTGAAGTAGCTGTGTTATTAAAAGGGAGAGGAAACTGTCTCTTTTGTGGTTGATTACTTTGTTCATTTTAATTCCCTATTTGAAGTAAGTGAAGATTAAAGTTACAAAAAGAAGGTAAAGAATGACATGGATTTTAGAGGATGTAAAATGAATATAATTAGATGAAAAGATATCTTGACTTTTTTAAACCGTATTTTATCATGTTATCTTTGAATTTTTCTGTTATTCAAATGATTTTATACTTTTACATTTTTTGCTCTTGTGTTCACAAAATGAGTATACAAATTCAGACAGGAAGCAGAACAGTAGAATTCATTTATTTACATTTAATGAGCACTTCAGAAGAACAAAATGGTAAAGGCAAGTATAAGTAACTTTACAAATGAGTAAAAGAGGGAAAAGGTATAAATCATTGAAGTCCCCATCCCTTACCTTTTTAATTCCTTACTTATTGTTATGGCTTCTTTTCCTATCAAGGACTCGGTCTTATGCTGCTATCTCATTCTTGTGCATTCCTAAATAAGAGAGTATAAATACAATATAGAATTAGAATACATAATGAATATGAAAAAGAGGTAGCATTCAATTCACTTTTTTTTCTTGTTTCTGAATCCATGTGATCAGAGAAAGGAGATGAGGATATGGGAATATTAAAAGAGGAGATAGAAAATAAAAAATTAGCAGATCACATGGTATTCCCATTGTCTTATTTATTTTATTTTTTGTTTTCATTTCAATACCCTATTTTTTTCTAGCTTCATGCACTTTTTGTTTCATAAACTATCAGATGTGAGTTCCAATTTGTCTTAAAATAGTGAAGGAACAGTCTTCCTCTTTTTTCTGATTTTGTGTGTGTGTGTGTGTGTGTGTGGAAAAAGGAGTCATTAAGACACTGAGGAAATGCACAGAGTTAGTGGTTGTATTATGCCCGTGTTCAGGGTGTATCAGTTATCTCTGCTCTGCTGGTGGACTGAGAGAGGGAGGTCTCTCAGAAAAGAACTTCCAGGGGATCCGTCAGAGGTTTCTGACTTGGAGACAGAAAGAGGCATTGATTGGAAAAAAACTGGTGTAAAGCAAATAAACTCCAAAGAAAAATGATGTCTGATGTTCAAGGCCTAGTGAAATTAGGCCAAACTCTCCAGAACAATTAATGGCAACAGAATTCGTTTTAGCAATTTGTGGCAAATAAGCTTTTGCCAAACGCTTTCAGAGAGAAATGATTCCTGGTTAGAAGTTATTTTTTCTCAGCAACTGGAACTCATAGGGGATCCCTTCCAAGAGAAGGAGAGGAATTAGTCTTAAGGTCAATGCAAGGATCTGCAGCCTAGACGAGGAATGTGTAAACCCTTCAGAGAAGAGCTTTCTCCCAACGTTTCAGGGCAGCATGCATAAGACCCAAGCTAACTTTAGAACAGAGGCCATAATGTGGAGTGTAGAGAGGAGGAACATCAGAATCATCTGGGAAGGTATGAATTTTGTTTTCTCTTTCAAAACAAAGCCTCTGGGTCAGACTCACTGAATCAAGTTATCCTTCTCTAACCTTTCTAACCCTCTCACTCCTGGTTGAAAACCACTGTTCTAGATGTAGACGTTACAGTAAGAAACATATTCTAGAAAAGGTTGAGAATACCTCCAAGTCTCACATTGCAAGTTTAAAGTAGCTGTCTAACAATTCTTTCTGTCTTTTCGAGTGACTGGATTTAGCAGGAAAAGAAACTTAAGATTGTCCTGTGTTAAAGATGAGAAATTCGTGCTCTGAAAACTGTTTTGTGTTTTTGAGGTATTACTTTTTCCTTAGTTTACTAGGAAAAATCCATTCGTTTGAAACATTCTCACCATGTCTGAGCTGAGCTAATATAGATGTTGGTCAGAGTATATGGGAGAGCAGTGTCCTAAAGATCACGTGAGGTGGGGACAGATAACAGGCGAAAGCGAAAACAGGACAGAAAGAATTGAGCAATATTGTATTTGAGATTTTCTTTTTACTGCAGGCCAAATAGCAGAAATTTCTTTTCATTAAATACTTATTCTAAAATGTCATGTTTTCAGAAAGTATTAATTAGTAGTTATTTTACATTACAATTTTTTTGTGTGTGTTTAGGTGTTATTCTTGTATTAATACTCAGATTCTGTAACTAGGTACAGTTTGGGCTAAGTGCTATGGTAGTAATTTGTTTAGAGTAATCAGTGAATTTGAACCTAGTTCCTTTTACCATGCAATTTTGAAAGAAGGATTAAAAACTGAAAAGGTAAACTTAATTTGACACTATAAATCTTATTGTCAAACTTCTCACTAGTGAGTATGTGTTTTTCTCCTTTGGTGAAAGGATTATGAACAATTATAGAGAAGAGATTGGAAGTGAATTTAAAAAATGATAGGCACCTCACAGAAACAGTCTAAAGTACAATTTTTAATGAAAAGACTTAAAAAATCAAACTTTGAATTTTATATTTGTCAGAAAAGAAACATATCAACAGCTGTAAGCCCTTAGAGTCGTCTAATTCTTAGAACATTATTTCTTCCCGTATATTCAGGGTACTTTTTCCTAGACTAAAATCATACCCTCAGGTCAAGAAAGTACATAGTAAGGTGCCTAGTGCTGTAATTTCGACAGTAAAATATTTTAGCAAAAGTAAAATATAATAAATAAGGCTATTCCCTTTTTTTTTTGCCTCTTGTAATTGTTCTGCATTCATAAGCCGGTTGCCCTGTATTCAAAAGCCAACGCAGTATATTCTTTCCTGTTGTTATTGAGCTTTGTCACCTATT
Organism: Pteropus alecto; assembly: GCF_000325575.1. Classification (NCBI taxonomy): domain Eukaryota; kingdom Metazoa; phylum Chordata; class Mammalia; order Chiroptera; family Pteropodidae; genus Pteropus; species Pteropus alecto. The sequence continues at coordinate 3,244,135 of NW_006431916.1, read as the reverse complement.
GTGCAATGGCAACACATTTATTAAAATTGGGACTTTGTTTTTATAAGTGTGCCAAATTGTGAACCAACTAAAATGTTTATCTTCTTTTAAACATTTTAAAGTGTGTTCACAATGAAACCAAGAATGAATTGGAGAAGATGTTGAAATGTAACGAGGAACACCCAGCTTATCTTGCAAGTGATGAGATAACTACAGTCCGAAAGAACCTTGAATCCCGAGGAGTAGAAGTAGATCCGAGCTTGGTAATACATATGCCGAAAAGCATAAACTTGCTTCCCTAATCTTTGTATCTTGTAGTAAAATGTTACTACTTCTAATGTATCACTTAGGTATTTAAGTGCTTACTGTGATTTTGATCATTTGTACTTTTGCTGACAGTAAAAACCGATTTTGATTTGTAAAGAGTAGAAATTTTGTTCTCATTATTGCTTTTTTAAGTGTAACGCTTTAATTTGTAAAAGGAGAAATCAAGACCTAGAAAAGTGAAGTACCTGGGCAAGTTCTAGCAAAAGGGATGACTCCCCACCCCTTCCTGCATATCTCTGCACCACATTGTACTGTTTCAGGCTACAAAGTAGAATTTCTGTTTAAACAAGGGCGTGTTTATATATGTGTTTTCAATTAAATGTACCTTAATCAGGTATGAGTGCATTTAGAAATAATATGAATGTTGTTTTTATTAAATTGGATAATGCCTTTGGGTTTCTATCTCTTTTTCCTCACTTATAATAAATATGAAGATAAAAGTAATTATAGTTTAGACTACTTTTTGCTTACCTTCATATTGCTTATTTGGGGAAATAAAAAAAAAACACACACACAAAAACTGTTTCTGGGTCTGTGTTCCCTAGTTAGGGAACAAAACCTCATTTTAATATTAGCCTAAGTTAGCTTAAGTGAAACCCAATGAGACAAGTGAGGAAAGCAATCATATAAGAAATTTCAGAGCCATATATAAATTCTTTTAAGATTATCTGTTATTTATGTTTCTATGTTTGAAAAATGTATATATTTATCTTAAATTCTACCAGAGGTCAGAACAAGAAAGGAAAACTGGAGAAACTCAGAGCAGTTAAAGCTGTTATGCATCTAACATTATTTATAAATTGAAAATGAAATTAAGACTAATGATTACATGTCATTATTAGTTGAATGTAGATTTAATTTATCCACATTGGCCCTAGCTCTCTTTAACAATAAGTCGTATTCAGTTTTGATACTTTTAAACTTTATGTGGCTGTAAGTGTTGACACTTTGCTTAATACAGTAGGAGAGACTTTGCCCATGTTTTAGGATATGGATTGACTGCATATCTTAATTACTTTCTGTGAGCCAGAAAATCTCAGGTTTTTTTCCAAGAGACACTCTGTTTAGTGTACTTTATGAGGCTATAAAATAGGTAGCAAAGTACTATTACAAGAATTGTGGTTGGACTAGATGTCAGAGATGTGAATTCTAGCATGGTTCCATTCCATTAGCTAGTAATATTACCTTTGTAACTGATTTATTCTCTCTGAGTTCCACTCTTCTTTCTCATCTGTCAGATGGTGTTGGTGATACCTGTTCTACCTAGATAATATTGTTGTGCTCAAAAAAACACAATGCTGTTAAAGGACTTCGAACCCTCTAACAGAATATATACTAATAATGTGGTGGGGGTTATATTGCTGTGGTAACCGAAATTTAATAATCAGAAAGAAAATATTGTTGGGTTGATGGGCATGATCTTATGCCAGCTTCCTGGTCCTTACTCTGCCCAAGGCTCACAACCTGTTTTTGCCTTGAATGCTTTACCTCTAACTAGGAAAGGATAATCCCTACCTGATCTACTCTACAAGATGATTATTTGAATATAATAATTGCTTGTTAAAAAACACTGTAAATTTTGAAGTACATAAACTGGTAAGGGGACAGAGTAATAGTAAATCTAATCTTGGTCTTGAAAAAATTTTAATCTATAAAAAAGGTTGGTAGAATAACAACGTCGACATTGATTTTAATTAACTTTTTTATTAATAAGCTTTGTGTATAACTTTTCAGAATGTGTTTGATCAACCTGAAGAGTGTGTAGTGACTCTTTGGTCTTTGTTTTCTTTTATTTTAGATTAAGGATACTTGGCACCAAGTGTATAGAAGACATTTCTTAAAAACAGCTCTAAACCATTGTAACCTTTGTCGAAGAGGCTTTTATTATTACCAAAGGCATTTTGTAGATTCTGAGGTAAAGTTTCCAAAAACAAGGGAAATATTTTTTAGTTATAGTTGCTTAGATGCTTAAAAATAAACTTTAGCTTTAGCTAAATTTAGCATTAATTTTAATTTAGCATTAATTTTAATTTCTTTAATCTTCTGGGAAAAAAGTATGGGTGAATTATAAAGAATAACCTAATCCATATTTCCAAAGATATTTATCACTTTGGTAATAACTGCATTCTTTACATGCACATCATCTCAGTGCCTGAGATTCTGTGTGCCTGTAACAGACACTAAACCTTTTTAAATTTAAGAATTAACTTTTTATGTTAGAAAATAATACATTCCCATTGTAGAAAGTAAATGCAACAAATAAATGTAAAAAAAAATATGCGAAAGGAAATCGTTACTTACCTAGAAGTAATTTTAATTAACATTTTTTGTATTTCTGTTTATCTCTCTATATATGGTTGTGTTTGTGTAAACGTAACCATCCATTTGCATAGTGGAAATCATACTGCAAAAGTTTTTTAATTGTACTGTTTTCATATATTGTAATTCTTTCTTTTCACTAAAATCTTGTTTTAAACAATTTTTTTTAACTCCATGGTTTTCGAAGAGATAGTTTTAGTTTAATGTCACATATTACAAAGCAACCCCTAGGTGGCAGCAGACTGATGTATTTTGAACATTTTCTTAAAAGCAGAAATGTTTTTTAATGTATCCTTCTGAAAGAGCTCTATTAATCAGTAGTCTTATTTGAGACTCCTAAAATGCTTTTCTTTTAGTTTTCAGCAAAATTAAATTTATATTTAAATGCACTTATGTAAAAGTGATAAATTTGCATAATTTTAATTAATGGGAAGACTGCTACAGAATAAACTTTTTAAAAAATATTACTAATTTATTTTTGTATACAGCTGAATTTCAAAAATTTGAGTGCACACTCAAAGAAAAGAGGTTAAACTAAGGACCATATTTAAGATAACATTGTTGTTAGTTGAAACTAAATACAAATTAAGTTATATACAATGGATTCCTACTTGTATATAATGTAATGAAATGTTCCACTTCCCAAGTTTATTTGGTTTGTCACGGGAATCAAAGCAAAACTATGTAGGTGTAGGGTAGATAGAACCCAGATCATGTAGAATTTGATAGGTCCTGTGAAGATTCAGTAGCTTGTATCTACAATAGGAATATATATGTTAGGTAAATTCGAGTATTTTTATTTAAAGCTTAGGTACTCGCTTTAGTGGTTGTCTGTGCTCATGACCAAATTTATGTTTAAATTTACATGTGGTAATCTTAATTACTTAATATTTCAGTTGGAATGCAATGATGTCGTCCTGTTTTGGCGAATACAGCGCATGCTTGCCATCACTGCAAATACTTTAAGGCAACAACTTACAAATACTGAAGGTAAGCCGCAGAGTGACCATTTTTTATTTTAACATGAAAAATAAAAGTAATAACATCTCTTTTTAATAGGATGACAAAATACTTCCTTTAAAATCGATTTATTCAAAAAACTGAAAATTTTATTTGACCTTAAAATACTAATCAAAATAAATCATAACTGAAAAAGATGGGAGGTAAAACATACCAGGAGTCTCCATTCATTACACAAAAACTGTGTTAGAAAAGGACTCCTAAGCATCACTTTGTTTTTTTTTTCTAAGAAACCTGCATATCTGTTAAAGTGTTAAGGCTTGAGAGTATGACTTTCTCTGAGAATATGTATTAATTTTATGTTGTTAAAAGTACTATATAACAGGTAGAGATTCTCTCTATAACTATTCTTTCTATGAACTTAATAGATATAATGCAGATGAGAAAAATAAGAACTTATTCTCCATACATTGTTAGTTTTATCCTTGTGTATTCATAAAAATGGAGCTCCTAAGGCTTTTTATTTACTTTGAACAGTCAGACGATTAGAGAAAAATGTTAAAGAAGTATTGGAAGATTTTGCTGAAGATAGTGAGAAGAAGGTAAAATTGCTTACTGGAAAGCGAGTTCAACTGGCTGAAGACCTCAGTAAGTAGTTCTTCTTGCCTTTCACCTTACTGCCTTTTTCACCATCTCCGCATCCATTTATTTGTTCACTCATTTAACCTCAAACTTATAGAAAAGTATATACAAAAAAGTTTTTTTCCTTAACTATTTAAGTGAAAATTGTTGACTTGACGCCCCATCACTTCCAGGTACTTTAATGTGTATTTCTTAAAAACAAGGAGTTTCTCCTAGCAACCATAATGCAATCGTCAAAATCAGGATGTTAACACTGATACGTTCATACATCTCATTTCGACCCCATCCAAGTTTACCCTGTTGTCCTCATATTGTCCTTCCAGGTAACAAGATGTTCCATGCTCATCCTGTACTTTCCTGACCCAGCTTGCTTGCTTTATTTATTTATTTATTTATTTGGAGAAAAATATTTAGAAATCAAGAGCTAAGAACTAGATATGCTCATTGTTACTGGAATATCACTGTTCCTAGACCCCCTCAGTAGAAAGAGCTAGAGAACAGATATTGCATGTGTGATACATATACACACATTTGCATTTATATTCGTAGTCATGATATGTCTGTATTGAAAACCATAAGTTGACACCAATACTTTCCATTTTAATCCAGTAATACAGAGTTTGTTTAGTTTTTTTCTTTTTCATATTTGTAACTCCTTTTTCTGACAATGAGAAATCTGGCTTAAGGCATCTTAAATACTTCCTTACTTTGATTAGTCCTCCTTTCTGTAACCAAACTTGCCGCTGTCCCCCTCATTGCACCAATGTTCTTTTTACCCAGCTCCAGCTCTTATCACCTACTATAGGCCACCACCACAGCGCCTCACCTTGTGTTGATACCCTTTTCACCTCATCTAGGCTCTGACATCCCGAGTCAGGCTGTCCTTCTTCATGGAGTCCTTTTTACTGAGCTCATGCTCTGAGCCTTTATGCCAGGCATCACCCTCTCTCATCCTTTTCTCCCCTTGTCCCCTAAGTAAGACTTTCTCCTTATCTGAAGTCAGACCATGCTTTTGTGGAGACACTGTCTTCATCCTACCCCAACAGCCTGCAGCAGGCTGTCCACCTACTCAGATACTCTCTCACCTGTTAGGCCAGACCACCAATATCCCCATATGATCACCCTCT
>NW_006431916.1:3226295-3238746 GCF_000325575.1 Pteropus alecto | reverse complement strand
ACCCTTCCCCTCTTCCTCACCTCCCAGCTTCACCTTACTAATCACTTTTTCACTTTGAGGGGATTTTTGGTTCTTTCCTGGTGCTGGTGGGTTCCGAGCTTTAAGATGTTTTGATTGCATATTAAGATTTACTTATTACTTAGATCTTTGAGAGCCCAAGGAAGTCAGTGAAAAATTAATATTCAATAAAAATAAAAATATTGGGGATTGGTGCTTCTCTTGGAGCTTACTGTCTTATAAGTTTCTCTTATTTCACCTTTATGAAAACAAAGTATTTTTCTTTTCAGTGTATACTTAAATTTACTATCCACTGAGTTTTCTGATACCTAAAAGAAAGCAGATGCTGAATAGAAAGAAGTTCTTCAAATTTGAAAACAGTTTCTAAGCTGAGTTTAGATCACTACGATACAGTCGCTATACTGTCCGAGAAAAAGCAGGCAGCAGTGTGCTGTCCTCCACCACTTATCTCATTCTCTCTCCATTTCTTTCTTATTATCTGAGCTCTTCATTTTTTCCTCCTTTTTTCTTTCTTTCTTTAAATCTTTTTTTTTTGAGACATTCTATTTTAACTTATATTTCCGTTTTCAGTTGCTTTTAGTTTTTTCATATCACTTTGGCAACATAGTTAACTTTGTGCTAATTTATAGATCTGTGTTTAATTCAGAACTGTTGTTTACTAGCTATGTTATCTCAGGCAAGGTATCTCCCAGAACCTTAGCTTCTTTGTTTGTAAAACAACTACTCTAATAGTTATTGCATAGGGTTGGTAGGAGAATTAGTTCAAAAACATTTGGCAGTCCCTGCTTCATAATTTTATGCCAAATTAGTACCATTACAGGGAGTATGGCAGTGTTACAATGTATACAAATATATTTCTTTCATATCCCACAGAACGTACTTCAGTGTATTTTATCAGCATATCAGACAGTGAAATACTTCAATGTATTTTATCAGTATATACATTTTTAAGTGATCGAAAAAAAAGATGTTATTTCTTATGTTTTATAATAGAGCATTGAGTGCAGCCCCATCACTTTCATTCCCAATTTGATTATTTAAAGAAAGTATATTACTAACACAAATTTGTGCCCTGCCAAGCGGAGTCTTATGTTCTCCTGCTGGTTTTCCTGAGAAAGTACTCATATGACTCCTTTGAAATGATTTACTTACTTTTGTACATACAAAATTATGGTTGTGTTAATGTACCAAATAATGTCCTTGGAAGCAAATGTTTCACCAGTGACTCAGCTTCATCAGTCACATTAAGGGAGATGAGCCGTGATTTGTCATTAGTTAAAAAAAGAAATCTTGAGGGTACCTTTCCTTACTGCTTATCTTCAGTCTAACAGTTGGGAATATGGTCATGGATACTTTCAGCCAGAAAACTTTCAAAGTTTAACAGCTGCTACTGTATTACTACTGTATTACAGATTAAAGTGTCTAGTACAGCATATTCAATTAGAATATAGTGTGTTAATGGAATTAGAGAAGCGAGGCAGTCAGGAGAGTTTTTACTATAATTTTAAAATAATACAGGGTAGAGTATTGTAGAGATTGGCAAAGTTTGATACATCATATTTGTTGCTAGTCTTAAATTTGCTCAATTTTAAGTCACTTTACCACTTTACTTTGGAGATTCACCAACTGATTGTTCTTTAAGATGAGTACATGAGAAGTAGTACAGTGTTCTCTCATATTCTGGAGAAGATATACCATGTTCACTAGTGAAATGAAACCATGAAGCGAGAGGAAGGTCAAAGAAGTGAGAGAAGAGCCCACCACTTCTAGTCTCAGGAGGCTCATTAGAAGAGAAGTCAGACATAGGAACCAGGATCTTTGGCCATATGGTGGATTCCATAGCTGGAGCAGGGGAAGGTTGGAATGAACCTGGGCATCTTAAGCTACAGAAAGTAAGGAAGTACTTGAAGGGTGATAGGGACATGTCAACAGGTTACAGAGCCAGCTTGAAGAGGCTCCAGCTGGCCAAAACTAGGACAATTGGAGTACCAAAATGACAGTTAAGATTATAACCCATTGAATTAAACAAACCCATAAATGGATAATTATATCAATAAATGAATAAAGTCAGTGATGAAGAATGCGATGTTTGTATAATCACACAGTATTAGATAAAATCTATTTGGATTCCCAGCATAATTTTGAGTAATGTTTCCAATATATTGATTCAAACAAACTGCAGTTTTAAAAAGAGGGGGGGAATTAGTATATTATAGCTCAAAACATTTTTTTCTATTACCTGTTTTATGATTTGTAAAATCTGCTTTATGATTGCTATCATATAAGACAAGTAATAGTGCTAACATCTCACAGACTTTTGAAGATTTGTTCTCCATCCCTCCACCCCACCCCACCCCGAAAAAAACCTGAGTATCTGGCCACTGGTAATAACTGCTAGTAGTATTGCTGCTGAGTTTCATCAGTACAGCCTGGAATTCTCTTATTGTTTGCTCTGAGAATATTGCTAACTGGGTTAATGTAAGTTTTTGGACCTTAAATCAATTGCTTATGATCCAAAGCTTAGGATTCTTTTTTAACTCTTGTTCGCTAAATCCCAAGTTACACTTTTCATTCTCTGTGTACATAATCAAAGAATCACTGATACCCAGGAATTAAAGGTACAGAACCAATTATTTAGATTGCTCTTTCTAAGATCTACAGTCTTTCTCTCATTTTACTCTAACTTTTCATTTATGTATCAGAACTTGAAACTGTTTATGAATATATATTTGAATACTTTTCCTGTGCCAGATATTAAGTTATGTGCTTTATATGCATTTTCAATAAGTATAGTCATTTTTCTCAGAAATAAAATGGAAGCTGAGAAACACCTAGATAGTAAGTGTTAATGCCAAGATTTGAGCCAAGGTCTTTTTACTACTGTGCTAAACTAATCTGAGAAAAACCTCAAGCCACTGTAAAAAGTAATTTCAAAAAATAGTCGTTTATATTTGGAAGCTTCCCTTCTTAATGATGTCCTTTACAGAGTAGGTCAGAGAGACATACATATTAGTGATGATCATCATCGTCCTGTGTACTTCCCGCACCATTAAAAGCTTTGCAATATAAACTGTCAAAAGATATGAAAACTTTGATAGAATTAGAACATCTGGGTAAGAAAACGCTAAAGTGTAAATGAAGCCACTAAACAGATTGAAAGAAGTTAGTTTTCTCTATATGACGTGTAACAATGTCTCAGAGTATATGCTCTCTCACATTCCACCACAGTTAAGTAGTATCTGAGTTGCCCAAAATTCATTCACAGCTTTTCAATGTCATGTGTTCATGCTTAGAGAGTTAAGGTCCAGCTATAACAGATACAGAATCTTTAATTGAGTAATTGAGGCTTTTTGTTGAGTGTTGAAATGTTTTATAGTAAGCTTCACTGTCTTCATATTTCTTGTACTTTATATAATAGAAGATGCACTTCAATAAAAACTGAATACTTTATATTTACATTTCATTTACTAAGAAAATGTGAAAACAGTGGTAAACTACTTTGGGCTGTCATTGCACAGGCATACTTTAATGATATAGTTTAATGTCCTTAATGTTAAAGGAAAAAAAAAAAAACTGTGGCTTAAAGAAGCTGGTAAATTAGAATTTTCCAATATCCGTGGCTTTTTTCTCCTGCAGTTAATTTGCTCTGCTGACTTCCTACGCGAGGTGGCAACAGCTGGCCTTTTAACTAGAGCCAGGGGATTAAAGAGTAGGAATCACAGCAGCGTGCTCGGCCTCTTGCCTCTGTTGACTGTTCTTTATTGTTTGATGCCTGAGCATCTCCCAGACAGCAATTGTTTCTTGAAACTTAAAGTTTGTTTCTCTTGGGATTATACAATGCTAGTGGGGCTCGTCTTTGTGTCTCTTCACTTTCCCAGTCTCGTCTTACCCTCTATCGTATGCTTTCTCTTGATAATTAGAAAAGAGCAAAGATACAAGCTTTGTATCTTAGTGTGCAGGAGATTCAGTTTTGACTCTAAAAAATTAGGAATATAGACTCCAGATGGAAATATATTTTTTTCTCCGAGCTACCAGATAGTAACAGAAATCATTTTTACAATGAAAACTGTTCTTCATAATTAATATACTAGTGAATTTTTGAAATTATGGTGATAAAAAGGGAGCAACATCAGAATGATTCATTCACTCCTGCCATTTTAAAAGCTAAGATCAGAAGAAAAATGTACCATAAGTGCTTAAATCTAAAAGAACCTTTTCACTAGCTCTAAAACATAGGATAAGAAATATCTTCATGCCATATTAAAACTTGAATATAAAGTAGTCAGAACATATTTAGATGGAACCCTCAGCCAAAATGATTTTGTTGTTCTTCACAAAGGAAAGAAAAATATCAAGACATTATTGAATTTAATTTCTATTGGTTACTCCATATTCTTAAACTTCTATCATACCTGCCATATGCTTGAGGGTTGTTAGGGATAAAAATAGTGGTCTTGAAGTAGTGTGAGACTGAAAGTAATCCTAAAAAGATTATTATATTCAGAATCTGGAACTTAAAATTATAAAAAAGAGAAGTCAAATGTAGGGCTTTGGCATGAATATTCTTGTCATGTATACCACCACTACCCACCCTCCTGCTCCTGAACCAATACCGTAGAGAATCCTACCTATTTACAGCAGTACAGTTTGTAATTTTTTTAATTGGGATAAAATTGACATATATCTTATTTTAGTAGAGTCTGATAAACTGTGTGACTGCTGAAAAATTTGGTAACTTATTTGAACTATATAGTAATATGTTCATTTTATTTCTGTAGATGTAACCAAAGAAAGCGAATTTTAAAGGGACTTAAAAGAGGAGAGCGGGGCATTGAGTGAATTTTAAAGGGACTTAAAAGAGTAGAGGGGGGCATTGAGTTGTAGAATTCTAGATACCTAGGTCCAGAGAGCCAGAGAGGATTTTTTAAAAAGTAATAAAACAGCACAATCACACAGAATAGAGTAAGGCACCCTGGAGAGAAAGCATGAACTGTAAAGACCACAATCCCTGTAGCATCATTTATTTCTAAATAATGTTACTGCGTTTGTTTCACCAAGAATTACAAGACCTCAATACTGCTTTTTCATCTCTCCTAGCTTCTAGCACATTTCTAAGCAATCTTTTTCCTGTGCCTCTTTTTTCTTATATTTTTCTCTGTGTCCTCTTCTGGATCATTATCACTTGGTCCTCTGTATTTTTCCTCCATCCTACTTATTTACCTTTCTACAGTGATTAAAAACCTTACCAAGGTACTGCTAATGTTGCTTAGTTGCGCAGAAGAAGGCAGGCTTCTCACTATAGGCAACTGTAGCTCAACTAAAATAATCAGTTTAAGAAAATATAATTTCATGTCTGTTATGATTGATCTATTCTACTAAAGTGATCTGGTTCTTTCATAAATTCACCATAACCTTGTATGTTATATAGTGTATATGTTCAGTGACCATTTGAGCATGACCTTTTAATAAAGACTCTTCATTAGCCCCCTTCTCTTGACTTAAAAAAGAGGGAGAAGACTAATTCTACTTATCCTAAGGAAGTTTTCTTCTACACCAGCGGTTCCCAACTGTTTTGACACCAGGGACCTGTGCTCCTATGAGAATCTAATACCTGATGATCTGAGGTGGAGCTGACATGGTGATGTTAACGCTGGGAAATGGCTGCAAATACAGATAAAGCTTTGCTCGCTTGCCTGCCGCTCACCTGTCGTCCAGCCCAGTTCCTAATGCAACTGACTGGTACTGGTCCACAGACCAGGGTCAGGGACTCCAGTTCTACACTGTCATGCGAGAAAGTGACAATTTCATTTCTCTTAGAGAGCAGCTTGCATTTGCTACATTCACCCCTATACCCACCCACTCTCTTGCTAACATCTTGTGTTCCGGCTTTCATCCCTAGCAAAACCACTTTCTGGTCACCAATGATTTCCTAATTGCCAGTTTACCAAAACACTTTCATAATTTTTTTATGTTAGGAATTTTTAAGTTGATTGGCATAGTTTCATTTGCATTTTTGTACTTTTTTTGGCATGGTTATTAGTAGAAATGAGTATATTTGGAAAATGGAAAGATTGAAATGTTTCTCTTCTTCCTTACGGAATAAATAGGATAACTTCTTTCTGTTTTATGTTATTAGTGTTTGATATCTTCAAGGCATCTTTTCAGTGTAAAAGTGATTAAATTTTTGAATTCTGCCTCTGTGAAATAATACTTTTCATAGAAAGGTGAAATTACCAAATTAAAGGAATATGTGAAGGATCATTTTTACCTCGAGTCTGCATAGATGAAGTAGACTCTGCTTTATGTTGTAGCCGAGAGAGACAGACAGACAGACAGACGGGCACAAAGAATAAAGTAATCCTCAGGGAGAGTCCTTTGTGTTAAAGTAGTAGTTATTTACACACAGAATTCCACATCATGAGCATGAATAGTGTGCTTTCCCAGGTTATGGATGAGAAAATCCAGACTTAAAATGAGGCTTTAAGAGTCAAGCACATTTTTCATGGCCTATTTTTTAAAGGCACCTTTGAAGGATATTGATCAATTGGTACAAGATTAAAAGAATATTTACCTCTTTGTAATCTTATACAAGCTATTGGTACTCAGTGCCTTAATAGTGAGTATGTTCTTTTTACTTTAAACTCATGTTTTAATTGATCAAAAGTAAGAATAAAGATAGGAAAGATCTCTTCAATAACTTATGGACTGAATTTTTAATTTATCACTTTAAAGTAGGTTTTATTTATGTGTTACTGTATGTGTTCATGTGTATATTCTTATGTATAAAAAAGGGCATTGCACATAATTAAAGCTAGAAGTTAGGCTGTTTTTTCCCGTTGCTAATAATACTTACCACTCAGTGACTTGAGTTCAGAATGAAATACATCTTTTTGAACTTGGGATTAAACTTTGATTTATTTGGTTTTTTAATTGTTTTATGAATTCTCTCCATTTCTAAGATGGAAATAAATAGACCCTGTCATTGAAAACTAAATCTAATCACAAGCAATCTTTTGGCCTGTGAAACAGTATATTAAAAAAATAAAATTAAGCAAGACATGAATATTTTTTTTTTTTAAAAAAAGAATGGTCTTGAAAAAAGAATTGCTGCATACTGAATTTGCAACCTCTGTAAAATAAGATTCTCAGGGTAGTTTGAGAGAGGATTAAGAACAAAAGGAATTTTAATTTTTTCCTATTTTATACATTTCTAAACTTTTTCCCAAGTGAGCATAATTCAGAATTACCTCAGAAATTTTATATTTTTGATTATTATAGTCATATTAATGATGAAGCTAATTCATGATAGATCAATCCTAAAAGTGACAGAATATTTTCCCAAATAACCTCTTGGTGATTGTGACACCAAGAGACATTTTATGAAACCACATAGTAATTGTTCATCATAACCTCCTTAGTGGTTAGGATTCACTTTGATTTCTTCTCATTTCCAGCAACAGCCCATCATGGATCTGTCATCTGTAAATGAATTGAAATCTTTTTTGAACTATTGTGCAACCCATTTAAGATAATAGATTTCCTCTGCCTCATTGTTACGTACTGTGTATGGAAATGGTCCATCTTAATTTCTCCTAGAACGGCTGCTTTATCTATTCCTTAGTTTTAATATTTTGAGTTATTGGAGGAAATTGATATTTTTTATTTATTTCAGTTAGATCTTTTTTTCTGGGCCAAGGAATTCAAGTTTTTTTTAGTCTCCTTTTATGTCTCTCCTTTCTAGTCTTTCCTTTGATATCAGTATATACTCTGAGTCATATGTACAGATTGTACCTATTTTCACCAGAGTTAAAGTACCAGAATTTTATTAGTTTTAATCCTTTTATTATGACAGAGCTAGTACATATGCATGTGGAAAATTAGAAAATATAGATGACAAACTTTTTAACACAATTGCCACTACCCAGAGATAACCACTGTAACGTTGTATTCTAACAAGTTTTTTAATGTGGTCTGAGGGACATGATTTTTGTCACATTTCTGGAGGACATTTTCATGAAGAGATCTTAGGCTGGCCTTCTCTTACACCCCAAATCTTCAGTTCATTGTCATTGCTCCTATTTCTAGTTTCTCATATATCAGAGTGGGTTAAATTTCTCTTCCTTTTCTTGATATAAACTTATTTCAGAGGGGAAAAGAAGATTCACTGAGAGGAAAAGCAGTGTTAGTAAAAATGAAACCTATAGTACCAGTTACTTTATAAATAGGTCAGGTATTCCAGAGGCTATGTTGTAGCAAAATATGTACAGAAAACCGTTCTCCTTTAAAAGTTAATCCCCACCTGTATTCAGTACCCTGGCATTCTCTTTGTGTGTTTGTGCCTTCATTATGTATCTCCTTTCTTCAAAAATGGTCAGGTCATTCCCATCTTAAAACTGTTGGATTGATTCTTCCATGAATTCTAGCTACTTGTGATCTCGATTCTCTTTTAAACAGAAAAACCTTTTCGAGTGTTTGCCTGCTGCCTCCACTTTTAACCATCCACTCTATTCTCAACTTTGTAATCTTTTATTCTCACTTTTGCTGAAATTGTTTTTTCTGAAATTGCTGACAATCAAGAGAAAGCAATGAGCCAGGAGAGCATTCAGAAATAGAAAATATTCTCATGTAACTGCATCATTTGGTTCTTTGGAATCCGAATGCTTCTTGGAACTCTTTCTGTTCTTTACATTTGTATAGAGTTTTACACATTACAAAATGTGTTATGTTTGTTCATTTTTGTGCCTTGTAAAGGCAGATGAGGCTTATTAGGTATAATCCCCATTTTTCACATGGGGAAATTGATGTTCATTGAGGGAAATGATTTAGTCAGTTATCTGAATATTTATGGCAAAGCTGGGGCTAACAACATGTGTTATAGATAGCATCTTTTTAGATTTGTTTTGAGATTTTGTTCATCATTAGTCTTTGGTTTTGTGCTTGTGGATGACTCCAGATAACCAAATTCATATAATTTGGCTTTCTTTTTTTATTATTTTCAGTGTGTTCATTTTAGAGCCTACTCTCCTAGTTAAACTAATCATTAAGTATCTAAAACAATGAATTTGTCTCCTAAAGACATGTAATGGTTTCATTCCTCAAAAAAATGATAACCAGTTTATAAATCTATGTATTCTTATTACTATTTCAATTTTTCGATTTTCCTTTTTATGAGAAAAAAAATTGTGACTTAAAATTTAAAGGTGATTTTCTAAATTAATATGTAAAATTAACTCTGAAATTATTTTCATTTCTTTGAGCCTAACTATGAAGGCTTATGAAACTAGTATCAGTAATGATACCTCATTATAGGTGATTGTGAGATATAACAACTGAAAACTTGTGAAAGCAGCCTCACAAAATATGAATGCCTGTGCTCCTTCTGATAAGCTTAATAATGCTTTGTCCTAATGCAGCATTTTATTTAAGAGATATAATTGTATTTCACTTTTACTTCTCATCTCAATTCATAACTTTATTAAAGACTGTAATTTTTTAACTTTATATTTTTTCATAAACTTTTAGTTTAGTTCATAAATCTAGAATTACATACTCTTCTTGTATTACTTTCTTTTACTTTTAAAATTACATTAATGAGCTGACTGTTTAAGAATCATTCTCATGATTCATTCATCTGTTACATCTCCTTTTTAAAGCTTCAGCACTGAAGGTCTTTTGACAAACCAATATTTATAACAGTTTGACAGCAGGATGAGGAACAGCGTTTGTCTTTGTAACAGCTTGAAGAAAGACCCTTTCCAGGACCCAGTCATGCGGTTACAATCTTGACCTCTTTCTTATGCTGGGAACATACATACAGCAGCACCTCCCATGTGTTTTCTTGTCCCATTGACTGTCCATTCACTTCCCATCTGTTTTACAGTCTTAAAGGAACAGAAGGGGCCCTCTTCTTATAAATCTGTCTTTGCAAGTGATAAATGATGTCCTGTCTCTTTAAGGGCTGCCTGGGTGGTTTTCCTTTTCTTAAAATATTTCAACTTTCCTCCTAACAAAATTCAGAATAAAATATACTTTTAAGAGTAGGAAGAAATAGAAAGCAAAGAAATGATGGATTATTTTAAAACCTTAATTGATTGGGACTGAATATTTTGCTGGTCATTAGACTAAAGTTTTCCTAATTAATTACCTAAATCATATTTTTAAATTGTATTGATATTTAGATTTTTCAGCGGGGACAATAGGAATGTATTCATTTTGAGATAGCGTAATATTTAAACTTTTTTTGGAGAAAATAAAGCAAATTATTATTGAGTCAGCATGTAAAATAGTTTTTGAAGATTTTTTTCACCATAATGTAACTAATTTGGAGCATTTTATGTACTGGATACAAAATAAAATAATTCACAGTGGAAGATTATAATCTTATGATAGATTCTGTCTACCTTTTACATTTAAAAAGACGATCATGAATCTGTAAAAACTTTTCTTTTGTTGATGAAAATAAATAGTTTAAGTATACATATTTACCCTTGAGTTGTCTAAGAATTGAGCAGAAATTAATTTTTCTTCCTATGCAGAAATATTCATAGATGTCTAATTATTACAGATATTGCCCCCTGAAATATTCTTAAATTACTGCTATAAAAAGCATTACCAGTATAAAAAGACCACTTTTAGAATATTAGCATAGGTATTCCTGGTACCTGAGAGAAATTTCATCAGTCCTCATAAAAGGAACACTGAATTATATGATATAGTGAATCAAATGGCTGCATATAATCATAAATTTTTGGAGGTTATTTAATGTTCTCAATATAGGTCAATAACATAAGCAATTCTGGGTGAAATCAAAATGATGCAGTCCAGCATCTTAGCTACTTGGTTCGACTTAATTAAAGATGACATAATATATGATATCTAGAGAAATACATAAATTATACACCTCCTATCTAATATTCCATAAATATTATTTCTTCTTACAGCTTAATCTTTTAGTAAATATCAGTTAGCAGAAAATTCAAGGTTTTATAGTCATTGACATTGATAAGCACTGGGGATGGTGCTACTCTTTATTAGTGAAGGGCAGATTCATAAGAATTAATAGTTAACTGAGTTGAAATTAGGATTGCCATCTACTTATAAAAATTGAAGGGCCTGACCAATATAAAGGCCTGAGTATAAGGCTACTCTATGTTCATCCATACTGAAATCTTTTGGAAACTAAGCTTCAAAATATCAAGAAAGTATTTTAAGCAATTTTGATTATAATGGCCAAAAGGAACTTGATAGAAATGCTTACAGTTAAGAGAGTTCAAAAAAAAGGCGGGGGGGGAGAAGTTTGAATTTATCTATAAGTCACTTTGAGCTCTTTATATATTCAGCAGACAAGTTATAATTTACCTCACAGACTTTCTTATGGCAGCTTTCTTTCTAAATCATACTGTTTTGGGGTCTGAAAATAGCAAATTTTTTCAGTAATTATTTTTGATGTTTGAATAAACTACCGGCTAAGTCTCCTCACTCAACAATGAATAAATGAACAGTGAATATTCATGGGCATCTATTATATAGCAAGTGCTGTGCTAGGCTGAGTGATTTTAAATAATAGACTTTATATAAGTATGTAATTCATACAAGCAGTCCCACTTCGATTCCTGGAAAAAATGGTATAAAACTGATCTTTCTAAAATGAATTATGTAGGCCTGTAAGTATAATATTGTCATTTGTAATTGCATTTTTAACTAGGAGCTTAACGTGAAATTTAAAAAGATACTAAGTGACATACAGACAATAAACAATTTTAAAAGATCTAATAAAACATCATCAGTTAGAATAGTATATTTCAGTCCTAGATATTAAGCTAGTATGAGTTTTGGATTCTTCTGAACAGATTCCTTCATTATAAATAAACCATGACTGACTGGTTTACAATCATAAGGTTAAAGGAAAAGCGGGAATAGAAACAAAGTTCTCCTGATCACAATATCGTATACCTTTTAATACATTTTGTCTTTATAAAAATCATGTAAAATAACTACCCTGTTGATTACTTGGGGGTATTAGACCAAGGATTTCTAATTTTTTTTTTTTTTTTTATCAAACACTTCTTTCATTATTAGATATTCCAGAGAAGTCCATATTTTAGAAGATTTATCTATGATAATATACTTACTTATATTCTTTTTAATTAGAAATGTAGAGTTGCAATTATATCTCCTAATCAGCCTAAATAAATGATTGTTATAAGAGTAGATGTAATTCTAGCCCAAACAAGATTTCCATTTGAACTTTTGAAACAATGGAAATAACCTAGAGAACTCTATTACCACTTTCACAGACCCCCTGGAAGTCTGGGACCCACCAAGCTTTAAAGTTACCATACCAGTCTCAAACAGCTTTCCAGAACATAGGAAATGATGCCTCCTTCTTCTGTAATAAGCAGTATTCTGTTCATCTTCATGAATGAGTCTGTGT
>NW_006431916.1:3208528-3226276 GCF_000325575.1 Pteropus alecto | reverse complement strand
AAAAAATTACAGGGCCAAGATTCAGAAGATAGGTGTTAGATTTAGTTATACACCTTTGACAATCTCTTTTCTTCCTTTCCTTAACTGTAAAAAGTGTACCTTTTTTCTTGTGCTAAATCTAATATTTTGAGTGTAGTTTAATAAACTTGAATCTGGTCTCATTCACCTTTTTTTGATGCTTTTCTTTTCTTGTTTCCCTGTACCCTAGATGATTCTTTTAATACTGAACTTCTAAAGAAGACTTGGAGCATAATTGTCTAATAAAAAGCAAGCCTTTTCAACAACAACAGTATTTTATAATAAGTGCTTCTTTAATTTTCAGCCCTTTAGCGAGCAGCTTTTTACAGCAGAATCTCACCTGTAAGGTTTCCTCAAGCTTGGTACAAAGTATGTGTGCAGCATGTTGTAAACATTTCTGTTAAGGCACATTGGGGTCTTTGGATGTGTGGTTTGCTTAAAATACACTGCATCAGTAAGTTTGCGGCTTGTTTCTTCATGCTTTCTTTAAAAACATCAAAAGTTGTAAAAGGTTTATTTATTTCAGTGCATGTAGTAGTGTTTTGTGTGCGATTCTTTGTTCCTGTCTAAACTGTTATTAACTACTAAAGCGAACCTTCTCCCAAGTTTGGCCTTTTGCTATTCACAGTGTATTCAAAACCTAATTACAGATTAGTCTATATTTGAGACTTTTAGAGTGAGTATCAGAAGACTCAAAAAGAATTTGAGAGTAGCAGTATCATTTCATGTGGAGATAAAGAGACTCAAAACATGAATGGATGTCAAGTCATCTGAAGGAAAAAAGAGAAGGAACTTCATTCACTGAGACTGATGGTTTATGAGTTGGGGATTATGGGAATATTCATGACTCAATCAAGAAGCACAATGAATTGATGTTTGAAATAGTTCATCTTTTAAGTAAACATTGGATAAATAGAAAGTAGACTCAGTATTCACTACATGTAAAATTGACTATTTCAGTACAACTGAAATAGCAGTTTGTTAATCCTTTCCTGAGTTGGTTTAATTAATCAAGTAGATCACAAATTTATAAGAATTCTCTATAAATATTTAATGTAAATAGTTAATAAAAAGGAGTTTGCTTTATAGTTAATCATGGTGATATGTATACACATTTCTGCAGGAAAGTAATTTCTAATGATAAAATAGCTAAATTCAATAAGATTGGGGGATTCGAAAACACTGTTAATACTGAGACATTAATTTGGAAGGATCAGAAAGGGTTTTAGTTGCTAACATTCAGTTTTCCATGCAACCAGATAGCATAGTAAGGATAAAAAAAAAAGTGCTGAAAACTTAATCAAAATTTAAAATAAGTGGATTCAAATATGGGAAATAATGCTGCATATTACTTGTACTATAGCTTCCTTGCAAAGCCTGAAATCAGCTTCCTTTCTAAAGCTGAGTGTGTGTGTGTGTGTGTGTGTGTGTGTGTGTGTGTGTGTGTGTGTGTGTGTGTGTGTGTGTGTAGTCAGCATATTTTAGCCTTCTTAATAAGGTGCAGTAATTAAGTTCAAGTTTGTTTTTCCACTTGTATTGTGTTTTGCGACCTAAGGATTCTCTTTTTCATGCTACTTATGTTGCTCAGGTGACCCACCAGCATGCCTTGATCTCCATTGTCTCTGTGTACCCTTGCCTCTTGTTCCCAGACTTGCTCCAGCTCTTGTGGCCCTGCCTTCTGCCCTCTTGGTCTCTGGTATAACAGCCAAGAAGCCTGTCAAGTTTTGTTTTCTTGATAACCTTCAGCCCTTATTTTCTATGCTATTTTGGGGGGAACATCATTTATCATTTATCAAATATTTATTGAGTATGGTGAGTCAGAAATTGTTGACACTGAAGACACTGAACATTTTTTTGTCAGTTTTCATACTCATATTGTTCTCAAGGGTTTCTCCAAATGTATATAGATCTGAAGAAGTAGTAATCTTCATCAGAGGATGATAATGTATTGTACATTTTTTAGTCATCTCTAGGCACAGAACTACTTAAGAGGTGCTCAGTAACTATTCTATTCCTAATTTTTACCAAAGTATGTCTTATTTCATATAAAGGTAATACTTATACACTTGAAATAATAGCATTTGTTTCATTATCATTTAGAGTAACAAACATTAGATCTGGCAGATCTAATGTGTGTTTCTGAACCAGAGGAATGTGTACAAGGCTGACTCTCCAGGCTTAATATCTTCATCTTTGGTACTGATACCTGCAGAATTGTATGAGGACCAAATGACATATGAGATTCAAAATCACCCAAAACTTCATAGACTTAGAACGAGATACAGAGTAAGCAAAGAATTCTTCTCAAGAGCAGGATATCATCTGTGTCCCCATGTCACTCCATTAAGTACATTGTGTAAGTGAAGGAAAGAACAAAGAAATGAATTTTTTTTTTAGTGTTAAAAGGATACATTTATCACAATTCTTTTTTCTTTTAACATTTACTTCTCTTCTCTCTCCCCCCATTACTTCCTAGAACTTTCTTAACTGCCCTTTATGTTATTCTTGAGGTTTCAGGGCATGGTGGTATAGTGTCCTGATATTGTACTTGTCTAATATTTGTGAAAACAGCTTTTTAAGGGAAATTTTTTATTCTACGGTTTTTATATAAAAGTCGAATACTCCTTTTACTTTCATTTAGGAAAAAAACATAGCTTATCTTTAATTTTAGAAGAATTTGAATTTGATTTAGAACCCACAGTTAGACACCTGCATCAGAGTGGTTCTCAGTCTCTTTCAATACAAATAGATCTGACTCAGACCCGTCTCTTGTGAGTGATGCTACTGTACCACCCGCTCACAGATAGTCTGTCCCCTGAGGATGGAGGTCATTGACAGGGCAAAAGAATGGATGGAGCTGGCCCTGCAGCTGCCTGATTGTCCTCAGATCATGGAACAAATAGAATCAGATTTCCTCTCTTCATACAGTATGGCTTTCCCAAGTAGAAATAGTTCCCAATGAATATTTAGAGGGGCTGCTGAGGCTCTAAACACCTGTTTTAAATTTCCATGTGTTGTGCTATTTAAACTAGATGATTTTTTAAAGACCCCATATATTTCCAAAATTCTATAAGACAATTTACAAAACTCTTTTCTTCTGCCCTCCCCTCCCCCCATGTTTTTAAATTCTTCAACTGATGAACAGCACAATGTGGAACTTTTAATATTCATTGAAGAAAAAATAGGTGAAGCTGTTTCTAAGCAACTGAATGAATTAATTTTAAAAATAAAAATGTGGCATTATTTTGAGAAAGGAAGAATGTTTGCTGGTTTGACTGCTGGTTAAAAATATACAGACTAACAAAAAATATAGACTAAACTTCCAAGAGATGGGTTGGGATTATTTTTTCTAGTTTGTCTAGTTTAACTTTATTTATAAAGAGTTAATGCTGCCTTTGCGAAACTATTACATATTTTTTCAGTGAATAGTTTGATTAAAACAATGGAGTTTATTTTTCTATAGATTTTGTGTTAATCTCAAAATACCAAGAATTAGAATTATTAAATTACTGGAAAAAGAATGTGAAGATATTATGTTCTTTATATGTAGCCATGATAGGCTTTGTTGAGTTCCTGTAATGCTAAGAAGCCATAAAAAGAACAGTTCTTCCTTTCATTGGCTAATCATTACAAGTGCTGCCTCACTGGTAAAAAAGAATACTTATATCTTTAATTGCCAATTATTTATTTTTAAATGTAAAAAAATATAAATGTTGAATATTAACGCATCTTATGTGTCTTTTCTATAGATATAAAGTAGAATGCTTTGTAATTTTCCATCTTGATCAGTAGGTTTGAAACAGTCACTTCAATTGTTAATTCCTACTAAGAGGTTAAATTGTGTTAAAAGGACAAGAATATTTGTTACTGTTTTTACAATAACTTGTATTTTAAAATAAAAGTTGCATGAGTAAGTTAGCAATGAAATAGAATAAATCATGACTTTTCCATTTTTAATACTGGGAGATTGATATGTACAGTGAGTAGTTTGCATTTGTGAAGGAAATCTTTACATTTCAGAGAGAAATTACAGATTTTATTAAATTTGAAAACCTAAAATCAAATAAAATAATATAAATCTGTCTTCAGTGGCTCTGGTGTTTTTAAACCTTCCTTTCTTCATTCATAGCTAGAAACGTACATTTTTATATGTATTTTTAAAGTCTTACTGCCCTTTTCATGTTTGTTACAAATATTTCCTACAAATTCTTTTGTCTTTTAATTTTAGGACATTTTGCTGTAAAAGGTATACATTTTAATATGGTCATATTGACTGATCTCTTCCTTTGTAACTCTTTCCATTACTTTATACCTAGAAAATCATTTCCTAGTCGACAGTTTAAATACTCACCTGTATTCTCTTTTCATTTTTAAAAACGATTGCATTATTTTATATTTGCCTCTATTCCAGATATTACTGACTCCTAGGTTGGACCCCAAAGACTCTAAGAACTCAAAATTCTATACATAATAGTATACATATTTATATGTTCACTTTTCTGTGTAAGATTTCATAACTTTTATTAGAATTTCAAAAGTGTCTTTCATAAACCCTGTCCTCCTCTCCTTTCCAAAAAAAGAGCTACTACAATTCATTTAAACTTTATCTGGATATAGTTGGTCTGCGATGCTAAGGTACTTTTTTCCCCTTTTCCCGGTATCCCAAACCATTTACTGAATAAAATAATTATTTCCTATGATTTGTGATGCCTTTGAAAAATAAATTTGGTTTTAATTTATCTCTTTTTATCTCTACAGAGAAAGTTAGAGAAATTCAAGAAAAACTTGATGCTTTTATTGAAGCTCTTCATCAGGAGAAATAAATTGAAATAAGTGAGTAAAACTCTTCTTTCTGCGTTGGTACTGATTAGACGCAAAATTTATATTTTAAACTTATTTTAACAGTTTATTTTCCTTGACTATATCCTGTTTGTTCTTTAATAATAATTTTAATGGCAGTAATCTCTGAAACTAGATTCTGAATTCCATATATGTTTCTTTGAATAACTTGATTGCTTTTTGGCTGAACAAAAAATATCTTCTAGAACTCATTTTGAACGGAACAGAAATGAACAAACAAAGATATTTTATAATAATGCACATGGCTCAAATTTTCTGCATGTAAAGAATGGAACTATAGCTCTCATTATTGTATTCCTCGTTGTTCATATTTGATGGATAATTATGTGTATGTTAACTTGCAAAGCTTTTTATTTGGCTTGACTAAAACTTTTACTAGTTCTTTATCTTACTCTCTTATATTTATTTAAAAACATTTAGATAAACCTTTTTCCTGTTTAAAGTAACTTAGATAGCCTTAGAATATAGTACTCTTCTGAATGTGTGGATTCTCTTGTCTAATTTTGTAGTCTGGCATTAGAAGCATGTTCCCAATTAAATATTGTATATTCAAAGACTTTTCTTAGTAGCATAGTCGATTATTAATTATTGCTGAAGAATTATAATGAGTAGTTCATTTGCTTCCTCATCATTTACTATCAGTAGTTAATTTTAGAGATCAACGTTTGAGAGCCTTCTTGATTTGGAGATTCTCCACTGCAGCACCAGAATTCACTTGATATTTTTGTTTACACATGTCTTTTTTTGCGGGGATGGGTGGGAGTTGGGAAGCATGATGTCACAGAAACCCTAATAAAAATACAGCAACATATCTTTTTAATGAAATGAGGAAGCCCAAAGCTAGCCAGTGTTTTATACAATAGTCAGTGTCACTTCCCTAAGCAGGTTACTTTGACATCTGGAGTTACCGTTGTTGCTGAGAACAAGCCTTTTTCTGCCAGAGTATCTGTCCCAAGTGCAGCCAGGGCAGTCCAAACTGGTTCTGTCCCAAGGGCAGCCAGGTGGGGATGGTAGTTGTGTACAGGGAAACCATCCCAACTTTCTCTGTTCCCTACTTGTCTGTAGTCTCCAAGGCCCTTTTCATCCCTTGGGATTTATGACTGTGAACTGTTACAAATATCTATGAAGTGGACAGATGATCTTTTAAATGTACCTTGCAAATCCATTTAAATAATAAATCTGGCAAAATGGTAGCCTTGCTTCATTCTGACCATTTATAAAAGTTACCAAGCATCTTAAAGAATAGTTTCTCGTCTACAGCCATGCCACCCTGAACGTGCCCAATCTCATCTGATCTCAGAAGCTAAGCAGGATCGGGCCTGGTTAGTACTTGGATGGGAGCCCACCTAGGAAGACCTGGTGCTGTAGGCATAAAAAAAAAAAGAATAGTTTCTCAGTGATAGTTGTAATATGTGTAGCATTCCTCAGCCTGATACTTTTAAGTAACTAATTCAGATACTTGGTCGAAATTGTTTATACCCAACACAGTCATACAAAGATTCCTTCTACTGATCAGTTTTAATATACTATTTTTACTTTTTTTCTCTAAGAAATTAATTTCAGTATTTTTTTAATTCATATATCGTGTTTGATAAAATCATGTTATATGATGGTAGGTGATATTTAAAGCTTAATAAAACTAGCAAACTTAAGTAATTAAGCTTCAGTGTTTTTATGATCATGCAATATTGTCTCCCTTGACTTAAAATTTATCAAATGTGCTTATTTTCACAGAATCCTACTCATAATGTCATTACCTCTGCATACATCTGAAGAAAGAAAACTCCGAAGTCTTTTGTCCTTCCTTTTTTTCTTCTGCTATTCTACCTTTCTAAACATGAAATAAAGTCATGGGATAAAAATAATTTAATTTATGTGTGTTAGAGGCACTTTAACTAGCAGCTGCCTTTTGAATGGAAGAACAGGGGAAATGGCATTAACATCCTATTTTATTGTACTGAAGTGACAAATTGGGTTAATGTAAGTTGTACGACCATTAGGTTTAGTCCTTAAAGATAAGAAACTTGCTCGCCTGCTTGTTGTCTCACTTGTGGTGGCTCTAGTTCAACGAATTCATTAGCCGATGTTACTCCACCTCAGTTTCTTTTCCAGAAAAAGAATGCTAAGTGTTCTGAAATAAAACTTACAGCAATTTTCTAAAAGCTATCAACTGTATATAAAATGATGGTGACCTGCTAAGTTGTTGTCCGTATCTGTAATGTTCTATATCCAGAAACTCTTTGACCATGATAATTCAATTTATATTCATCATGTGAAAGAAAACTAGTTAACAAAAGAACCCCTCAAATAGGATAATTTGGATTACAACAATTCTGCGTGTATTCAGTGAAAGAGATTTCAGCCCTCCGTTGATAGCTTATAGAGTTGCCTTAGAAGCTAAGTCACTGGCAGCTTACCTATTTGATTCAGTTGATGTTTTTGTACTCTCTGTGTCCATTTGAAATTCATTCATTTTGGACATTGTATACTTAAGCTAGGCTTTCTGTTAACAATGTTTTGTACCTGTTGACAGAGCTATTGGATTGTGAAACAGAAGAAGGAAGATTAAGAATAATCAATTGACTAATTACATTTAAATTATCGTCAAACATTTCAACTAGGTATCAGAAAAAGACTTCCTTTCATAAGACTGTATTTTAAATAGAAATTATTTCAACAATTAGAATAATGTTGACCATCCCCCTCTTAGCTGAACATCTAAAGAAAATATAAAGTTTAATTTATTGCAGTTCAATTACGGTGGTACTCTCACTTCATTTTCATGTTGTATATAATATTTTTTTATTGGCTAAAGGACTTTAAAGCAAAGAAATGTGCCATTTTTGACTTAAAACGTCTTTCTCATTTAACTCTGCTCTTTGCCGTCATTTCATTAAGCTTTTATCATTCTAATAAAAATGCACATTGTGTGACAGTTTTTATGTTACAGTTTATTTAATTTTATAATTTTCTTGGAATTATGTTTGGATAACAGTTCCTTTCCCACTTTTTTAAAAATTTAACGTCAATACAAAGAGAGATCTTCATGTGATCTCTCTCAAGATCTGACACTTAATATGCAAGGTCGAAGAATATCACAAAATAGTTCAGAAATTAAGACCAGTAAATATTTATTTTATACAGTTTGTTATGAAAAGCAGATCCAGCTTTCAGCAGCTGGTAGCAGTACACATTGTAATTTGGTAGATGAGCACTCATGAACATTTCCTGTGTGTTTTAGATCCAGGGATAGTGGATGAACAGAAAGGAAGTAGAGCCCTGGGTTCTGTACAAAGATTAAGAGATGAACTCTCTGGTTAACTCCTTCTAACCTGTGCTGGCTAGTAGGTAAACCAACCCCTTCACTGAAGCAGACATCATGCAATTATCTCTTTGTAGTTGTAAAAACCACTTTAAAACTGAAAACCTATTTCTAAATCGAAAAAGGGATAGGACCGTATTTGTTTATTTCTGTGAGCTCTAGATAGGAAAAAATGCCCTCAACTGCATTTCTACAGATTTCTCCCAAGCAAAAGGCTGATGTTAAGTCAGTACTTTTATCACGTCCCTTTGTATAAACTTAAAGTGGAGTAGGGTGTCTTTATTTCTTTGAGATCAGTGTTTGTAATTTAAATATATAAATACATTAAAATGTTATTTAAAATCCCATGTAAGAGTCCAGACATTTCCCCTATCTCCTCAGTAATAGGACATCTCTTGTGGATAAATTTTTTTTTCACTGATCTCATACTAAGCATGCCTTTTTTTTTCCCCTTGAAAGCTAGGTCTTTATTAAATGCAGATGTTACTAAAAGAAAAAACAAAATTCACATTTTCAACAGTAAACCCCATGTGCTGTGTTTGTAGTTCAAAAATTACAAATGATTCGAATTTAAATACATCACTTCAGAAATTCAATATATAGAAGTTAAATTTTAACTAGACAAGGAGTCATTTGTTTTTCATGTCAGGATTTGCAAAGACTAGAGTGAACAAAGCTCTATTTGGAAGACTGAACAACTATAAATAAATTATATCTAAAATTTACTTTGTTAGGGTATCAATTTTAAAATCGATATGTGTAGGCAGTGCGCAATAAGAAACAAGTTCTCGCTACTTCATGGCTGAACCAATGGATCTATACTTATAGGGGAGCAATCAGCCTTTTTTAGTAGCTTAATTATATTCTCTTTGAATTACCATTTCCAGACTTTAACAGACTTCTTCCCACAAATAGTTTATCCTCCAAATGCAAATTACGAATAAGGTAAAAGTGAGTAGGGAACATTGCAGAGTGGTGTTTCCTAACCTTATAGTTTGGGAACTTTACAAATGATAAGATTCAAAGTGTAGATTTAAAAAATAAATTCCTTAATTAGTAAATAATTTTATATTTATTTATATTAGATTGATTTATCTGCGAAAGGAAATACGGTATTTGAGTTTTCTGATAAAAGGGATCAAAGTAATGCTTTTTATCTCAATCTCTAAGCTGGTATATGCTGTAGTTTCAGATACTTTAGCAGTATGGAAATGTGCTTACAAATATGCTTACCTTTTGAACAATCATGGCTATGTTTAAATATTTTAAATAACCTTGTTTTTACTTGTGCACTGAGTGAACTTTGTATTATTTTTAAAAACCTTCACACTACATGATGTTATTGCAATTTATATTTTGCCTGTGCTTGATCTAAGGTCATTTGCGTAGATGAGTAATTAAAAATATTCTATAAAGAGAGCATCTTTTAAGTTTTCTCTGTTTTCATGAGGGAGAAAGAGAGAGACCTCTGCACCTACAGTCATAATTTGACCCCACGGTATAACCAGATTCAGGTCTAACCAGCCGCTTACTGTGTCTCTTCTCCAAATGCTTTAATTTCACATGCTTCACACTTCACAGTTGTTATCCATGGTCAAACAATGCTTTCTTTTCATGCCTTCATACTTGTCAAAATATTTTGATATTTTCTTTGCTAAAATATGCAAAAAATGTTTTTTAATTACATTTTGCTACCATGGCCATCATTTTTATCAGTGATGCCAATATGTCCCGTCATAAATGAGGCTTACTAAAAAGTCGTAACTAAGTCTTAAAACTGGAAGTTACCTTAAAGATCACGTGATTCTGCCTACCACCTGGATTATGAACTCTCATTTCTCATTTTTATTCCTCCCAGAATTTTGCTCATAAATGATGCTTATTAAATATTTGTTGATCAATGTGTAAAATAAGGCAGAATGTAGATGTGCCTTCAGGATTCTTATTAGTTGGCTAAAGTCAAAACTAAGAAAAGACTCACAAAGTCATGGTTGCTTCAATAAGTAGTACACAGTAGCTGATATATGCTATATTTTTGGTGAATAAATGTCGAGACAAGTCTTTCAATTCCTTTAGAAGATTTATAGGAATAACATGTTTCAATCTTATTTGCATTCATTTCACTTATCAGTCTTAACAGACCAATTCTGGTGTGAGACACGAAAAGTGGTTGTATTTTAAATTAAATTCCCCTTTTGTGCAATTCAAGTCTAAAATTTTCATCTATATAAAAAGTTTGAAGAATTTACTTCCTGAAAATTTAGTAGAGTAATTTATCTGTTGTCTTCTAATATTTCCAATTGAAGAATTAATATCTCTATCAAAGTGAGGTAGCTAGCCATGTACTTGTAAATGATACATCTATATTATTCACTTATATTACAAAATGTATTTTAAAATAAGCATACCCAATTTGTGATAACTAAGTCATTTTCTGCACATTAGACTAAGCTGATATAGAAGGCTGAAAAGTAACTTTTAAGTAATTATGACAAAAATTGTCAAAGATTAAAAAGCAAGAAAGTTTAAATGTGAGTAATCTTTGTAGAAGACAGTTTTATAGAGTAAGAAAAACGTGTGTCATAAAACATGGGGTTAAATCTATCTTGAAATGACATATTTGAGTTACCAGCTTGAAAATTGCCTGTATGTATATGATTGCTCTCTGAAAGGCTTCTTGTGAGTTATGTTCATTCTGTAGAACCAGTTTTGAGGTTCATTTGGGGTCAAATCCCTGATGAGGAAATAACCAACTTTTTACTGTTTTTAAATCATTCATTCTTTATGGTAAAGAATTCTTGTTATTTGTTTTGTTTTATTTTTAACTAATTAACCCAGGTGTATCCTGGTTCCTATTCAAGTATTTGAGAAAATTTAAAAAGTCATTTTTGAAAGTGACACTTCTTAATGTTCAAAATAGAATGTCCATTCTGCTTACTCTTGGAGTGACTAAATCACACAGCAACAACATAGAAATTAGAATTTTATCCACTTGTCAGAAAATATGGTCATGGTTTACATGATCTGGCACTTGCCAAAACTGTAAGATCGCTCGCATTTGTGAGAAAGTATGCAGGGAATAGGTTAACTCCATCTTCTTGCTTTCCTAAAATTTATCTGAGAATTAGGCCAAATCATCAGAAAGTGATACTGCCAGGACTACTTGCCTTTACCTGCCTCTTAATTTATCTAATATCATGCCTTTGGCTTTCATAGACAAATACTATATGTTGCACCTATTTGACGAAAATACACAGTATCTTTTGCAGAAGTAAAACCTAATAACATATCTGTTATCACTTAAGTTTATTAAAGAAAGGATTACTAGGTAATTCAGTGCCAGCAAAGTTTCCCACTCGAGACAAATACATATGATACTTTCCTTTCGTCAAAGAGAACTCAAGACCTTACCTGATTTTTGGTTCTGCTGCCAGAAAATATTAAAATTAATTTACCTCTTTAAGGTAGAACCTATTCGTTTTTCTGCTCCCTTAGTTTGTGGTTCATTTTTGTTTTTAATCTCTCTCTTCCATACAAGTAGTCATATATGACAAGTAGTCATATATCGTTAACAAAATGCAATGGTTACTATTTCTCTGTTAAGAAATGTAATTATCTAGAGGGCTTAAGTTGAAAGCTTTCACACTTGCAGTCAGTGATGTTCCAGGTGCCAAATGTAAATAATGTTTTCCTACAATCAATTTATATCAAAAACCAGAAGTCACCTAACCTGTGCCCTAACACAGCATGCCCCCAGTGACAATGGTGGACCCACCTCCTAGCCGCCATGAGCAATACTAACAGGAGGAGGACGTGTGTGGAAGAAAAGGGACAGCGAGATGTGTCAGTCCACAGCCATTCCAGGGATAGTAACACACGGAACTAAGAGCCCATTACAAAGGTTTTAGCAAGATTCAAAGAAGTATACTGTCACTAGCCATTAGCATTTGGGGATCCACCTGTGCCCTACCCCTCCACTGAAGCCTTTTTAATGGTCAGTATCCTATCTTGCCAAGGATCCCATGAATCTTTTGGGTTTTCCTTTTAAATGTTGAAGTTAAGGACTTGAATCTAGAGCTAAGGAACCAGTTTATCTCGTGTTTTGCATCCATTATCACGGGGTGTGTTATTTCCATTTTACAGATGAGGAAATAGGCTCAGAAAAGTTTTAAGTAACTTGTCCAGGTCATTCCAGTACATAGCAAAGTCTAAATTTGAAATCAAGTCCAGTCGTAAGCTTAGATAAGTTACAAAATATGCTTTCTCTCAAAAATACTTGTAGGAAAATAAATCTATTTATGAAAATAGGAGTACATTAGGGCACCGATACACTTAGAAAATGCACAATGAGCTAACTTTACAGAAATGGTCCAGGATGGTTTTTTCTAACTATATGAGGCTGTTGTTGCATCACAAGAATGGAAATATCAACAGAGATGTGTGGTTCCTTATAGGGCCCTGGAGGACTAGGCGATGTTGCGATTCAGAGGGCTCTAACCTCACATCTACCCCAGACCTTAGGTCTCAGTAGTAAGAATGATGACTTTGTCATTTTCCCTCAACCTATCCATCTTATCTATGCAGATTCTCTAATCTTTTTGAGTAGCCCATTATTAAGATACAGAATTATTTTTACCCCATGTTTAACACCTTGATTATTTTTTCCCCAGATTTCGATTGCCTGTTTGTTTCTAATAAATTTAACACTTGAAAGCTATTAGCGGAAGCCTTTTCAATTTTGACTGAATTTTTTTTCAGGAATATCATATATATACTTTAATTTTCTGGCCCTGCGAGTTCCTAGATACTTTCCAGCCAACATTCTCATGAGTTTATCTTTTCATGTATCAGACCATCCAAATATGGCTCCCTGCCCTTTTCTGCCTCTACCCTATCAGAGGCTCTCAGCAGTAGCACAAAGCTGCCATCATTTTCATACATTCAGATTTCTCTTTTTAAATATCTGAGACATTAATGTTCTTGCTAATTATACTAATTGCTATGGTCGTAGCTGAACCAACTGTGAGAATGTAGTTCCATTCACATCCAAAGTACTGTGTATTGTCACCCTATGGATGGACTAGGTAGGCATTTGGATCTCCACATTCTCTCCGTTGGGCGCCCCAGTCAGTGGGTTCGCCAGCTGTGTACCCTATGATTGGCTGGGCTTTTGATGTGCAGATACTACAAGTCGGTCACAAACTTGTGTACAATGGGCCTGTTCTGGTTCATGTGAAAATCAACATCCTTTTTTGTGTTCCCGGGTGACAGGATGCTACAATACTATTAGCATTTGCAAAGAGTGTGCTCTGTCCTAGGGTGTAACCGCAGATCGTGTGCTGCTCAGTTTGTGTTTCTCTATTATGTGCGAGACACAAAGAAGCTGAAGGCAGGCAAAGGCCTGTCAAATCCTGTAATGTAGCGCTCGACCCCCAAACTCCACTTGGCCTCCTCGCATCTCTTGTTCCCGGTCCCACCCCTTCCTCTGAATGGGCTCTGAGGTAGGTAAATGAATTCAGAGGCCTGGTGGGCGGGGGATTCCTTTCTGACCTCATTCCTGTACCATTTGTTTGCAGGCTTGTAGGGGGAGAGGAGGACTTTTTGGAGTCCTTTGTGTCAAATAATTTTCTTGCAGGTTGGGGAGTTAATGGTAACTTTGTCTGAAGCCAGCCGAGCAGAAAGCCTCCACGGACAAGGCGTGGCCTGTTCAGCTTCTCAAACGACAAGATGAGAACGTGGCAACAGGGAAATTTCTAGAGCAGATGGGTACGCGGCACGTCTGCATGTTCATCGTCTGGTCGTGGGAAGCTTAAACCTTCCCGTATGAATAAGATAGAGTAGTTCTTCCTTTCAAAAATATTTTCCTCTTTCTGAACTACCGTGGCTTTTATACTGGATAATCTTTACTGCAATCAGTTAAATATATTCTGAAATATTTTTAAAGCTGCCTACTACCTACATAGAGTATGATATGATTCCTAGAGGAGTTAAATAATTTTTACCCTTGGATTTACTTTGTTTATCTAGAAAGCGAACTATAGTTTTAGAACAGGGATATCTCTCTTGTTTTGCCAAAAAGAAGAAAAGAGGCCCAGAAAAAAGTAATTTGTTCAATGACTGGGAGAGAGAGAAAGAAGAGGGAGGGAGAGAGAAAGAAGAGAGAGAGAGAGAGAGAGGGAGAGAGAGAGAGAGAGAGAAAGAGAGAGAGAGAGAGAGAGAGAGGAAGGAAGTTGAGGATCTGGATATTCATATAAAATGTACCTCCTTTTAAATTTTTGAATTCTTAAGCAGTGTGAGTCAGGCAGAACAATGTGTGAGACTTTTTAAATTTTTGAATTCTTAAGCAGTGCGAGTCAGGCAGAACATCTATAACCACCTCCACCCGCCCGCAAGTCACCATTTGAAACCTCTGGTTTAACCTGCAGCTTCTGTTCACTCTGGCCTCAAAGGGTTTGACAAAACAGCTAAGTACTTCTGAAAATAACTTGACTTCTGGTTATTTAGAGATGCATAGATTTTTAGCTTCGTTTAGATGCATAGAACTTTAACTTCACTTATGACGAGGCTAGACCGAAGGAGGACTCTCATTTGTAAAATGCCAACTGTATTCCAGGCACTTTACATATATTACCTTACTTATTCTTACAACCTCGTAAACCAGGAGTCATCATTTTACCAGCAAGTCAACTCCAGCTCAGAGAGGTTGCCTGAAGTTCCAAGGCCAGCTAGTTGGCAGAGCTGAGATCCCATGTAGGTTTGAGTGCAGGGCCTACAAAAAAAGAGCAGGCATTGAATGGGCTGGCCGTGTGCTAACAGTCCACTTCCCTTACACGCTCAACTATCCTGAGATGGCAGCTCCTTTTTGTGAGAAGCTTGGCAAAAAAGTGTGTATATTCAAAAAAGGATAACTGTAGACACCACTTCCAGCGCAATGGATCAGTCGGTGCCAAGAGAAAACCCTGCACATATATTAAAGTCTTTTGTTCCAAACATCAAACTTTTTCAAGTTCCAAAAGTGGCACTTGCAAACTTAAGCGGGGGAAATGGCATTTGTCGTGCCAATTTTACACATTTTAAGTGAATTCCTAATATTCAGAGCATATCCTATTTTTAAGGTTTACTGAGGAAGAGGTAGCTCAGAATCTTAGCAATTATTTGTATTCATTGCACAGCTTGAACAAACTCATCTCACTAAAGAGTGCTTTTTCATAAAGAAGAGTCAATTGTCTACTAAATGTGTGTGTGCGTGTGTGTGTGTGTGTGTTTATTCTGGATTTGTAACAAATAGTTCATCTTTGGTTCAGAGAAAGCAGTCGTTCGTTCTTGGAGAAATTCTACCAAGGACAAAGGCTGCTGCTGAGAAGGGAAAGGTAATCACATGCACACACAGACAGAGCGCCTGCACGTTGTACCTTTAGAAAGGCAAAAGCACAGTCTAGGACTATGAAGCAAAAGAGGCATCATGCTCTACCACCCACATGATAAATAACCTTATTAGAGCCCCTTCCTTCTCCAAACCAGATTCATGAAAGGACAGTGAGCTGGGTAGTCCCAAAGTTTTTTCCAGCCCAAAAAGCCTATGAGTTTCTGCCATTGATTAAAGGTGGCCTCTAAACATGTCCTCCTGAAATCGAGGAAAATGCCTCCCAGTCCAGTTAAGTCAGGCAAGACCTTTTCCAGGTTCATGCTCTTTTAAGTAGAAAGCATTCTGATATTTGTCTGCAAACCAGACACAAGATATTTCTCTCTTGAATCCTAAATAATGATAGCAACATTTACTGAGTGCTTATCATGTGTCAGACACTGTTGTAAGTACCTAACCTACATGAATGCTGTTAATTTCCACAACCCTGAGCAATAGGTACTGTTATTTTTCCCATTTTACAGATTAAAAAACAACAAAAACAAAAACAAAAAAAAACAAAAAAAATCATGAATGCTCTGAGTTATTTAAGTCGTCAGAGTTTGCTTAGCTTATAGGTGGCAAAGCTGGGATTTCCACCCTGGAAACCTGGTTCCTGGTCTGTGCACTTAACCACTGCACTATTTATAAATTATTTTTCAACTATAAATGGCTTGCATTGCTCAGTAGGAAGCGTGGGGAAGAAGTGTCATTGGCAAAGGATGTCAGAGAAGTTTGAGAGGTTGTGAGTTCAGAAGGCAGGCATTTGGGAGCTGTTGCTAAGAGAGTTCCTTCTTCCTCGGGAATGTTTGCAAATAGAAGCAGCTTGGCTGGCTCATTGGCACACCTCACCACACCCAAGTCCTTGGGAACCAGGCAGCCCTGTCCCGGGGCACCCCTGACTGCCAGGGAGACAGCTCACATCCAGCAGCTCCTCCTTGCCCAGGAGTCAGGACACGAGCCTGTGTTAATTGACATGGGATCAGGGAAGGGCAGAGACCAAAAACCAAAGTAGGTTTTTAAAGAGATGATTGATTGGCTGCCTGAGAGAGGGCACAGTGCAAGTTGTGTGAATATGACTTCTGTTCTTGGCCAGGCAGAAGGGGGATTGGCTTATTATTTACTAAGTGCCCTGCTACAAGGCCATGCTTCCCCTACTATGTGTGTATATAAAGAAATTTGGATTTTTGGCATTTTAGAGTATTCAGTGTGGTTGCTTGCATTAGCTATTTTTACATTTTTCTCATTT
The DNA here is from genome assembly GCF_000325575.1 of Pteropus alecto. Taxonomy (NCBI): domain Eukaryota; kingdom Metazoa; phylum Chordata; class Mammalia; order Chiroptera; family Pteropodidae; genus Pteropus; species Pteropus alecto. Next base: position 3,209,425 of record NW_006431916.1, on the reverse strand, counting down.
GAATGGGTTTTCCTTCATTCTCATTTTATACTGTCAGTTTAACTTACTGTGCTCTGAGTACTCTGGATATAGTTATCTGGAAATAAGGCACATAAACTCTTAAAATGTCCTTGAATCCCAGGATTCAAAAAATAAATTGGTATCTTCTGTCAACTCTACATAGATGTAAACTATGCACTATTACTCCTTTCATTCACAGCCAAGACCCTGGAAAGAGAAATGATTCTCCATTCATTCCTCGGCTAGCGCCAAGCTGGTATTTTCTTTTACCAGCTGGGCCCCCCTCCACCACGTCCTCGCTGCCACCACCACTGTCATTCTGCCAACTGGCCCCTCACTAAGGCTACCAGTGACCTCCCATGCCCCTAATTCACTCAAATACTTGTATACTTATTTTGCTTGATTCCTTAAAGCCATTTAATTCTCTCTCTCTGTCTCTCTGTCTCTCTGTCTCTCTGTCTCTCTGTCTGTCTCTTTCTCTCTCTCTCTCTCTCCTCTTATTTCTGTGCCTTCTGAACTTTCATGACACCACTTTCTCCTCATCTTACTTCTAGTAACAAATGGCTGCTGATTGCCAGTATTGTTTGCAAACCTTCCTAAATGTTGGCCTTTACTAGAGCTCTCTCTCAACACTCTACTTTTCCCAATCACACATTCTCCCTGGAGGGCCAGCTCCCTGCCATTTCTACTTGTGACTCTCAACTCTCTATCTCTATCGTATTCCTCTCAGCATGCTCCAAACTCCCATCTCCAACTATCTACTTGCAAGTCTCAGAGACGCTTTATAGTGCCCCTGTCCAAAATACAACTGACCCTTTCTCTATTAAACCCGTTCCTTCCCCCAGATTTTGGTGACAGGAACTTTGATAGCTGCATAAAACAGACAGACACATAGGA
>NW_006431916.1:3192930-3208499 GCF_000325575.1 Pteropus alecto | reverse complement strand
CAATCACCAGTTTCTATAGTTCTTGTCTTAATATCTTTTGTATCCATCTTACTATCTCTACACACATCAGACGGTCCATATGTCTCATCTCCATTATTGCCATAGGCCTTCATATTCATCTCTCTCCCATGCATCCTCCACACTCTTACCAGAATGAGGTCTTGAAAATACAAATGTGATTATTTGATAAAAACTGTCTCCAGATAGCTTTCAAAATAAAATTCAAAACCTTTAGCACATAGATATGGGATCTTCCCATCTCTCTAATAGTAATTCCAACCATTCCCTCATCCCACATCCATATCTAGAGACATTGACCCTTTCTTATGAGATGGATGATGATATTAATGAATGTGATTTTTTAAAAAATATATATTGTAAAAAGAAATGTGTCAGTTGGAAAGTCTATATAACCAAGGAAACCAATATTTGCTGAATGGTCGATGGATGCTGAAGCCAAATTATGCATGGGGAAGGTAGCTCAGTGGATTTTACATGGAGTACGAGATGTCCATTGATATGGTTTTGGATTCCACATTGTAACTAACCTTTGTCAAGTGTTGCTGTAGTATCGAAGAGGATTCACAGTTACCTGAAAAGACTTGAATTCTTTCTCTAATTACATTACTGTGTGAAGCCAGGTTTTCTTCATATACTTCAACTGAAACAACATATTGCATCTATTGAATGCAGAAGCTGATATAAGAATCCAGTTATCTTCTATCAAGCCAGACAGTAAAGAGAGTTGCAAAAAAAAAAAAAAGCTACTCTTATTGCTACATTTTTTTCGTAAGAAATAATTTGTTAACATAAAATTATTTTAGTTTTTAGTTAATGAGTAAATAATTTAAATATTTCTTAGTTTCAATTTTTCATATGTCAATATCAAATATTATATCAAATACTAAATGCCAGTAGACATAACATATATAAACAAAAGCTCTTTGGAGTACTAATAATTTTTAAGAGATGAAAACTTTGAAAATAACTGCTTTGTACTATGAGATTTAGCTATCAGATCAGACCCTTCGTTTAAAATATCTGAAGCAATACACTCCCCATGAGAATTGCCTCTTAGTTTCGTAGCCAGGATTCAAGATATATTTCAAATCAATGGCAAGTGCAAGAAGGCAGTCTAGCAGATTTCAGTGACATGGCCCCTTGGTCCCCTAAACTTGGAGTGGTATGTTCAAATCGGCTGTACCCCTCCACAAAACTACTCTCCCTAAGGACACCAGGGCATTCTTGTCGTTACATGTATTGGACAGTCTTTAGGACACATCTCACTTGACACATCACTGCATTTTGCACTGTCAACCACTCCGTCTTTGAAACACTTGCATCTCTTGGCTTCCACTACAGCACACACTTCTGATCTTCTCCTACTTTTCGAGCTATTTGTTTTATATCTCCTTCGCTCGTTCTTCCTCCTCAACTCAACCATTAAGTGTTGGAATTCCTCAGAGCTCTTTCCTTTCCCTCTTCCAACCTGTATTCTCTCCCTAGATTTCATCCACTCCCATAGCTTCAACAATGATTTAATTGCCAGTGATTCCCAATGCCTATTCAACATTATCACTTGCATGTCCCACAGGTCCTCATAGCTAAACTCGCCATCATCTTTCCCAATTTGTACTCACTCCATTCTGCCCTATTTCACTAAATGGTAGTAACACCTGCTTGATTGCTCAAATCAAAAACTAGGAGTCATCCTCACTTCTTTCTTCTCTCTCAATGTCCACACTAAACCATCCACCAAGGCCTATCAGTTAGACCCACGAGTATCTCTCAAATTCACTCATGCCTTTCCATCCCCTCTGTCACCGTCCTGTCCCTACCCATGATCACCTAATTTATTGCCTCCCTTACTTCCTTCCATACTGCAGCCAGGTGATATTTTAAAGAACATGTATGATTGTTATTCCCCTGTTTATAATCCTTTCTTTGACTGACACAGTTCTTAGGATAAAGTCCAAAATCACCAACAAGGCTTTCGAGGGTCCTATGAGATCTGTCCGTCTTCTTTCAGCCTGCTTTCTCCTTGGGTCCGGTTACATAAACTTTCAGATCTTTAAATACACACTATGCTACCCTAGGCTTTTGCATATTCTTTTCTCAACTCTCAAACCCCCAATTTGCCAGACTAATGGCCACTTATCCTCAGGGCGCGGCTTAATTATCACCTCCTTTTGGAGTTCTTCCCTGGTCTAGCCTCTACTCAGACTAATGTAGTTCTTGATATGGCCCCTTGGCCCCCTAAACTTTGCCTCCCAAGTACATGCCACATTTCTAGTTACTCATTCAGCATCCATCCTCCCCATTTAGACTGTACATGCTGAGAGAAGAGAGACTTCATCTGATTTTCCCACAGCATTGTCTAGCACAATACGTTTTTATCGAATGAATGAATGAATATGTCTGCATGTTGGAGCTGGGAAAGATTTTATGGACTCAAACCCTGTTTGAAAATATAGCAAAAATAATTCTGGGAAGCAGAACCTGGCAAAGCTAGCTTGTAGTAATGATCTCAGAATGAAAGGTCTCCTGATTTCTAGCGCAGTTTTCTTCCCAGGATGCTATGTTGATAGAGACCTTGGGCCCTGCAAACAGACACAATTGGTTAAAATCATGCCATGGCTACTTGCTAAATGTGTGATGTCAGACAAATGCTCCTCTAAGCCTTGGTTTCCTCATTTCGTTAAAAAAAAAAAAAGTGAGTGTGTATGTGTAGCCTACCTCACAGAGTTTTTAAGGTTAAAATAAGAATACATTTAAAGCACTTCGGAAGCGTCTAGTACATGGTGAATGTTTAAAACTATTAGTTATTATTATACCATGTTGCTTTAAGTTAAGATCCAATTCACACTGACACCCGAGTGTTGTTACCCAGACGTGTTTCCTCCACATCTGAGTGGCCACAGGTTTACCCTGACCCGTAAGCCCCTGCTTCCCAGGTTTGACCCCAGTGAAGCCATGGAGCTGTCCTGGCCCAGCTCTGCTCTGAGGACTCCCCACCCTCCCGCCAGAGCGCTGGACCCTGGGCGCTGGGAGCTCTGTGAGGCTTGACCTCGAGGAGCCATCAGTCTGCTCACAGCCCAACTTGCTGGCATTCAGGCAGGGCCCCGCGGGTGTTACTGCAGGCCTTGACTCAGTGCTTACCGTCTCTCAGGCTGCCATGTCGTTCTTTGTTTCTCTTGCAAATTTGCAGAGAATTTAGTCGTAAACCTTTTTAAAGCATAGCTTAATGAAACTCTTGTTAGGAATGACATTTTTCATGCAGCTCACAGAGTTTTTGTTTGCTTGGGGACCCACCGTTGATAAAGGGTCTCTGGCCTCAGTGTCAGGGAGAAGCGGACTTCCCTTTAGCGACTGGTTTGCTCTGACCTTCTACTGACCATTTTTGTCCCTTTTCTTTGGCTACTAGAAAGCTCAAAACTAAATTTCCAGTTTATCCTGGCTCTCATATGAAAATTATATTTACATGTCTATGGTATTAAATGATCCCCTGACTTGACTTCATTTCCCCTCCCCCCGGCCCCACCACTTTATCTTTGATTTCTTCATTGTAATTTTTGTAGATATTTCCGAAAGCTGTCTCCAATCCTTTTGCCAAATGAAGTAAAGTGTAAACATAGACATATAGGCAACTATTGGTAATGCAGTAAGTTTGTTCTTGTCTGTGTGCTGAAACCAACCCTTTCTAAGCAGCAGGTTGTGTGTCTCTAACTTCTTTGTTGTTATTTTCCTTTTTTTTTTTTTTTCTATAAAATAGGGACATGGATTAGCAACAGGCAGCAGCATAGCAATGCTTTATGAAAATCGGGTTCTCCATCCAGCCTACACTCAGAGTGGAGATGCCAGCCTGAACCCAGAGGCTGTGGAGCAGGAAGGACGGAGGAGGCAAGACTGTGGGTGGGAGGGGTGGCAGGCAAGCCCCCAGGCCAATGGAGGAATCTAGTGCTCTAATAAAAGGGCCCTTCTCTCCAGAGGATTATAAGAATATTCATGACCCTTGAGATCAGCAGGTGAGGCTCAGCCCTCCCTACTCATCCTCTGGGCAAACAGTCCAGAGAGCAGAGGTTGCCTGGATGAGAAAGGAACAGTGGGAGCTGGGAGCTTTTCCTGTTTCCCCTGGCCCCCAAGCCCCCTTATTTTCAGAGAAGGGCAAGGTGGGGGGCACTTGTCCTGAGGTGAAGCAAGGACTGTGTCTTTCATTTCTAAAGAGCAGGCAGAGAGGCCGAGGCAGAAGTCCCGTGACATGACTTCAGACACAAAATGGTATCTTAGCATCGGAGACCCCCTTTGACAAGAAGAAGAAAAGCCCTTTTCTTCTGAGCCCGGATTAGGCGAGGAGGGAATTCTCTAGAACATGTGTGCATTGTTTCATGGAGGGCAGCCGGGCTGGCCTGGGGCTCGCCTCCCAAAGTCAGCCCAAGGAAGCTTGTCCCTGCGTAATTAAAAGGGAAGGGGAACAGCGGGGAGTCTTGTTCCGCTGCTGCCCACCAAAGTGAGGATTCCGGGGGGTGGTGTGGCCCAGGAAATTGGTTAAATTAATGGTTATTGGAGGCCTCACTGAATGTGTGGGCCCCGGAGGCAGAGAGAGGACAGGGCGCTGAGTCTCATCAGAGCTCTCCTGATAAAATAGGAAAAAGAGAAACACTCTCAGAGTGCAGAGATGTCTAAGCTCCTTGCCACCTGACTGGACGGCAAGTCTGCCCGAGGGACAGGGCACCTGCAGCGAGGGGTCAGCCCCTCATGGAGAGCAGAGCCCCAAGGCAGTGTTTCCAGGCCCTCGTTTGTCCAGCTGACACGGGCTGGCCCCTCGCTCTCCCCAGCTGACGGCAAAGCTGAGGGCCAGGAGGTCACAGGTCATGGCCGGGCACCGAGGCCTGGAGCTCACAGAGGAGGAGCAGGATCTTCCCCCGGCAACACTGGGTTTCTGGAAAGTAGTCTCTTATATTAGAAACTGAAGAAGCGTCTCGCTTAGTCCTGGGAGAAGTAAAACCCTGATCTGGAGAGGAACATGTTTGGCATTTGTAGGGTTTAAACCTGGTTATGAAAAAGAAAACGCTGTCATGAAGAAAACCTTTCCAATTGCCACTTCCTGAAAACAAGCTCAAGAATGTGAACTTCGTGCTTCATCTTCCTAGCTCTCCTCTCTGCAAATCCTGCAGGTGGCATTTACAGGGGACTTTAGGCATCTTCATCAGCAGTCTGGAGATGCCCGACTCCTCTCCCCAGCCTAACTCTCAAGTACATGGGAAAGATAATGGCGACAACCAAGCGAGCTGGTTTTCCAAGACCCCATACATTTGCCTAAGGTCACACATTCCCAAGGCCATGGTGGAGGAGCGGGCAGACCTGGGCATCCTGCTTTTTCTGGTGAGTGATGAATCTAAGTCAATATCGTAAAGTAGACATGGCTCCCCTGGCTCTGCAAATATTGGACCAAAGACTTGAGCGTGGCAATGCTGTTGACAATTACGAGATAGTGGCATTGTTATCTTTGTCACCATGAAGTGCAGCTCAGTGGAGCTTGGCCTAACACCCTCTGTACACAGAGGAGACAGCGTGCTCGGAGGCCCATGTGTTTGCTCTGCCAATATGCTCCGGCGGCTGGCCCTCCAACCTTCCCGCTCTCAGGGGCCCACCTGGGGGGTGTTAGACACACACCACACTCTCCTGCATGCCCTGGGACTGCTGGACACAGTATCTAAGCCACATGCTTTCTTTCCTCTCTCTTTGCAGTTCGCTTTTTAAAAAATATATTTTTATTGAAGTGTAATGTATACATATCACATGAACAGCTTGATGCATTTCACAAACTGTCACACTGTTGAACCAAGCAGGTCAAGAACCTGAACATTTGCAGCATCCCACACGCCCACCTATGCTTCCTCCCAGGGATCGTGTCCTGCAAAGGTGATCACAGATCCTGCGAAGGTAACCAAAGGTGTCTTCTAACATAGATTAGTTTTGCCTGTGTTTAAGCCTCATGCTTTTGACACTTTCCCTTGGCATTTGAAGCCAATGTGCTGTGTGTCTGTCCAGCAGGGCAGGGTGACAATGCAGCGCGGCACAGATTGAGCTCATCTCTGCCCTAACTTGGGCAAGCCCCTTCTGTTCTCTGGCATCACGTTATCTCGTGTTTCTTGGAGCCCTTCCAATGCCAAAGTATAGTCGCTGGCTTAGGTGTATATTCTAAGAAGGTGACAGCCGCCCTGCCCACCATGCTTCACCGTACCTCCTCCTTCCATACTACCATTCAGAAACAGAAGAAGGTCAGTTCAGGATTCCCTCTGCACCACCGGGATACACCTGATTTGTTCCAGTCCTGAATATGGTCCAGTCTATCTGAAAACTGTTCCAGGCAGATTGAGAGAGGGTGGCTGGAAACTTCCCTTTAAATACATTCTGCTGTGTTTATCCCACTCCTTTTTGCATTCCTAAAACCTTTTCTCTTTCTGTGGGATTGTGGGGTGGGCGGGGAAGGAGGCGGGGAAGGGGGTGGGAGGGAGAGCAAAATGTTTGACAGTAAAATGTCAGAGCTGAGGGTCCAACTTCTCACTCACATGTGGGAAAACTGAGGTCCAAAAGGGGATGGGAGTTGCTTGAGGTGATGTGAAGAGTATCTGGAACCAGGCTTCCTCCACTTTTCCAACCGCAGGCCTAGAAGGCTTTTAAAGGACTTTATTGCTAATGTCAGGGGATGAAAAAATCACCACGGCCACCATCCTCCCCAAGGAAATACACACACACACACACACACACACACGAGCAAAAGAATTGTTATCATCGTTGAGAATTCTCCATTTCACCTACTTCTCCACTGCATTTCCTATCAACCGTTGCACCCTGTCCCTACCCCAGCTTTTACAGAATCTGCTCATTCCATGGTCACAGTAATCCTGCGTTCTACTCCATAATCTTCATTTTACAAATGAGGACCTGAGGTCTGCGTTTTGAAGTGTGTTGCCCAATATTAACATCCTTGGTCAAGGAGCTGCCTTGGAGATGCCAACTTCTGGAGACACAGGTCAGGGCGGTGCCTCTGGATTTCCTGCACACCCCAATTCAGAGTATGGATTCTGCGAGGCCCACCCTCTCTCCAGAGCGCACAGGCTAGATCCGCAATTGCCAGAATGTGAAGAGAAGGCATCGACTAGAGGTAGCGGGGCTTAGCAGAGACCCACCTCTCTAGGCCCGTGGGCCACCACGTGGAAACCTAGATGCCCTACAGCCTTCGAATTCGTTATAACATCTCTTGTCCTGAAGCCCCCGTTTCACTCCTCTTGAAGACTCGAGCCTGCAACAACACTACACACCTTGTCACCTGATGCCCAGGAAAGTTGAGGGCTGGGGATGAGTGGGCCTGTTGTCTGCGCATGTGCGCACGAATTTTTGGAAAACCCTGCAGGCCCCGCTGTTCTTGGTATGAGCTCGCTCCAGGTGTGATGGATTCTGTTCTGTTCTGTTCCTGACCTGGCCCTGGGCTGGGACCTGTTCGGGGAGACAGAGGAAAACATTAAAAACATGTGCCCTCAGCTCAAGGGTCTCACATAGTTTGGTAGGGATTGAACACATGTAAGAGTAATAATCCCGGATCACAGGCAAGAAGTAACGTTAGAGAACCGGCTCTCTGAACCGAGGCATAAGAGTGCTATGGGAATACAGGACGAAGAGAGCCGATTCCATTTGGGTGGGCTTTGTGGAGGAGGTGTCATGTGAGCTGTGTTGATGGATGTCCTTCAAAAAGTGAGTTGTATTCCATCTTGGCAAAATAAGCCCTTATTAATCACAGTAATAGTTAAGAACGTGTATAGTGACAATGCACCTAGCGTGGTGTCTGGCATATAACAAGATGCTCACTAGGTGTCATGCAGAGAAGTGGGTGACAGGAGCTTATGTTCACAGGGCCAAGAATGCATCTGTCAAGGAAAGGGAGGGTGGCTGGGAGTGGAGGGGGGTGGTGAGATTGAAGAGTCAGATTTTGATTAAACTGTGACAAGTTAGGGGGTTTAGATTTTTATCCTGAAGGTGATGGGAAGCCATGAAAGGGTTTTGAGCAAGAAAGAGACATGATCAGAATTGCTTTCTCAAAAAAAATCATTTTGACCATAGTTTGGAGAGGAGAGTGGATTGGGAGATGAGGAGCTGGGGGTTAGACTAAAATCGAAGGCTGAGCAACCATTTATGAGTCTTTTACCATAGTCCAGGTGTGAAGTGACAAGAGTCTCAACCTGAACATGGCAGTAAGGATGAAGCTGATGGTACCAACACGGGAGTCACTATTTTTCTGTGGCTGAGCATGTTCTCCCTCGGTGTTGGTTTGAGGTTGAAGGTGAGGAATTGGTGTGTTCTTCACTCTAATGGTTCCCAGAGAAAGCCATCAGGAAGAATGACCTGGAGGTGGGCAAGGGCAGAAGATGGGTCAAGAGCAAAACAGTAGCTATCCCTGGCAGCATCTGGTTCTGGCCTTGGCCTTGGCTCCTAAGGCAAGGTCTTTCTCAGCTGCACCTTGCAGGGTTGAGATAGATTCAAGCTCGGAAAGCTCAATTTTAAGCTCTTTTGTTGGGCAGTGTGCCTTTCATGGAGCACCAATGACTTGCCAGCATGGGGCATCCTTGAATATGTCTCACTGTCACCTTCTGAGGAAGGTTTTTATTGTGCTTGTTTTCAGATGAGAAAACTGAGGCTCAGAGAGATCAAGTCAAATACATGGTGGAAATGGAGCAGGAGTTCAGATCTCTGGATTCCTTGCCTAGTGCTCTCTCCAGAGCACAACCCTGCCAGTGTTCAGCAAGATGGAGAAGCAAGACGCTACGAGATGTAAGAGACGTAAGAGTTTTAAAAAACATTTATTGCTTTGTAGGAAATGATTGCAAATATTACCTTTCTAAAATAATTTCAGTTACAGAAAAATGACAAGAAAAGGGAGAATTCCCACACACTTTTCACCCAGACTCACCAATTTTTTTAAAGTCTAACATATTTGTTTTCTACATTTCCTTTGAATTCAAGAGTTTAGAGCATTTTTATTTAATGTGATTGTTTATATGTTGGACTTAAATCTATCATGTTACTATTCTAAGTCTCTCCTCTTGGTATTTTCTGTTGGTTTGATTGACTTTTTGTTCTCTCTTTCTTCTTGTTCTTCTTTCTTTTGAATTAATCTAATATGCTTTATGATTCCATGTTACCATTTTATTGGCATATTAGCTACATTTCTCTGTTTTGATTTTTAGTGTTAGCTTTGGATTCTTGATGTACATCTTTAATTCATATAATATTAAACTCCATATATGACATAAGAACCTAAAAAAATTACACTTCCATTCTGTGCTCTCTAAACATTTGTGCTAATGCTATCATATATTTTACTTCAATGTATATTGTAAATTCCCCAATACATTGTTATTATTTTTTGCTTTAAACAAGCAATGATCTTTTTAAAAATAGTCTTTGAAAGGAACTTACATAATAAGAAAAAGTTATTTATACTTACCCCTGTAGTCACCATTCCTGATACTCTCCATTCCTTTCTGTAGAGGCAGATTTCCATCTGGCATCATTTTAATGGATTTCCCTTAACATTTCTTATAATGTAGGTCTGCTGCTGCTGTGCTCTTTCAGCTTCTTTATATGTCTGAAGTCTTCATTTCACCTTCATTTTCGAAAGGTATTTTCTTTGGGTATAGAATTCTAAGTTGGTTCTCCTTTTCAGAACTTTAAAGATGTTTGTTTGCTCCACTGTCTTTAGACTCGTATTGTTTTCAGTGTGATGCCTGTTGTATTTCACTCTTTGTTCCTTTGTACATGCCATGTCTTTTTTTCTAATTGCTTTTATAATTTTCTTTGTGCCACTAGTTTTAAGCAATTTGATTAGGATATGCCTGGCTGTACTTTTCTTTATGTTTCTTGTGCTTGGGGGGTTTGTTAACCTTCTTAGATCTGTAAGTATATAGCTTTTTAAAATTAAATTTAGAAAAATTTCAGCTATTATTTCTTCAGTATTTTCTTGTGCATCCCCTCCTCTTCTGTGACCCAAATTACACACATATTACACCTCCAAGTGTCCCACGGCTGATGGTACTGTTCATTTTTTTCCCTGTTCTCTTATCTTCTTGGGTTTCCTTTTGGCTTTTATTCTGTGTTTCTGTTGTGATGGCATAAAATTTACTTATTTTCTCTTCTATAGTCATTGATCTGCTGTTAATCCCATTCAGTGTATTTTTCATCTCGTGCTCAAGATAATAGGAACTTAGATTGGTAGGTGGAGAACCTATGTATGTAGCTAGAAGAATCAGAGAAATTGTCATATAAGAGGTGGCATTTGAGATCAGCTTCAAATGATGGGGAGTGAGGGTATTTCAGGAAGAAATAGATACAGATAGAAAAAAGAAGAGTTCATCATTGGCAGAAAGACCATCAGAACGCAAGCCACAGAGGTCAAGAAAGGCTCTGCTGGTAAGGACATAAGTGGCCCGGAGTATGGGAAAGAACAGAGAATGGTCTGGAATGCAAAGGAGGAGAGCCTTGAATGTCAAAGTGAGTATTTTACATTTTTAGGGGCAAAAACAATAAATCAGGATTAAAATCCTGCTATAAAGCTCAAAACCAAACAGAATAAAAACCAGAATTACTAAGAGGTAGAGTTACAGATTCCTTGCACCAAAGTCACCTCCTCTCCCTGGTAGTCATCTCTCACATCTGAAACAAGAGTGTTGATCATTGCTTCTCCACTTTGGTATACATGATCTCAAGGTGTCTCTTGCTCAAAATGTGGGTGACTCCACAAGTCAACTTAATTTTAGTAGCATTGGGGAGTCATTAATTATTTTTGAGCAGGACAGTGACATGATTTTTAAGATGATGAATATTTCAACATTTATAAACAAGTTTAGTGAGTATGATCTCATTATGATAATGGTTAGTGAGACTTAGAAGAAAGGTACTATATACATAAATGAGAGTGTATATTTTTCCCATTCACTGAAGAAATGAGGATGAAGAGAGGATCAGAGAGAAGTAGCATGAAGTATATGTTTTTGAAGGTCTATATTGCAATCAAGTAAACATCAAATGATGGTTTCAGGTATTGAATACAACCCAAAACTATCCCAATGGGCAATCCAAGCTGAAGGCTGGGGCACCATTTATGACCCAGATGGCTCCTTCAAACACTATGGTGTAGTGATAGCAAGAATTATTGCAGGCTTGTGTTCAAGTTTTTACTCTATCACTAATAAGATTCTGTAACCTGTATGAGTCTTAGTTTCTTCATCTATAAAATAATGAGAATAATGCCAAACTCAAGGATTTTTGGTAAAATTTAAATATTATTAGCATGTAAGAAATAGCATGTAATAAAAATAAGATATAAGTATTATTGATATTCTTGCAGATTTTATAGTAAAAATCGACAAACTGATTATAAAATTCGTATGGCCATGCAAAGGACCTAGAAAACCAAAACAACTTTTCAAAGAAAGCAAACCAGAAGAAGAACAATACTTAATTTCAAGACTCATTATAAAGCTAGAGTAATCAGGACAGTGTGATACTGGCATAAAGGCAGACAAATAGATCAATGAAATGGAATAGAGAGTATAGAAATAAACCTATGCATATATGGACATCTGATTTTTGACAAAAGTGCAAAGACAAGTCAATGAAGAAAGAATTTGTTTTTCAGCAAATGGTGTTGAAATAACTGGAGATGAAAATAAAAAGGAAAAAGAAAGAAAGAAAAAGAAAAAGGAAAAAGAAAGAAAGAAATGACTTAAATTCACCATATACGTAAAATTACCGTGAAATGGAACATAGACCTAAATGTAAAACCATAACTACAAAACTTCAAGAAGAAAACATGGGAAAAAAACACTACAAATTTGAGTTAAACACTTCTTAGATACCACAACTAAAACACCATTCATAAAATAAGCTATTGATAAATTGGAAATCATCAAAATTAAAAACTTCCACTCTTCAAAGATATCATTAAGAGAATGAAAAGACAAGTCACAGATGAAAAGGAAATACTTACAACTCATGTATTTGATAAAAGACTTGTATTCAGAAAATATAAAGAACTCTCAAAACTCAATTGTAAGAACTGAAACAAGCCAAATATGAGTAGTAGATTTGAGTAGACATTTCACCAAAGAAGATATAGTGTGGTAAATAAGTACATGAAAAGACTAAATACCACTACACATCTATTAGAATGGCTAAAATTAAAGACTGGCCCTACCACATGTTAGCAAGGACCTGGAACAACTGGAATCTTCATACACTATTAGTGGAAATGCAAAATAGTACGACCACTTTGGAATATAGTTCTCAGTTTCTTAAAAAGTTAAACATATAACTTTCCATGTACTAGTTTTTCCAGTTTTAGGTGTTTACCCACAAGAAATGAAAACACACGTCTATAGAAAGATTTGTACACAGATGTTCATAGCAGCTTTATTTCTAACAACCAGAAACTGGACATACCCCAAATGTCCACTAACAGAGAAATGGATAAACAAATTCTGGCATATCTATACAATGGAATACTACTCGGTAATCAAAAGGAACAGACTAGCGATATATGCAATAACCTGAGTCAGTCTTAAAAGGATTATGCTGAGTGAACGAAGTCAGATTTTTTTTAAAAAAGATTACATGCTATATGATTCTAGGAGTCATATATACTAGGAACTGCAAACTAAATATAGTGATAGCAGATCTCTGAGTGATTGGGGACAGGATGAAGGTACTATTTTTGGCTGATGAATGGGCTCATTATCTTGATTTTGGTGATAAATTTGGATATGCTGAAACTTATCAAGTACACTTTAAACATGTTCAGTATATTGTATGTCAGTTATACCTCAATAAAGAAAAAAAGAGTATAGGCTTCTCTGTTGCATGGACATGGATTCAAATCCCACATTTAAATTTTAGCTCACCAGTTACAGATGGTGAGACCTTAGGCAAGTCACTTAACCTCTCTGAATCTCAGCATTGGCATCTGTAAAATGAGGATGATAATAATTCTACCTTCCTTATAAGACTGTTAAGAACATAGAATAAAATAATACATATAAATTTTCTAACACAATGCCTGGGGCATAGTAGGTGCTTAATAAATATTAATTAATATTAAAGTGCTTCCCACAGCACCTGGCTCTATAAAATTTCATCTTGTCTCCACCCTTATCTTCCCCAGCTTCTGAGTGAGACAGTTCAGCTGGGTCTAGATCTCCTCCCTTGTTCCCAAGTGAATGTGGCCAATGTTGGCACCACTATGGGCCTGCTGGAGGCAGCCTTTTCTCAGGGTTGCGACTTGGCCTAAGAGGAGCCTAGCCCAGCAGAGGCCTGAGCCTTCCTTTCTCCTAGGCCCTCATGGAACTTTCCATGCCCACAAGTGCTGGGCAGCCCTGCAGTTTGTGAGCTCGGCTCTCCCTCCAGGGTGGAACAAGCACTTTGGAGGAGGGTGGCCCTATTGTCCAGGGGATTCTTTGGCCACAAAGGCCCTGCTGAAGTTTCTACATCCCTGAAACAAAACTAGGACTAGAACTTTCATGAAAGAACAAGGCCTGCTCTGTGTGGCCGCAGCCACTGAAACTTTAGCAGCAGTGGCTGAGACCGCAACCCCACCACTAGCTTATTCTGGCAACAAAGATGTTCCCTTTTCAGTTAACCTTTCACTTCCTCTGAGCTCCTTGACAAAGGGCTGCAGATTTGGGGTGTGGGTGGGAGTGTAGAGCAGGGAGGTGTGGTCAGGATGGGGGTGGTGGCCAGGAGGAGTGAGCAGGTTTCAGTTGCGGTAGAAATAAAGGGAGTTTACTGTTTGCTGGTGGCAGGTGACGGTGCCAGTTTTTAGTATCAGATCAGACACACAAATGAACCCTAATGAGCTGAGCTCTCAAGGCCAAATCTCTTCAAAAGGATATCTGTTAGCATTGTCTGTAGTCTGGGATTTGGGGAATTCTGGAAGGAAGGTGGCTTACGTACCCCTATGTTTACCAAACATATTGCCAGGACCCATTTCAACCTAACACTCATGAGGTTCATGTTATTTCCAGCTGAGGCAATGAAGGCTCAGATTGCATTTGAGCTTTGGAATCAGAAAATCTTGTTTCATTCATTCATTCATTCATTCATTCATTCAGTCAGTCAATCAATATTCACAACTGCCAGTGTAGGCAGGGTGTAATGGATACAGCAAAACACAATGCAATTTCCCCCTCAAGTTGTTCACAGCATAGTAATTTGGGTTCATCATGTCTTGTGCGGCCTTGGGCAAGTTACTGAACTTCTCTGAGCCCCAGTTTTTACCTCTAATAAATGGGAATCTAACCCTTTTTTAAAAGATTGCCATAAAGATGAGGTGGAATTCAATGAGATGATGTATATCTGGGTCCAAGAATATCACAGAGTAGATACTCCACAAATCTGGCCGTGATGGCTATCAGTGATGATAGCCAGGTTGGGATCCAGGCTGCTTTTGTGTTCTCATCTGACCTGCATCAGATGGCAAGTGCCAAGGCAAAGCCTGGGGTGAAGCAACTGGAAGCTTCCCAGAGCCACATCCATTCTGGGATGGGAGAAGACCCAGGGGATCATGCTTTCAAAAATGAAGCTCCCTCACACACCAGGAGACCTTGCTTTCACTAAGGAGTTCCTCCAAAGGTGCTGTGTAAATCTGAGTCATTCATTTATTCCACACATATATTTGTTAGCACTTTCCATGGGCCAGATGCTGGAGCAATGATGTTGCTATAACACGTGTGACACATATAATGTCTTATGTCACATTTCAAGGAATATACAGTCCAGTATGGGAGGAGGACAAGCCGCAGGCAGCTTCAATGTCATGTATGATTGAGGGTGCCCTGAGGTAACAGATGACCTAGTCTTGATGTCCTGGGGCTGCTCCTTTTCCCCCACCAGTCACCTGCAGTGGCCTCTTCCCACAGTGTGTTTCTGAACCTGCCCTCTCCTCACTGTTGCCATGGCCCAGTCCACATCTCACCTGGCTATTACATCACCTGCTCACAGGTGACTCTGTCTCCAGTGTCGCTCTTCTCTATCCCATACATCCTGCCACACTAACCACGCTCAAAGCTCACAACACCTCACTTCTTTGCTCAAAAATCCTCAATGTCTCCACTAATACACGTGTGAGGCCTCTGCAAATACAGCCCCCACCTTCAAGTCCAAACGACCTTGTGTGTTCTCTTAGCTTCAGCAAAACTGGTTGCCATTTTACATTCATACCTGCACAGTTCCCTTCTCCCGAGGTCTTCCCACACCATTCCCAGCACCGGGAAGGCCATAATTTTATATAGAGAATTGTTGTTATTGTTGTTGTTGTTTTTACCAGTTTTTTATTCTGTTAATTCTCAAATCAGTTTCTATCTGTTGACTGTAATTGCTTGAGGAGTGAGGAGTGTCACTTCCCAGCACAGGGGACTTTGTTTTACAGTCATTTATACCCATAACTTTTACAAAGTGCTCTTCACAGATACTTGCTCTTCACAAGAAGCACTCAGGGAAGGCAGGGGGGATGTTGTTGT
>NW_006431916.1:3117265-3192737 GCF_000325575.1 Pteropus alecto | reverse complement strand
AGAGGGCAACCCTGGAGGGTGGGCTGGGCTGGGACGGAGCCCCAGGGTCATGAAAGGTGGAGCCAGAATTCACAAAAGACTATATTACCATAGATCTGGAGTCACGCTAAGGGTTAGCTTTAGAGTAGGTAGGCTAGGGGGTCAGTGTTCCAAGATGCAGGCACATAGTAGAGTTTAATGAAGCCATGCATGAAGAAATAGGTGAGGTAAATGCATAAGGAAAGGTCTGGAAGGATAAGACATAGTATTTAGGGTATTGTTACTCTGTCAGCAACTGTGCTCAGCAATTTACATATGTCATCTCATTGAGTTTTTATAACTTATGAGGGGATATTATTATTATTATTATTATTATTATTATTATTTTACAGATGAGGGAATAGTATCAAAGAGCTAAAGTGACACAACCCAGTTAAATTCAAGATCTGTGAGCTCATAGCCCATGTCTCCTCCCCCTCTCATTAAGACCCAATGCGTTCTTTTTCACTGGGGAGATTTGTGTAATTAATACATGTTTGTTGAATAACATGGCAGAAGAACGTCCCAGTCAGCAGAGCTGATATCCTGGTGGACCCTGAGGTAGCAACAAGCGGATTCAGCCTCACATTCTGTCACCTGTCATTCTGCTCATGCAGGCTGTATACCTACTACGCATCAGGCCAGTGGTTGTAGGAGGACATCGGTGGTTTCTCAGACCCCATGCCCACCTTCAAAGAGCAAGCAGTCCTAGTAAAAAATGGTGTCAGCAGATACTGACAAGAGCTATGGTGACGTAGAGGATGCTGTCAGAAGGGTCAGGGCCAGAACGCAGAATGCTCTTGGAGGCAGTGGGATTTGAGAGAACCTGAGGGAGGGAACCACCGATTCATGGAAGGTGCAGAAAAACCATAGGAGATAATAGCACACTCTTGGACGAGGACAAGATGGACGGAAATGGAGGAGAGAAGTACGGGCTCTTCCCATTCCAGAAAAGCTCCTTGCTCTCCTGTCTGAACTCTCTTTCCTAACTAGGGCTGAGGCCCATTAGATACTATAGTTTCAGATTTAAAGTAGACATCTTTTATTAAGTTCTATGTTCTGAATTTTATGATCAGATAAATTGAAAGTTTAGGATTTTATTTTTAAACAGAAAATACTAGATGATTTTGAATGCCCATGATCCCTAATGGATCCTTAATAAAAAGGAAAAAACAAACAAACGATTTTCTTGCTCTTGCTATAAACTATCCTAACACTTGAGATGAACTCCCAGTGCAGCCACATAAAAGGCGATTGACGCCAGTGGTCAGCTTCTTCTGCATTCTATACGAATGGGTAGTTTTTTCCCAGCCGGAGCCTGGGCTGCTTAGTGCCTGGCGTGGGCTCCCTTGTCACTGGGAGCACGCTGCACTACTTGAAAGGAGTCAGTCTAACGAAGTGCACTGAAGTAGTGGTGGTTGGGGGGACCCAAAAGCATGTGGAGAGGGAAAGTCAATCTGAACCCCAGTGACTGTCCTCACTCAGCAGTCAGAGCCCCCACAAAGCCCTGGAAGGAGCTATTGAGATTTGATTGTGCAAACCCACGTGGCTGATGGGAAGGACACGGGAGGGGCTCAAGGGTCGGACGGAGAAGGCCCCCCCCCCGTCCCCCACAGATGGAATAAAAAGAAAACATGAGTCTGTCTGTCTCAGCCTGGGGACTTTCTTAGCGTTCTCTGTGTGGTGTTATTTGAAAAAAGACAAAACCCTCAAACAAAACACAGTTGTGTTAACACAAAAGTCCAACTCCACGGTTGAAATCTCCCTTTCCATTCCCAGATACAGGTTTCCCAAATGAACCCCGGCTCATCCGTGCAGACAATGGGGTCCCCAGGGAGCTGCACGTGATCAGACCAGTGAGCAAGGGGCTGGTCGGGTCAGTGGGAGGGGACACTGTCTTGGTTTCTGTGACCTCCCCCAAGGTCTGTGAACAGGGCAGGAGTTTTCTATTTTCAGCTTATGTCTCCTGTGTTTAAGCGTGATCCCAAATGCCCAATGGATCAAGGCACGGGGCATGTCCACGTTATCAGCCCTGACGTCACTCTCTGTTTGCTGTCCTGTCTGCATCCCCCAGGAGACTCACCCTGGCCCCCAGCACAGGCCCTGTGCAAGGGCACAGTAAGCACGCTATTGAACAAGTATGTGTGGTATGCACATATGCTTATATATCCATCTTCTCAAGTATTTTTAAAAGTTTATGAAGATTCTTAAAAAAAAATGCTAGAATCTGGGAAACAGGGAGAAATCTGGCATTAGAACTAAATGGGTGCTTTTACCTAAATAATTAACCAGGTAACTGAGTGAAGCAGAATTTGGAAGCCTAAGGACACATCCGAGGCTGTCACCAAAAAATGAAATATTCTCTTGATTTCGATGCTGGGGGACCCCTCAGTAAGAGAGGCCTTTCTCTGGGAGACGAGCCTGTGTATGTCCACCTGGAACTACTGCACTGGGGGACACAGGCCTTACAGAAGTCAAGGCGTGGGGTTTACATAGTCACAGGAGAGCAGAGCCAAAGAGACTGGAAAGTTGTTTCAGTCCCTCATTCTACAGATTCAAAAACGAAGGCCCTGAAAGAAACCCTACTTAGAAGGAGAAAGGATTGGAAATCTCCCCTCCTTCACCTTCTCAGCCAAGGGGGAGTTTGTCTTGGGAAGTTTCCAGGCCCCCAGCTCACACCCTTAGGTTGTCCATTGTACAGGTGTTTTAAGTTAGGACATTTAGCCTGTGGGGCAAATACTTGTCCCATCCCCAGCCTGCTCAGGGCTGCAGCCACTTGAGAAAAGAAACTCCAGACCAGACACCGGTCCCATTCGGGGTCCCCTCGGCCTCAGTGTAACATGGCACCCTCAGCCCTCGGTGCTGGCTGAGGCCACACCCCCACATAGCCTCCAGCCCACCTTGGGCTGTGGACACCCATGTAACCCCGGGACGGGATGGCGACTGCAGAGTAGAGTTCCAACTAGCAGGGAGGGGTGCCAAGACCTGCCTGGCCTCGCCTCTCAGACACTGAGTGTAGAGACAAAGGGCAGGCACAGGGACTGCGTACATATGGGCTGGTGTCTCTCTCTCCCTTCTCCCTTCTCCACTCCACCCTACTTCTTTATAAATGAAGTTGCTGCGTAAGGCTGCCTTGGCGGTGCTGGTCCGTGACTTTGCCTCCTTAATCTGGCTGCATCTCTGCCTTTCTTCAAAGTGCAGCTTAAGGCTCTAAAGTTCCTGTGTGGCCTTAGTGCAAGCACTGTGGGCCCAGGGCGGGCTTGGCCAGCCCTTTATCCTCACTTTCAATCCGCACTGTGGAGCCTCATTAGCGGGAGTCTGTTGAGCCGTGAGCAGAGTGATCAGTTCATAGCCATCAGGAGGACCTTTGCTTTACTCTCAGTCAGGTCCTCAGAATCAGCTTCGATAAGCTGGAGCTTTCACAGGTTGAACAAGCCTCATATTTGTATCTGCTACTCCCCTGGGCTTCCAATTGTTTTCTGTTCTGTCGTGCTTTTCTTCTACCTTCTTCCTAAAATAAGACTTCTGCTCCCCATAGTATTTAAGGGCGGTAGATATGTAAAGGGGGGCAGCAGAACCGGCTCAGGAACAGACAGGAGGAAACAAGGAAGCTGCTAAGGAGCCAGTGGGACCAGAAAGAACATTCGATGAGGAGTTGGGAGACGAGGGTGTAAGCCTGCCTCTGCACCAGCCAGCTGTGTGGTTTTAGGCAAGTTCCTCACCTGTCCTTGCCTGTCCTTGCCTCAGTGTCCTCATTTGTAAAACAAGGATCGAACAGACTTACTACGCGGGTTTACTGTAACATTAAATAAAATAATGAATACGATGAAACTGCATAGTTACATGGCCCAGGCTGCAGAGTTCCATTGACCCACAGAAACTTCTCTGGCAGAAGTGATGCTAACAGACAAAGTGAGCATTCTCTCTATGCTAATGAAATGGTTACATAATACTCTTCCAAGCCTCCCCAGGTGTAGTGTTTGCAGAGAGGAAACACGATTCTCCCAGTGGCTGGGTATCGAGCAGGTGCAGTAGGTGGGTCTGGGCCATGGTCCGAGGATAACAGGAGGCACTCAGGGAGACTCCTGGAGTGTCCTAAAAGAGGGGATGATTTGGGATTGCCCTCATGTCCCTGCATTTATGTTTATATAAGAGATGCTTGGCCAACAAGAAAATTCCCATCAATTCTTCATTTTAAAAACTGATGTAATCAACTTCTTGAGGCCAATGAGTTTCCTTTGGTCAAGCACTCGAACTGACCCTATCTGTGACTGCATTAGCAAGCAGCTGGGCGATATAATTAGCAGGAACCTTCCCACCTAAACTCTTCTCCAGCCAGCTTGCTCTGTCGCCTAAAACTACCACCGACAGGGCAATCCCTCTGGTTCCTTCCAGAAGCCAATCACCCGGAGAGTGGGGCCAATATCTGTTATCAGCCACTGAGCTGTCTCAGAACTGAGCAGGGCAAATCCTATTTTTTATATATGTATCGTTCTGCAGCTTGATCTTTGTCATTGAGTATATCCTGGATATCTTTCAAGTACATGTAGGCTTCTCGCATGCACTTTTTACTTGCTGCATAGAGAAGGAAGAACCACCTAATAATCAGAGTTGTCTGGCAACAGTAGAGCAGCCTTGGAAGTAATGAGCTTTTTGTCACTACAGTAGTCAAGTGGATAGTAACCAAACAATTAGTCATAGTGAGGATTCCTGCCTTGGGTGAGCAAGTTATAGTAACAAGAGTAAGTAGTTGACACTTTCTGAACAATGACTATCCCGAGCACCATTCTAAATGCTTTACATGAATTCCGTCCTGCAGTACTCACAGAACTCTATGAAGTGGGTACCCTCATTATTCCCATTAGTACAGATGAGAAAAGAAGGCACAGGGAAGTTAAGAAACACACCCAAGGTCATAAAGCTGATACGTGGCACAGCCTGGACTCACGCTTGGGGAGGATGCCTCCAGAGGCCAGGGTCTCAATCTTCATACCGTAACACCTACCTTTATAGGAGATCTCCAGGCAAGCACTCTTCATCTCTGCAGTTTGGTGAATCCCCACTTTGTCAAGGCCTGGTGTCATTGGTGTGTCAGTGAAATTGGACCTAGCTGACAGGGACCGTCCCTTGCTCAGCTAGGCAGTAAGGCCAATCAAAGATGTGTTTCTCAGAGGGATGATAGGCTTCTCCTAGGAAAAAAGAGACAGTAGAAATGTTCTCTCTGGGGCATGGCTCACTTAGGAGGGGCAGAGGCCATCAGAGTGTGTCCTCTAGCTCACATACAGGATCTTGTCCCAGGGACAATAGAGGCCCCCTAAAACTTTCGCAGTGCTCTACAGGCTACAGCCACCCCATGGGTCTTTTGACCTGGTGCTCCATCTGGTTTGTGTTCACATGACTTAGACTCAGGCCTAGAAGGAGATAAAACCATTTGGCGCATTTTGATTTGGCAGACAACTGACCGGAGGCCAGCTAGTTCAGAACTTGGGCCTGCTGAGAGCTGACTCCGTGGCCAGAACACCTTCTGTAGCTCCACGGGAACGATTCCTGCTAGATCTCTTTTAAAGAAAGTAGGAAAAGTAGAAAACAGATTCCCAGGCACAAACTCTTTAGGCCAATAATAGTCCTACGAGCTAATATTTATTAAGTACCTACGATGAACCAAGCCCTTGACAAAATGCAATTTCTACTGTTGCTTCTGGTGGTGCCTAAACTCATACCAGGTGACAGGAGTGGAGCACGTGTGTCAGGCTCTGGGCTGCACAGGAAATGGCACAGTGGTTAGAAGTGAGCCAATCCTGGCTTTTCCATTCACTGGCTGTGTGCCCTTGGGCAATGCACTGAACCTTTCTGTGTTGCGCTTTCTTTATGAAATGGGGGTCAGAATAGTAGATTGTTCAGAGATTGAGATAAAACATAGGAAGCACTTAGCATTGTATCTAGCACTTAAAAAACATTATCTCCAATTATTATTAGTATCTTACTTGTTATTAGTAATAATTTATTTGGTCAGTATTGTGATTATCCCCCATTTTATAGATGAAAAAAGTCAGGCACAGAGAGGTCCAATAAATTGCCCAAAATTACACAGCTAATAAATGACAGAGCCAGAATTTAAACCCAGATTTTCCTGGCTACAAAACACACTCTTACCTGTCAACTGCCTCCAGGAACTCCTAGAATTTTATCATAAACTTTCAGGAGTGTTCCTTAAATTGTTTCTAGTCACTGATGTGATGAGGAATGTCAGACAGTCCCTCTTATACCAATAGGCTGCTCATCTGGAGAAATTACTCATATTGATGGAAAGGCTGAGGAATTTCCATAAGGAATTCAAATAATAAACCTTCCAAAGAGAAAGTTGGGGTAGATGTGAATTAAAATGTAGGGCAGTTTGCTGGCGAGACTCCTGGGCTGGGTCAGGAGTTCCACGTTCCCTTCCTGGTCTACCACTAATGTGCTATATGACCCAGTATGTTATTGGCCTTCTCTGTGTCAGCTTCCTTACTTGTACAGTAAGGGCTGAGTCTCCATGCTCTCCAAGAGGCCTTCCAATTCAATGAGCGTTTTTACTCAGTCACTCATGTAACACACTTTGTTGAGCACCTACTATGTGCCAGGAACCATTTTAGGAGCAACAGCAAACAACACTGTAGATGTGGTCCTTGCCTTTACAGAGCTTGCGGGGAGATAGAGAGATGCAAACAGATAATGACCACAAAGCGGGCTCTCTGAAAGCACGGGACCGTGGTGCCCCAGAGCAAGGCTCCTAATTCAGCTTGAGGAGACAGGCAGATTTTCTTAGAGGAGGGAACATTTCAGCTGAGACCCAAAAGTTGAGCAGGTGCTAACATGGTGGAGGTGGGGAAGGTACATTTTAAGAGGACAGCAAAGTGTAGTGTGGCTGGGTCTCAGAGGGTGAGGGTAAAGAGGTGACTGGAGAAGAGGCTAGAGAGATGGGCAAGGCCTTGATATCATGCCTGACCTTGACAACCCAGTTAAGGGTTTTGATTTTTATCTTTAAATCATTCAGGAGCAACCCAAGAGTTTTAAGCTAAATTTCCATAAGTAGAAAGATCACCCTGGCTCCACAGGGGAGACTAAATCAGAGGAGGTAAGAATGGAAGTGAGCAGACCTGTAAAGGAGCTGCTGAAACAGATTCTGCTGCAGAGATGATGGTGCCCTGATGAAGAGAGCAGGCCATGGAGGAGGAAAACAAGATGTGAGGGCAATTTAGAAGGTGGTGTGGGCAGAACATGGCCTCTGGTGACTTGATGTGCAGCAAGAATAGAGGAGAGAATCACGTAAGTAGAGCAACAGCAGAACCACGCAGGGGAGCTAGGTAGTCAGGGGATGCTGACCTCCAGCTGAAGGCCTGAGTCAGGCCTTCTGTTCTTTGCTCTCGACACACACTCTCCTGGATGATCCTGTGCCACTCTCTAGGTTCACAGCTCCAGGCCAGACCTGGGTTGCGGATCCATTCAAACGGTTGCCACGTGGCCGTTCCTTTTGGCCGTCTCTGAGCACCACAACGACAACATGTTCAGCTAGAACCATTTGTCTCTCCCGCCCTCACCCTCCACTTCTTCCTTTCAAGATACCCATTTCTGCAAACGGCACCACCCTCCATCCAGCCCGCTTTCAAACACGGGCTGTCCACAGCCACAGGGAGCTGTGTGTGCCTGCAAAATCAATGCATATCTCTGAAACTCTGGGTTTGGCTGAGCAGGCTGTTGTGAGAGGTAGGAGGGAGAGGGCAATTATCGGCCTTCAAGACTCCGCCTATACCGTTGGCAGGAACATTTCTTTTCTGGGTGTCAATACAAGCCCAGGGTCATTTTTCAGAGTTCGCCAATGGCCGTAATTGCGTAAGACTGAGTGGCTCTCCAGAGAATCTCCCGTTGTTCTCCATTCTCTCCTCCCGGACACTGCTCTATAGACACACCCCAGGCCATGGATCATGTTTTTCACATAACCCGTTAATTACTAAATAAAACAACCCAGCTTTCAACCTGATTAGCCCAGATTAATGGCCAGCAGCGGGTTTCACGCGCCTGCACAATTTATCACTGAAAAGAACTGTGTCTTTAATGATTTAGCTACCTGGCCTAACAGGGCCTGCTCAGGGCCACAGGCCTCTGAGAGGAGTTAATTGCTGTTCTTCGTTTCTGACCTGGAAAGTCCCAGGTGACAGTTCCCATTAGCCAGGCTTGGCCTGCTTGATGACAAAGGATGGCAGGAAGCCCTTCCCTCCCACTTTGTGCAGAAGATATATTGAGGTCAAGTGTCCCCAGCCCCACCAAGCCAGCTGCCAGCTGGAACAGGTTGAGTCAACCTGTAAATTTATATGCTTTTCTCCCTCCCTCCACCCACCTCCTGCCCTTTCTTTCTTCCTTTTTCAGTATGTTGAAAGAGTGAATCATTTTTGTTTGTATTTGTGAAATTTCACCAAGAATTCTAGGACCTTTCGTAAAAATGAGAAAAAAAGGTTATTTCCTCTGGTTCCTTTTTTCTACATTTTAGCGTGATTTGGCCCTTCTGTGGGGGAGATTAGGTGAGAATATATTTTTAGTTATTTATCATTGAAAGATTCTTTGATTAATAGGCTCCTCGAATGTCAGAACTGGTCTCAAACATCTGGCGCAACTCTGACATTTTTCACACAAGGGTAGGGGAAATAAGTTATCCAAGGTAATACAGAGAGTTAGTGGGAGTGCTGAGGATTGCTGGGCTAGGGCTCTTCCCCAAACCAACAATGCTGACTTCTTGTTTATAAACACCATAACAATATCACCATTTATCAAACACTTACTATGTTTCATTTGATTCAATAGTCACAACAAACTGTGACATGGAAACAATCCTCATTTTTCAGGTGAGAACACCAAGCCCTTGTTCTGTGCCAGCCAAGTGCTGTCCAATAAACCTTCTGCAATGATGGGAATTTCTGTATCTGTGCTGTCTCATAGAGTGATCATAGTCACGTGTGGCTGCGAAGGGAGTGGCTATAGTGACTGAATTTCCAGATCGTTCATTGCTGTTAAATAGAAATATAATTGATTTTTGTACATTGATCTTGTATCCTGTAAACTTGCTGAATTCATTTATTAACTGTAATAGTTTTTTTAATGTAGTTTTTCTAAAGCAGTTTTAGGTTTATAGAAAAATTGGGCAGGAAGCGCGGAGTTCCCAAATACCCCTTTCTGAACCTCGCCCACCTTGCACATAGCTCCCCCTATTAACATCTCACATTAGGCCGGTATGTTTGTTACAATTGATGAACCAATATTGATACATTATTATTAGCTAAAGACCTTAGTTTAGGGTTCACTCTGTGTTGTAAGTACTATGGATTTTGAAAAACGCATACTGTCATGCATTCATCATTAAAGTATCATACAGATACTTTCACTGCCCTAAAAATCCCCTGTGCTTCACCTGTTCATTCTTTCCTCCCTCCCCCAAACCCCTGGCAACTTCTTGTCTTCTATTGTCTTCATAGTTTTGCCTTTCCCAGAATGTCGTATAGTTGGAATTATACAATATATAACCTTTTCAGAGTGGCTTTTTCAATTTAACAATATACATTGAAGTTTCCATCATGTCTTTGCATAGTTGAATATATCTTTTCATTTGCTCATTTGCTATCTGTGTATCTTATTTGGTGAGGTGTCCGTTCAGATCTTTTCCCCGTTTTTTTCTTACTGTTGAGTTTTTAGAATTCTTTGTATATTTTGGATAACAGTTGCTTATTGGATATATCTTTTGCAAATATTTTCTTCGTCTGTGGCTTTTAACTCCATTTCTCTTGAAAGTGTCTTTTGTAGAGCAAAAGTTTTTAATTTAAATGAAGTCCAACTTTTAAGTTATTTGTTTTATGGATCATACTTTTGATGTCATTGCCAAACTCGAGGTCATCTAGGTTCTCTCACACATTAATTTTTAGGAGTTTTATAGTTTTGTCTTTTACATTTAGGTCCGTGATCCATTTTGAGTTAATTTTTGTGAAGGATATGAACTCTAGGTCTAGAGTCATTATTTTGCATGTGGAAGTCCAATAGTTCCAGTATCATTTGTTGAAAAGATTATCTTTTTTCCATTATGTGGCCTTTGTTCCTTTGTCAGAGATCATTTCACTATATCTACAGGGGTTTATTTCTGGGTTTCTATTTTATTTCACTGATCTGTTTGTCTGTTCTTTCAACAATCCCATGCTGTCTTGATTACTGTAAGTTATAGTAAGTCTTGAAGCTAAGCAATGTCAGTCTTTTGAGTTTGTTCTTCTCCTTCAATATTGTGCAGGCTATTCTGGGTCTTTTGCCTCTTCAAATAAACTATAAAATCAATTTGTTAATAGCCAAAAAATAACTTCCTGGAATTTTGATTGGGATTGCATTGACTCTATAGATCAAGTTGAAGAGAACTGACATCTTGACGATATTGAGTCTCCTTATCCATGAACGTGAAATATCTCTCCATTTATTTAGTTTTACTTTGATCTCTTTCATCAGGGTTTTATAGTTTTTTTATATATATCTTATACATATTTTGTTAGATTCATACCTAAATATTTCAATTTTTTAGGTGCTAGTGTGAATATTATTATGTTCTTAATTTCAAATCCCAGTTGTTCGCTGATGAAATATAGGAAAGTTACTGACTTTTGTATACTGACCTTGCATCCTGCAACCTTACTATAATTGCTTATTAGTTCCAGGAGTTGTTTTTGGTTTTGAGGTTTTTTTGGGGGGGGGGCGGGGGGTAATTTTTTTGGATTTTCTACCAAAAAAAGAAGATAATCATGCCTGCAAACAAAAAACAGTTTTATTTCTTTCTTCCCATTCCATATATTTGTATTATCAAACAAATATTTGTTTTAAATTATTTCCATAAGTTTTTCTTTCTTTTTTTTCCCTCCTTTTTGAAAAGGTCTAAAAGTTTACTATGTATAAATGGCAAAAAATCTTTAACGTTTAGCATTTAACTTTTCAAATCCTACCACTGCATTCAAATTGTCAAAGTAACATAAGTTTGTATATAAATTATTAATAATTAGGAACTAATAAAGGAATCCTTTTTCTAAATGGAAAATCACTTCTTCTTGAAGCTCAGAATTTTCTGGCAGGATTGTTTTCTTCGTCTGAAGTAATTTTTCAGAAATTTCTTTAGTAACTATTCTGTTTATGGAAACATTTCTGTTTTAATTCGAAAATGTATTTATTTTATTTTTATTGAATAATATTTTAGTTAGGTTTGCAATTTTTGGTTGACAATGGTTTCTTTCAGCATTTTCTCTTTCCGTTGACTCCAGTAATATGTATTCTGCATGTTTTTTTAGACCTATCTTCCAGTTCACACATTTTTTTCTTCAGCTGTGCTTAATTTCATGTTTAATGTACATCTAGTTTTTTCTCATCCATTTAGCTTTTAACAATAGTTATATTTTCTCATGCCTAGAATACCATTTGGTTGTTTTACTTAGATCTTTTTGAGAGGATTTTGTTTCTTGCTCGTGTTTTTTTATCCCTTCTTTTATTTCCTAAAGCATTTTTTTTTAATTTCCTTAAAACATACTCATTTTTTATTCTGTTACATAATTCAGATATATGAGGTCTTTGAGAGTTAATTATGCTGTTTTGATATTTATACTGAATCTTGTTTATAGCGGCTGGTTTTTTCATGTGTTTTAAAATTTGTGATTGTGAGTTCATGTTCAGCTGGGTTTTTCTGTGGGAAAAACATTGGGTTATAAATGCATCCTTACAGAAGGATATGCATTTGCTTCTTCCAAGGGACCCTGGGATATTGTAACACCAGACCATTTTAAAGTTAATTTTTCTGCTTGGAGTTTCCAGTCAACATAGGTAATGTGAATTTAATCCCTTATGCAGATAAATTCATTTTCATCATTCTTTTTACCAGTGGTCAGATTATTATTTCTAATTTAGCCTTTTACTGAAACTACTGTCCTTGAGGCTTCCTACTTTTGGGGGGAACTTCAGTTCCAATTTCCCAGTTTACTCAGGCTAACTATCGAGTCTTCTTTCTCATTCAGGACCAGAAGTTTTCTTTCAGAGATTGACAAATACTCTCAGAATAGCTGTAGCTTCAGCACCAAATCCCTCTTCAGTTTTGGCTCCTGGTGATTTTTCTTTTAGCTCAGCTCAGCTCTAAATCTAAAAGTTCGCATGTTACATTTTATCCAGAGTAGTCACATGTTTTTTTAGGAGTAATTTTCAAGCTCTCTAGCTGTTTATCAGAAATGCTATAGCACAAGTGACTTTCTAAAAGTAGTCACCTTTTCATTTCATTGTTAAATGTCACCTTTACTTTGAAAGGATGGATTATGTATATATTGAATATATCTACTAGGTGGCATACTGACATACAACTTATCATAGAAAAGGGCAGCAAATTTGAAATAATTTGTCTTTTTGAAGGAGAAAGAAATGTGTGCCTCATTTTTAAGTGCCTTGCCATGAGACAACCTGTGGAGTCTTTATGGTTACTCACCATCTGCTATTTAAAATATTTACTAAA
Source organism: Pteropus alecto (assembly GCF_000325575.1). Lineage (NCBI taxonomy): Eukaryota > Metazoa > Chordata > Mammalia > Chiroptera > Pteropodidae > Pteropus > Pteropus alecto. The sequence continues at coordinate 3,180,178 of NW_006431916.1, read as the reverse complement.
TCTACCAAACTGGGCACACATGAACTGCAACACCTTGTAATAAGCCTAGAAGGATAGAACAAATGAGGAGTTTTCTGTTTACTTGTCCAAGTTATGAATATCTCACTGACATATCTTGGATAAAGGTATAATTAATGTTAATAAGATGTAAATTGTATATTTTATAATCAAATAAAATATTGATTCTAGTATTTTCTTCTCCTCACCCTAATGGCTAATCTCACCCTCCCTCTAAGGCAGTGGTCCCCAACCTTTTTGGCATCAGGGACCAGTGCTCCTGTGAGAATCTAATCCTGATGATCTGAGGTGGAGCTGAGGTGGTGATGCTAGTGCTGGGGAGTGGCTGCAAATATTGATGAAGCTTCGCAGGCTGGCCTGCCGCTCACCTCCTGCTGTGTGGCCTGGTTCCTAACATGCCACGGACTGGTACAGGTCCACATGCCAGGGGTTGGGGACCCCTGCGCTAGGGTACAGGTATCAGTCCCCACACTGAAAGTATTTTCGGTAGTCACAGTTGGCAGAAGGTACCTCTGGCCAATGGTCAGAAGCTAGGAATTCTGCTAAATACCCTACAATGCATAGGATAACTGCCCCCACCCCCCCCACTCCCCACCCCCACGCACACACACAACAAAGAATTATTTGTCAAAAATGTTCAAAGTGCTCAAGTTGAGAAGTACTAAAATAAAGACAAATTCCTCCGAGAGGCAATTCCGGTGTTTTAGTTTCAGCCCCCACTGCTACCCTGCATAGTCCTCCTGATTCAAGTACAATGTGCTGTACATGCTTCTCTCTCCAAATAATCCATAGCCCGCTCATTTCTTCCCTTCTAGTTCTTAGCACAGTTTATGAATTTGGTATTCATGTGAATTGTTTTCCAACTGTAGTATTTATGATTTAATCTCTCTACCTCAGAACTAGAGGGTTCACCGGATTCAAGAGCAAGGCATTTTTCCTAATCCTTTGCTTCAGGCAATTATTTAGATAAGGTTATTATTCTAAACCACAGGCCATGGTAGGTATTTACTTTTCCTGTGAAAGCAAACTCAGGGTGACTACAGTGCAATATCTCATATAGTCACAGGGCTCTGGTTCTAACAGTAAAGATAGAGATGGCATAGAGAGCGATGGAGTGGGGAGTACAAGAGCGGAATAAACACAGTAGGGTGAGTGTGATGCAGGGAAAATTTAAAAGTCCCAGATGGCATATCCAAACTTCAGTTTAGATTGGATGAGCTGGTAAGCAAGGTCCATGGCAGACAGGCAAGGCAGAGGCCAAAGAGGGTAAGGAGAGGAATGCAGGCTCCAAACCATTCATTAAAGACGGCTTTGAGAAATGTTTGCTAAAAATTAGAGGGATACTTTTCACCTGATTCTTCTGTTCAATCATGATTCCAACTCAGCTCAATCAAAAGTGAGAGATTGGACAATGGATGGAGTAAAATAAACAGTTGCTGTGAGGCATGTCCGGGACTCTGCTGGCCTGGGGCCAAGCAGCACATTCCTCCCCACTTCCCCACTGGTGACTTCACCCAGGCCTGAGCCCACCCTGCCTTCAGATGCTGTCTGGCCCATCAGTGGCTTTCCACTTCAAAACGTCCAGGCTGGAAGGCCCTTAGACCTCATTTATTCCATCTTTGCCCTGCATTTTATAGGTGAAGAAACCAAGGGAACGGTAGCCCCTGTGTCCCATTCCGAGGCAGGCTCTTATTTTTGAGGGCAGTTCTCCTTGGTTGGAGGGGCCTGAGAGTAAGCACTATCCTTGATTTCACAGGACCTGAAAGGGAAGTGAGGTGAGTCAGAAGTGTGCCCAGGGCTCACCTTGGCACCAGGAGCAATTCAGCTTGTGCCTGGAATAACATTCAGCCCAAAGTAGAACCCAAATCTCAGCCTCAGGGAACAAATGGAGAGAGATTTTTAAGCCTGGATCAATGCCTTTTCCCACAAGGAATGAGAAAATAAAATCCATGTTGAGCCCTCTCACATTGCTAATGAAAAGGAGACAGCGCTGCTGGGGTGGGGGTGGGGGCGGGGGCAGCCAGGGAGCAGGGGAGGAGACATTTATCCATTGAACTTTTTCTGCTTGTGCAATAGATCTTCATTATCTACACCGTCCTGTGGTTCTCCAGTTCCCCGGGGACGTGCTTAATAACATAAACTGCTTAATAAGCAGTGACTGGTGTCCCCCAAAGAGCTGATGGAAGGGGAAGGTACTGCCTCCCATCTCCTAGTTCAATGTGTTTTCCTCCTCACAGCTGATTTTTGACAGACTGGCCAGAGTCAGAGAGAAAAGGAAGCCGGCTCCCCACACAGGCCTCAGCATTCGCTCTGTGAAAGCTGACTCCAGGCCAAGGTTGCCAGTCATTTCTCTGAGGAAGGGAACCAAAGCTACCCTTTTGTGTGCTCGTGAGCATGGATTTCCTACTTGGACACTGTCTTAAGCTCCCCACAGAAGTCACATCTACTTTTACTTTATTTACCAAACACTAAACAGCACTCAATGTGTGTCAGATACTACTTTTACTTTATTTACCAAACACTAAACAGCATTCAATGTGTGTCAGATAATGAATGACCCGGGTGCCTTACAAATATTAACCTATTTAATCTATGGAATAGTGTTACAGAATTAGGAACTGTTTCTAAGCTCCCTTTAAGGACGAGGAAAGTGAGGCACAGAGGCGTAAAGTCTGTCAGCCACGAGGACCATAGCAGCTTCTGCATACTTCTAATCTGTGTTCTAGGTGCAGGCGTGGCCACGTTTTTCCTCTGCGCTCCATTCAGAGTCCTGCACATGTTCCTCTTTCTGGAGAGCACTCCCAGCTGCTCCTCCCTTGCTGCTTTGCCCTCTTTGCTTCTCTCAGCCCCGTAGGGGACATCCACCTGTTCCTCTCATATAAACTCTCATTTGCACATTTCCAGCTAATTCACTGTCCAAGAATTTCCTCAAAGATCAAAAATCAAAAAGAGGTATTTCTCATCGAAGAAAATGACCTGAAAAAGACTCAAAAATTTTATGCACAGAGATCTTATTCCAAAGTCATTTGTGAGACTGAAATATTGAGCAGAATCTTTGTGTTCCGTGATGGGGGATAAGTTAACAAAATATGAAAGAGTATCATGCAACCATTAAAAATTCCTATTTCAGGAAGGTTTTAATGAGGGAATATGTTTACAATTAATGTTAAGAGGGAACATGGAATCCGCATTATATATAGTGTAAGGGTTTAACTATATCAGTGATGTGGGTGTAGGTAAGAATATTTTTAGTAATACCTTTGTTTTGTTATTTATTGTTGCTTTAGGGCTTATATCATACATCTTTAACTTATCACAATGTACCTTCAAGTTATAGTATACCACTTCATGTGTGAGAACTTTACGTATACTTCCATTTTCATTATTCTTGCATTTGTGCTGTTGTTAAATATTATACTTCTGCATATATAATAAACCCCACAATGCACTGTTATTACTTTTGCTTTAAAGAGTCAATTATTTTTAAAGAGATTCAGAAACTTAGGAAAAAGTCTTTATTTTTACCCATGTGCTATTTTTACTTTGTATAGATCCAGAGTTCCATCTGGTATCAGTTTCTTTTTGGTTAATATACTTCACTTAAGATTACTCATAGTGCTTTAAGCTAAAAACAGTTTTTATTTCACTTTAATTTTTGAAATATATTTTTGCTAGGTAAAAAATTCTAAATTAGTTTTTGCTTTCAGTGCTTTAAAGATATCGATCCACTGTTTTCTAGCTTGCATTGATTCTGACAAAAACAAATCCGTTGTCATCTTTGTTCCTCTGTATGAAATGAAGTCTCTTTTTTCTGGTGACTCCAAAATTTTTCACCTTTTCACTGGTTTTAACTAATTTAATTATAATATTTCTTCATGTAGTTTTTTTTATGTTTCTTGTGCCTGGGTTTTGGGGTCTTCTTAGAATTGTGGGCTTGTAGTTTTCATCAAATTTGGAAATGTTTTGGCAAATATGTTTTCAATTTTTTTTTCCCTGTTACTCCCTTACCCCCATGACTCTAATCTGTGTGTTCTTCCCTGCTTGAAGTTGTCCCAGAGTTTACTAATGCTTTATTCTCCTCCTTCCTCATTTCTTTTCTCTGTGTTTTATTTCAGATAGTTTTTATTGCTATGACTTCAACTTCATTAACTTTATCTTGCATGATGTCTGAAATACCTTTAGTCCCATACACTGTATTTTTCATCTCAGATATTGTAGTTTTTATCTCTAGAAGTTCGATTTGGATCTTTTTAAATATCTTCTGTGTCTCTACTTAACACGTTCAATTTTCCTCTAGCTTCTTGAAAATATGGAATTCAATAATAATAACTGTTTTAATGTCTTTGTTTACTAATACTATGTCATTTCTGGGTCACTTTTGATTGATGGATCTTCCTCTTCATCATATTTGCATCAAAATACTTTCTCATTTCTTTTGTGATTTCTTCTATGACCGCAGTCTCATTTAGAAAAGTATGTTGCTTAATTCTCAAACATTTGGCAATTGCTAGATATCTTTTGTTATTGATTTTCAGTTTATTTTTAGTGTGGTCAGAGAATACGGTCTATATGGCATCCCACCTTTTAAATTTATTGAAATGTTTTATGGTCATTTTGGTGAATGGTACTTATGCATGTGATTTCTGTTGGTGTTGCCTATATTGTTCTATAAGTGACAATTAGGTCAATTTGGTAGTAAAGTTGTTCACATTTTCTTATATCCTTACTGACTTACTGTCTACTTGTTCTATTAATTACTGAGAGAAGGGTGTCAACTTTTTCTTTTTTCAAGTCTGTCAATTTTCTGTTTTATGTATTTTAAATGTCTGTTATTATGTGCATACACATAATTCAGGATTGTTATACCTTCTTGATGAATTGACTTATCATTATAAAATATCCATCATTTTCCTTGTCTTAATGTCTACATTGTCTGATATCAAAATAGCCATTTCAACTTTTTTATGATTAGTGTTTTCCATAGTATATCTTTTTTTCTTTACTTTTAACCCACCTGTATCTTTATATTGAAAGCAAGTATCTTATAGACAGCATATAGATGTTGTTGCCTTTAAAAAAAAAAAAAAAAAGAAACCACTGTAACAATCTTTGCCTCTGAATTGGTGTCTTGAGACCACTTATATTTAATATAATTATCTACACGGTTGGTTTTAAGTCTCCCACATTGCAATTTATTTTCTATTTGTCCTAATTTTTGTTTACTCCTTTGTTCTCTTGTCTTCTTTTGAATTCAATATTTTTAGCATTACATTTTATCTTCACATTAGCTATACCTATTTATTTTTAGTGATTTCTCTAAATTATATAGTACATATGTTTAATTTATCACAGTCTACTTTAAATTTATGTTTTACTACCTTATATAACGTAAGAACTTCAATACACTTCCATTTTCCCCTTTCCATTCTTTGTGCTATAATAATATACATTTTATTTTATTATACATTATAAATACTACATTATTGTTTAAATAGTCAACATCTTTTAAATAAACAAAACAAGAAAAATAAGCTCTTTTGTATTTATCCACACATTTACTATTTATAACATTTTTCGCTTTTTTGTTTAGATCTGAGTTTCTGTTATCTTTATCTTCTTGCATGAAGTATTTTTCAAAAGTATTTTTTGTAGTACGCTTCTGCTGATTACAAATTCAGTCCAGTTCCTTTATTTTGTCTTTAGTTTCAATATTTTTGCCAGATATAGACATCATTGTTAATAGGGTTTATCTATCTATCTATCTATCTATCTATCTATCTATCTATCTATCTATGTATTCACTTCATTGTCTTTTGGCCTACTTTGTTACTGAAGAGTTCAACTGTCATTCACATAATTTTTTCCTTTATTTGTAGTCCTTTGTCCTCTAGCTACTTTTAAGATTTTCCCTCTGCCTTGCTTATTTTCAGCAGTTGACCATGTTGTGCCTGTATATGGTTCTACATGCATTTAACCAATGTGTTTAATGAGGATTTTTGATCTGTATTTTAATGTTTTCTATATTTTAATGTTTTTCACTAACTTTTAGAAATGATACTGCCATTCCTTTATATATATATAAGTATTTTCTATCTCTTTGTTGAAGTTCTCTCTATGTTCATTTATACTTTTCCTGAGATTGGTAAGCATCATTACGATGATCACTTTGCACTCTTTATCTGGGGGATTGCTAATCTGTTATGCATAGTTCTTTTTCTGAGATTTTGTCTTGTTCTTTCATTCGGAACATATTCCTTTGTCTCCTCATTTTGCCTAAATCTCTGTGTTTGTTTCTACATATTAGGTAGATTAGCTAAATCTTGTGATATTGAAAGAGTGGCCTTGAGTTGGTGTCCTATGGGGTCCAGTGGCACAATCCTCTGTTGTTACTAGAGGCAGGTGCTCCAGGGGTGTCCCCTGTGTGAGCTGCATGTGCCCTCCTGTTGATGTTGTGCCACAACTGTTATGGGTACCCTGTTGGGCGAGGCTGGCCCTTGGATTGGCCACAAAGCCCAACCAAGACTGCTGCAAGTGCACTGGTATGTGGTGCAGACCTTCGTTGCAGGTGGCTGCAAGGCCAGCCTCTACTGTTGCCAGTGTGCTGGTATGTGGAGGCTGGCTTGCTCGAGCAGGGGCTCTGGTGCACATTGGCCAGGTCAGGCATGTCGGGCTCAGGGGATCATCAGGGGAACGTCGAAGTGGGATGAACCATTAAGTTAATGGAGACTGTCAGAACTGGTACCTACCAGCATATGGTCCACTAGATAGAAGTAGAGTAAAATAAAGCAAGCCAAGAAAAATATAGCACCCACCAGTGCCTCTGTCCCTGGAGAAAATTCCAACAGATCCTTACCCCTCCCAGCACATGCCCCAATATTATTCAATATATCTGCTTCATCTATGACCCAGGAACTTTTCACACTGTTACCTCCATGCTGGAACTCAGAACAGGTGTGTTTGTGTGCAAGCCCTTTGAAAGCAGAGACGTGGTTTCTCACAGCCCCTGAGCCCTCCTGGTTGTAAGCTTTGGCAGCTCTCAAAAACCAGATATTATGGGAACTCCTTTCCCTAGTGCCTACCCCTCCCCCTGCCCCAGGCTGGGGAGCTGGATGTGTGTCTGGGACCTGTTGATCCTCAGGGGGAATCTCTATGTCTGTGATATTCTTCCTAATTATCTCTGCCCCTCTTACCCATCTCTATGTAGCTTTTTCTTTATATCCTCAGCTGTAGCAAATCTGTTTTGCACATCTTCAGAGCATCCTCAGAGATAATTGCTCTATATACAGTTGAGTTTCAATGTGTTTGTGGGAGGAGGTGAGCCTAGGTTAGTCCTACTCTGCCATCTTGACTCCACCTCTCCTATTATTTCTTCAAATATATATATATTTTTTCTGCCTCATCTCTTTGTTCTCTCCCTCTGGGGCTCTAATTACATATATGTTAATCTGCTTGGTATTTTCTCACAGGTCACAAAGGTTCTGTTTATTCTTTTTGATCTCTTCCATCTGTTTCAAATTGGACAATTTCTATTGGTCTATCTTTAGTCTCATTAACTTTCACTCATGTAGTCTCCAATCTGCTGTTAAGCCCAGCCAGTAGAATTTTTTTAGTTTGCGTATTATTCTTTTCAATTTTAGAACTTCCATTTGGTTCTTTTTAATGATTTCCATTTCTCTGCTGAGATTTCCTATACATTTCTCTAAGTCATCAAATATATTAATACTAACTGCTTTAAATTTAAAATCCCATCTGTTAATTCTAACATCTCTATCACCTCAGGGTCTGTTTCTATCAATTAATTTTTTTCTCTTGATTTTGGTTGGATCACATTTTTCTACTTTTTCACCTGTATAGTAGCTTTTGATTATATGTTTCTCGATATGGATAATAGAACACAGGGAGTCTGAATCACACTTTTTTTTTTTTTTTCTTTTCTTGGAAGGGCATTGAATTTTATTCTTGAAGGCAGTTAAAAGACTGGAAGATCTTTTTGGTCCTGTCTCTTTTTCTTTGTAAGAGTGGGTCTCTTTTTGTTGCAAGCTTAGTTTTAGAGTAGTCCCTAATTCTAGCTCATGGCTCTTATTCTTTTTTTTTAAATTAAAATTTTTTTTTTAAATTTAGTTTTAAGTATACAGTACATTGGTTAGACATCTATATAGTTCATAAAATGATCCCCCCAATTGCACCCTCCCTCCCTTCACCTTCCACCTTGCCAACATATTAATGCTAACTGCATTCCCTATGCCGTGCTCCCCATCCCCATGACCATCCATCAGCTACTAATTTGTACTTCTTTAGCCCTTCACCCCATTCTCCCAGTCTTGGTTCTTATTCTTAAGGCATAACCTTTCTGGGGTCTGAACTGAATCCTCAAAATGTCTTCACTCTGCTTAGGCCAGAAGTCCAATGTCTCTCAATGCTGCAGGACTTCTGGTGTCTCTGTTCAGTTCTCAGTCCTGTAGCAAGTGACCTTTGCTAAGCCTTGTGGATTCTTGGCCTATGTATGTGCAACTCACAGAACCACAGTCAATCCCTATGCAGACTTCAGGGGCCTGGCTTTCTGTGAAGTTCTTTCTTCTCTGATTCTTGCCCCACAAATTCTAGCCTCCTCTGTAGCCTGGAGTTCCACTCAGAGAGAGTACTACTCAACTTGGGTTCTAACACTACTGTAGCAGAAAACTGGGATGACCCTGGAACTCTCTTCGTATAGTTTACTCCTCTCTAAAATCAGTCTCCTGCTTGTCGCAGGGGCCTGGCTTTCTGTGAAGTTCTTTCTTCTCTGATTCTTGCCCCACAAATTCTAGCCTCCTCTGTAGCCTGGAGTTCCACTCAGAGAGAGTACTACTCAACTTGGGTTCTAACACTACTGTAGCAGAAAACTGGGATGACCCTGGAACTCTCTTCGTATAGTTTACTCCTCTCTAAAATCAGTCTCCTACTGCTTGTCATTCAGTGTCTGAAAACAAACAGTTGTCTCATGTTTTGTCCTGGTTTGTAGTTATTTAAAGTGGGAGGGCAAGTTATGTACCACTTACTCTATCATGCTCAGAAACAGAAATTCTCATGTGATTTTAATTCTTTGTAATATTAGCCCTCCTGATATTGCAGAGTGGAAGGGTCCAATTTCTCTCAAACTATTGTAATGTTTTAACAAGTCTTCTTTGCTTAAAGCAAGAAGTCATGTGTCACACAACCTTAGCTAACTGTGTGATTTAACTGAGAAGGTTTATGGAGGTTAACTAGAAATTGCCCAAAATATACTATAAAGAGAGAAATAGCTGCTTCATTGATAAACAAAATCTTTTCTGACTGAAAATTTCTGAAAAGAAAGAGGTTGAGCACTAGACAGACTTATTATTCTAATTTTCTCTCTTATACCTATGAAATAAATGTGGTGTCAGAACACATAAAATCATTGTTCCTTGTTATATTCGTTACCTTCTGCCAGAATCCTATTGAGATCGATCTGAAACCAATAAGCACTGAATATCATTGCAAAAACCCATTGTAGCATAAGATGTCACTCTCTCCCTGTCCTGTATAAATTAGTCCCACCTGTTATTCTTGCCTTCGACTCTTTCTTCTTTTACTTCAGAGCACTTAAAACAGTTCATAATCACACATATATCTGTGTGGCTTATTTTTGGTCTCCCCCAATAGATTATAAGCTCCATGAGGGCAAAACCTTTGCCTGTAGCCCAAGTGACTGTACCATAGTGACTGGTACATAGGATTTAAGAATTATTTGTTGAATGAACGAATAGTTGAATGAATCCACAAATGAACTGTTACCTTTGGAATTAGAACAAAAAGGGTAAAAATATAAGGACTTTAAAGATTGAAAGAGAAGGGGCTAGTTTATAAATGCCTGCAGTTTTTAATCCTTAAGACACAAAGATCCTTTGGCCAGAGAGGACTGAGAGGACTACTTTTCACTTGAAACAAAACAAAAATTGTTCCTGGAGAATCAGTCAGAAGATGCTGCTACTGAGAACTGGACATGAGAATATCTGCCCTTTCTATAGGGGCAGCTATGGTTTTTGTGACACACTGGATTTTGTCCCCAGAGTGTGTACTTACAATGACCCTCCCTGACAATAGCATGCACCAGGGAGGGACTTCTTGTCCTTTTTGGGAAGGCTCAACACGCGTGGGATTTGATAACTGCCAGGGCACTGAAGTTTCCACATGTGGCGCAGAGAACATCTTGTCTTCTCTTTGCTATAGTGGCAGAAGAAACCAAGAACAAAGGCAGGGAATTCTTGAAGGAGTCCTGGACACAGAACGCTAAGGACTATTTGTCAAAATGTCCATCTTGTGGGTAGAGAAACTTGGTCTAGGGGCCAAGATGGAACAGAATGAACCCAAGGTCACCTAATGAGTAAGGAGCATCACAAGAACTAATTTCTAGGACACCTACCTAGAGCTCGGGCTGTTATTGTGTGTCCTCCCTCTCCTTTACCTTCCCCACCTACTCTTGCCAATATGCTAGGCTGTGTTTCAGCTTGAATCTTTTATACTCTCAAGTAAGAGCATGATACTTTCTATTTGGTGTGACTGGAAAAAGTCAAAAGAAGCCTATCTTTTTTTGGCAGTACACTCCTAGGAAAGTTTGAAATTTTCAGGGTAATGAGACCTTGTTCAAAAGTCCAATTACTGTTTAGAATCAATAAAGGCTACACTGGAGATCAGGGGAGGATGGAGAGAGAACCAGCCCAGGAGTTCAAAGGCCAGTGCACAGGCTGACCTGTTGCATAAAATAGAAGAAGCCCTTCCCTTCTCTGCCTATTAGCTGCACCATCTGTAAAATGAGGGGCTGGAATAGATAATCTCTACCATTTCATTTTATTTACATCTTATTCTAAAACACCAGCATGCTTGAGGGAAATATGTACTGCCATCGTATAGATCTACAGAATCTGTTTCTCTGTATGTTCTCAGAAACAGAATAGATGGCCTGTTTCTAAAGAAATATGCATACAGAAGCCTAAATTTTTATCCCGAACATGCAAACTGAGAAGTCTAGTGGTAGTAAACTTCTTAGATAAGTCTACAAAGCTTGATGCTACCCCCAAAACCATTTCTGCCCACAAAGTGGGTAAAAGTGGACTTTACTGCACAATCCCTCCAATGGAGTTTAGGACATCAGGATTCTACTTCTACTTTCTCCACTCACCTGCAGACAATCTATTGAGCTCCCTTTCGTGAGAGGGCTTCATTTACAAGTTCAATTAATAAAGTCAGAAACAAACTATTCATGACTATTGTTTGCATCCTCCAGAGCTGTGTTTGATGAAGAAAAAAAACCTAAAAAGCTCTTTTCGAATTCTTGGGGTCGGGATGCATAATATTACCAGTTAAAAGGTTCTGTGAAGGATAGTTTTCTACAGTCCTTGAAAGTTTCCACAAATCTTTCCAGAGTAATTCTTATAAATATATTTTGCATAAACAGACACAACTATGGCAAATAGAACCCTGGTGAAACTGATTATTAATTGTGGCCATCACAAAATTGTCAGCTATTACTATTCTAATACGTCTTACAATAAGACCTGACCCAGAGGTAATGAATATGCACAACTTAAAATATACAGTGCATATTATTATAAAATGTAGTGTATAATAACAAAAGAACACAAGCATCTTTAGCGACTATCAATTCTAATGGGGGAATCCAGCAGCTGTCTAACATCTTCGTGAGATGTCAGCTAATATGAGGTTAGCTCCCATGCCAGACTCATCTCACCTCCACTGTCCCACCTTGTCATCCAAACTGCTCTTATCAAGGCCACCAAGGGTCTCCATGTAGTTAAATTTCATGGTCAATGCTCACCTCTCATTTTTCTTAACTATCAGCAGCATCTTACCAAGGAATTATTTCCTCTTCTGAGAATTCTTCTTTCACTTTGCTTCCTGGATATCTTACTCTCCTGATTTCCTTCTATCAGACTGTTCACCCCTTCTCAGTCTCCTGATTATTCGTCTTACAGCCCCAGCTACCTCAGGCCTTCATATTTGTATTTCTTTTCTTTCTATACACTCATACCCTTGGTGATCTTTTTGTAACTTTATAGATTTTTTATAGCTTTAAATAATATGCTCTCGATTTATCTCTAACTGTATTAGAATTTTTTTTTCTGCTGCTGCAACAAATTACTATAAACATAGCGACTTACAATACTACAGATCTAACCTCTTGTAATTGTAGGTCAGAAGTCTGAAATGAGTCTTATGGGACTAAACCAAGGTGTTGGCTGAGCTGGTTCCTTCTAGAGACTCCTGAGGGAATCTGCTCCTTGCCTCTTCCAACTTCTAGATGCTGTCAACATTCCTTGTCTTGTGGCCATATCGTTTTAATCTCTGCTTCCATCATCACATGACTTTCTCTTCTGACTCCTTTCTTCTGTGTTCCTCTTATAAGAACCACCAAGATCACACCTTGACCACCCAGGGTACTCTCCCCATTTCAAGGTCTTTAACTTAATCACATTTACAAAATAACATTCATGGGTTCTGGAGGTCAGGAAAATAGAAAGCCATTGGAGAGTTTGAACTCAATCTCCAGCCCCTCTCCTCTCCCCTGAAATCAGATGATGGGGCTCAAAGTTCCAACCCTCTAATCACATGGTCGGCTCCATTGGCAACCAGCTCGCATATGAAGTAACATTCATGGGTTCTGGAGATTAGGATGTGGATATAATTGTGGGAGTGGGGCTGGGGAAGGGTGGACGCATTATTCCACACCAGCCTAGACCTCTCCATAACTCCAGACGTGGATACCCAGTTGCTTACTCTGTAACACCGCTGGAATATCTAATACGCAACTTAACACCAACATGATGATAAATGACCAGTTCCTTTTACAGTCTTCCTCCTCTCAGTTGTTGCCAACTCCTTCCTCCTACTTGTCCAGTTCAAAAACTTTGCAATCTCCCTTAATTTCTCTTTTTTCTCACATACCACATTTAATTTCAGCAGCTGGAGTTGGAGAATTGCTTAGTGATATGGGAAAAAAACCAAACATTGAAATTTGTGTCAGAATTGGAAGTGCAAACACCTAACTTTAATATAAAGCAGACTTAGAAGTACTATCATAAGAGTTCAAAGTGCAATGGGGGACAAAGAAGAGGGAGAGAGACAGTCTATCTTGTTGGTGGGTTTGAGTGATTGGAAGTGACTTCACGGAGAGGGTAGAATTTGAGCTGTGCCTAGATGAATTTCTGGTTGTACCATAAGCCTGAGGATCTATGGCTCAAGGCAATATGTTAGTGGTCCCTCAAAGACAATATGGGACCTGTTTCCATGACCGTGACCCTGACACCTACCAGGTTGAGGGCAGAAAGGCTAAGCTTAGAAGATTGGTCTCTTCCTCTGCTTGGCCCATCCCAGAGACCTCTGGAGAGAAGACTGAAAAGATCACATGTGCTGAGCAGAAGATAAGGCCGTCACTAAGGTCAAAGCAGAAGTAGTGTCTTCGTGATGTTATTCCCGGAGTCTGAGCAGAGAATCTGGGCAGGAGATCAGAGCCTTGTTGGGGATGGGTGTGGGTGGGCAGGAGCCAGGCCAGCTGGGCCCATGGACTCTGGTGTGAGGACTGAAGAGATTGTCATTTAAGAGCAAGGATAGAATAACAGGCCATCTAGCCCTGAATGGCTCCCCTATCTTAATCTCCCAGTGGCCTTGAAATCCCATTCGTCCACAGGAGGACAGAAGTTTCGTGGAAAAAAACAACTGGTCACCCCAGTTATCTCAAATCTGACCTTCTGTTCCCAGAGTGGAATTGTCTTGGTTCCTGGTTTCTCATTTTCTTCCTCATTCACACAAATGTCTTTAGAGGCAAAGGCAGAAACAGGTAAAGTAAAGACTTGGTTTTATATCTACCATGGTTTGTAACTGCCTCATCCTCTCTTGCTGATCTCTCAGGATCATTGAGCTTTCTCTCAGGTGCAACAAAACTGGACCACAGTTGGGGAGAAGCCCCCAGAAAGATATGCCCCCCCTTAAGTGGAGTGATGGTGGTGGTCAATGAGCATTTTCTGAATTTCTGGCACAGCTCTGGCCTTTGTGGGGCTGTAAAAAAAGAAAAACTTGTGGCAATCTAGGCTGAAGATGGTGGCGACCTATGTCTGGGTCCAGGCCGCAGCCAGAGTGGCCTATGAGTGGCATCCATGACAGAAGTCTCCACTGGCTCATGGAAGGCCCTCCCCTACTTCATGGCACTCCCTGCAGTGGAAGTGAGCATGCTGGAGGTCTTCCTGATGTTGCTCCACAGAGAGAACCAGAGACCCAAGGTCATGGCCTGCCCCATCTCTGCCTCAGGTCCAGCCCTTTCCCTGGGAAGATGGTGACCATGCTGTATTCTGTAGCCCTCATGTGAATCTGTTTCTGACCAGCTATAAAGATGAGTAAAAGGCACTTGGACCACTATCCAGCACAGGACCACAACACTAGTTTGGATCATTACTGTGCATGTGGAACAGTGTAGGGTACAGGACCTTTAGCTCACCTTCTTTACTTATATCAGGTGATGATCAGCATACTGACCTTCTCTCTCTATTTCTGGCAGGAACATGCCTCTTCCATGAAGAGTTTCCCTCTGTGAGTTAACCCCGAGATCCAGATTTTCTGGGCTGATACAGAATTTCTTTGAAGAGACTGAGTAAAAACATTTCAGAGAGACCTTGGCTAAACAGAAAGGGAGGAAAACTAGGAGGCCAGGCAGACCTAAGAAAGGTGCCATCTTATACCTTGGCGATGCACTTGCCCACTGCAGCTTTAAAGTTGAATGGAGGCTTGTCTACAACCTCAGTGTTGGTAATTTATTTTTAAACTATTAACTCAATTTTGCAATAAAAGCTAATGAAAAACACCAAAATGACAAAACCAAAACAGCAAAATCTCTTTTCCTTATATGACATCATCTTTAAACACCATGATTCCTCTAATTCTATACACGTGCCTTTATACATAGCTAATTTGGAGCCAGACTGCCTGGGTCGGAAGCCCCGCTCTGCCACTTACTAGCCCGCTGTGTGGTGGACAAGAATCTTGACTTCTCTATGCCTCATTTTCCTCACCTGTGGAAATAATAACAGAATCTACTTTCTGAGGACCAAATTAGTGAAATTCTTAGAACAGTCTGTTATATGGAAGTGAAATAAAATCGATATTGCAGGTAGATTAGCAGGCCCCGCCCCCGCCTCACCCTGAGGCCTCCTCCACTCCTTCCTCGCCCTGTAAGTGCTCCACCTGTGGGTTTAGAAAAATAAAGCCCATGCCTCTTCCTCAGAGTCTTCCCTCTGCAGGTAAACGTCTGGACCTGGGAACACACACACGCGTCTCTGCTATAGCATGTACCCCCCACGCTATCACCCTTTAGACTTAAGGCTCTTCTGAGGCAGGGAGGTGTCTTATTTATCTGTGTCCCTTATGCCCTCACAGTACATAGCACACAGAAAGAACTCAGGAAATACTTGTTGGAAATAAATAAAGTTTTCCTCCCACCTAATGATTTCTGGTATTGCCTTTCCCAATGATCTCACATCAGCTGCAGGAGCATGGCAGGACCGAGATCATTGTCTCTGTTTTTAGAGACCCAGAGTGGGGATGCCAGCATTTAAGTTTCCATGAGTAGCAGGCCAGGGCACAGATGCAGGTTCAGGGCATCGCATCCTCTAACACTTTCACCATTTCTATTCCCGTATTGCAGTCATTTCTTGATTTATTCAAGCCATCCCAGTGGGTCCTGCTTATAAGAGATGGTGGTGCAGTGCCTGGAAGTCCAGTGAGGCAGGGCCTTGGACAAGTGGCCTGGCTTGTCCACTGGGCCCCAGGCCATGGCCTGCTCTCAGAACAATGCAATGATGCTCTGATGTGGCTGTGTCAAAACATCCTCGTGCATCAGGCAGTCTGTGCAGCAGACATCCTGGCCTTTACCCATTCTTGAGCCTATCCCACCCCATTCCTGAGCCCCCAGAGGGTGGGGAGGGGATTACTGTGGTAGATATTACTTGGTAATTAAGAGAAAAACAAACAGAAAGAAATGTGTTTTATTTTTTTCTTTTGGTTGCATCAAAATGCTTCTGGCTTCCAAATGTGTATTTGCCCCATTCTTGTTTCAGATACAGCCTGTCTCTGTTTTTGGCTTCTGGGGCTGTAGAGCTGAGTCAGCAATATCAGCTGTGTGGGGAGAGGCTGCTATTGAAACTTGTGACCAGGAGCCGTAGGAAGCTCTGGAAAAATCGTGCTATATAATTGCATGTAGCCTGTCACTTTACAAGTCACTTCTTCATCCATTATTTATATGACCCTCACAGCTCTCTGCCTAGGTCAGAAAGATATTACTAAGGACACAAATGGATTTTGTAAATCTTGGTAAGCTTAGATTGGCTATGACCCTAAACCCAATCCCTGATGTGAAAACTATATCATAGGAATCTAATAACAGTCTATGGTAGAGATGATAGAGTTATTAAAAAAAAAAAAAAGACCAAAATGTAACCTGGTATAGAGCCAGCACACCTGACTTTTAGTCTCACTAGCCAAATGAACTTGGCACAGCCCCTTTGGGCCTCTACCTGTATAGTGAGATTTATGATCCATGAGATCTTGCACAGCTATTTGGATGAGGCTATATCAAGAGATAACATTATAGGGTTATTATATACCAAATATTGACCCCCATCACCACCATATACCTACACACTCTGAAGAGGGGTAAATGGCTGTTGAAATTAACAAATTCATGAACTTGTCTTCAGTCATTAGCAAATCAGTAGACAATGTCTTTCTTAAGAGCATTCGATCCTAACTTCATTGTGTGATTTTTCCTTTTTTACATTGGTGGTTTCTGTGCTTATGAAGGTCTCTTGGAACTTCAAAAGGGTTGTATGAAGATAGGGTGGGGGTCTAGACCTAGTGGGGCCTGTACATAGAGACATTTTTGATGTAACCTCAGAAAGTGATCTTCCTTCTATTTCCTTTGTTGGCAGCAGAAGGAGTGAGGACAGAGGAGCAGGGCCCAGAACCTTCCTCTTCACTCACAGTCAGGCCCAAAGAATAAAGGGTAGATGGCCACTTCCTTCTGGGTCTTATGCTTATTAGGAGAGTTGCAGGCCCAAGATCGTCCTATGTGCATGTTTAAATTCTGCTCAGGGTAACAAACATAGTAGAGCATGGTGCATACACAGCAACTCCAACTTCCCTTGTTAATTGTACCTTAATCCACAAATATCCTCAGAAACATACAAATAAACAGAAGCTCAGTCAATCATTTTTGGCAAGCTGAACAGTGTACAGTTGATGTTGTGAAGTGTGAAATCCTGTAGAAATGACAATTATTATCATCAGTTCAATGAACAAAATGCAAGCTTGAAAAACAGGACTTTCAACATGTGTTTATCATCAATGGGCATGACTGTAGTCACGTACCCTTCTCTACTGGGCTAAAACTGAATCATGACAAAGTAAAAATGAAGAAGAGTTTGTTTTGGTTTTAAAAAGTAATATTATAAGAGCAAAAACTTATAATGATTTTATAACATTTAATATCAACCATTTAAGCAAAAGTGGTTTATAAAGCATTTATGTTGCAATAATGTCAGAGAAGGAATTTAGTAATAAGATGAGAATTCATTGAGTAAATAAAATTGCATTAATTGCTTTTGATCTCAATAGTGTTATTCTTTTAAATTTAATTAAATGTTTTTAGTCCTTATTCACACTTTTTTTGCAGAAATACTAATATATATTGGTTATATATTAGTGAGATGAATAGAGAACTCAATATAAATTAGTGGCATTGATATTTATTATATTTCAAATGGATATAAAATATGTATTTTGACTGTGTTAATAGAATTTTAAAATTCTATAAGAGATATTTGTTTTGAAGTGTAGTCCCAGAAAAAGGAATGATTTTAATGATCGAATTTGTGTGTAACTTCCAGAGCTTCTCACTTAAAAAAAAAAAAAAAAAAGGTTTTTATTGCGGCTTCTGAAAATCAGAACACAAATTATCGTAGAAATTCTTGGGACTGCCTAAAAGGAGTACAGATTTTGAAAGAATGAGCAGAAAGGAAAGAAAAAGCAAACAAAGAGTCAGGCCGGCGGCGACCAGGGGCCTGGCAGTACAGCGAGGCCTGCGGAGGGCACCCCGCCCCCTCTAGCAGGCAAACCCAGAGCCGGAGACACCAGCGCACCAGAGCTCTACTCTCCCAGCAGCAGTGCGGATGACAGCGCCATCAGCCGCAGTCCATTTCCCACTGACAGGGTTTCTTAAAATAAGGCTGTTCAAAGCTCCGGAATCCAAACAATGGGGTCACGGTGAGCCGCTGCTCACACATCTTCCACCTGACGCCCCGCCTATTACAGCTAATTTCTTTCACGTGTTGGGTATAAAGGGCGCTCTATATAAACTCTGCACTCACATCGGAGTCTTTCATCTAACAGTCCGCGA
Organism: Pteropus alecto; assembly: GCF_000325575.1. Classification (NCBI taxonomy): domain Eukaryota; kingdom Metazoa; phylum Chordata; class Mammalia; order Chiroptera; family Pteropodidae; genus Pteropus; species Pteropus alecto. The sequence goes on along the minus strand of NW_006431916.1, from coordinate 3,161,703 downwards.
GTACTTCACGTTTTATGGAAGGAGTGGGAGAGGCAAGCAAGGTTAATGACTTGCCTAAGGTCATGAAGAAAGTAAGCAGGGAAAATGGAAACAGAGCCTGTCTGTCCTGACCAGCTCCACGGCCTCTGCCGCTCCTCCTAGTTATTCTCTATGCAACTGATGAGGAAATACAATGAAAAAACATTTTTCCTTTTCTTCTTCTGTCTGGAAAAACTGCTGTGCTGAGATAGTGCCCTGTTTCTTTCTAAAGTACTCAATATATAAGTTCTCCTTGAAAGTACCTAGGTAAATGGAATCCAGGGCCCTCCTTTCTTGATGATGATGATGATGATGATGATGATGATGCCACGTGATGGTGATGGTGATGGTGGTAATAGTTGTTTTCGGTAGCAGTATTTTAGGCTTTCCTCCAACACAGCCCTTTAGAACCAAAGGCCCCTTTAAGGCTTCTGATTTTGCGGCCATGAAGGCCACCATCTCCGTAAATCCTGACTCGCAAGGGCTCAGAGAAGGAGCGTGATTGTGTGGGCCAGTTAGAGGGATCCAGCCCTCTGCTAGGTTTAGTATCCTGTTAAGGGCCTGACGGTGACCACTATTTGTTTTTACCATCCCTCACTCCCTGTCTCAAATTGGACACTAAAAATAAGGTCTTTGTAAACTCCTTCAGCTTAAGAGTTTCCAGGAAAGAGAATGTTAATTTTGTTGACAAATTCCAGTGTCCTGAAACCTCAGGTCTTAATTCTTTGTGCAAACTCTTATCCTGAGTTTGCATGCCCCCCTTGTGCCCCTAATTAGTCTTGTCATGAGCTCATGTGCTGTTGTTTTAAACACAGCCTTGTGTCCTCATAGCCAAGGGATTCTTTGGGAGGAGTAGCGTTGTATTTGAGTATATTTTAAAAAAATGGTCATCACTTCTCTCTCTGGGGCCGCCATCATTTTTCAGTGGAGGTGTTGCCATAGAGATGTTGTCTGATTCATCTCTATTGCTATCCCTCTTTAAAGGGGGGCCCTGAATAGGCACTGAGGTAGGTAAATGTATGCAGTGACATTGAGCGGATGATTCTATTCTGAAAAATTCCTGCACCATTTGTTTCTGTGCTTGTCTGAGGGCTGGGACACGGTGTTGGGTTTTGTTGCACGTGCGCTCCTCACAGGCCCGGAGTTAATGCGAGCCTTGTTTGGAACCAGTGAAGCAGAAATTTCTCTGCTGCCAAGGACAAAAGCTTCACAGGCCACCTCAGAGGCTGCTTTGGGAAGGCTGTGTCTCCTGGGCTCCCAAAGGAAATGGGAGATAACGTGGAACATGGAGAAGGGCCCTCAGAATCCACCCAGCCCTCCTAGACCGGACAAGTCTGGCCTCATGGAGTCTTCTCTGGCAAAGTGTGGGCTTCTCCGATCAAGGGTTTTAATTTGATTTGCCTTTTTCCATCATCTTGAAGATGTGTGTGCTTTTCTGTCTGTGGTGTATTTGCATAGCTCTCTGCTCTGTAGTTTCCCTTTGGGTGCTGGAGGAGACCCTCTCCCGGGAAAAACAATTATAGTTTAATTGATTTATGCCTTTGTGCTTAAATCAAATGACACCCAAGTCCTCTTCCCCCTCTGAGAAAACGAAAGAGGAAGGAAGGGAGGCAGGATTTGTTGAGCACACTGTGTCCTGGAGGGGTGTCTGGGACCCGGTAAATCACCACAAATGAATTGGGTTGAAGAACAAATAAATGAATGCTTAAAGCCAGGCACCCTCTAGGAGTTTCCAGAAATAATTTTTCCATTTGTTCTTCACAACCCTGGGACACAGGAGTTATTAGCCCCTTTTTACAAAAGGGTTAAGTGACTCATCCAAGGCCACACAGAAGATGAATGGCACCCCCTGGACTTGATTCTGGGTCTTCTAATCCAAGTCCAGTGCTTTTTCCCAGACCACAGCGGCCCTGCCCCTTGCCTCTGTGTTTGGTGGCCTCTGCCCAAGGGCCAGAGCTGTGTGAGCTAGCTCAGTGTTCTCACTTCAGGCCATTAGGGTAGCCTGGGTGAAGCCACCCATTTCCTCATGCTCCTTGTCCTGACCCCTGTCCTTAGCCATTTGGCCAAGGCCAGCAGCATTGGAGAAGGGCAGGGCATGAGGACAAAAGTGGAAACTGCAAAGCTACATACATTTCCTGAGTTTCAGGATTAGGTCCAGGGTGGTTTGTGTAATAGTGGTTCTGGCCCCCAGATGTTCGCTTCTCCGTTAAGTCGCTCCATGTGTGGGTCATGTCGACTGAAGAAGGCTGGGAGGCTGGGGAGGCGACAAGCTTTGTCTCTGCCTCACAAAGCTTTGGAGTGTGGATTTGAGGACACAGAACTCCAGCGTTCGTTCATTCATTCATTCATTCATTTGTTCAAATACTTAATACACACTCTGGGTAGGACACGAACCAGGCACAGGAGTCGAGTGCAAAGGATGCAGAAATGAGTACAACCTGGGTCTTGTTTCCCATAAAATCAGAAATGTATAACTTAAGCACCCACGATAACAATTAACATCTGCCCTTTACAGTTTACAGAATGCTTTCACATCTTTTATCCAAGTTTTACAATATATTATGTGGTAGGAATTATTGCTAAATCCATTTTACAGGTGAGGAAAACACCACTCAGAGAAGTCGTCTGAAGTCACTGAGTGGTGGGCATGGCCTTGAACGCCAGTCCTTTGATCCCAGGTCTCGTGTGGATTCGAATGGTTCAAGTCTAGAGGAGTTTTTCCTGATGCCTCTGCCTGCCCTTTTATGACCAAGAACTCAGCTGGTCTGGGATAATGAGAAGACACCTGTACTAGCTCCATTTGGCTCCTTCAAATAGCTGGTGGATGTGGAGGAGGGTAACGATATTTTACAGACCTCTCCAGGAAAAAATACTTTGGCTATGCCTTGAGAGTTCAAAACTGGGATGCAAGAGTCCCACTATTTTGGACTAAGGTAGTGATTTTCCATTTTGATTGTGCGTTCGAGCTTAGAAACACTCAGGCCTCAGGCTGGGTTCCCATCCCAGAGACTATAATTAGTTGGTATGAGATGGGGCCCAGGCACTGTGTTATCACTCACATCCATTCTAAGCTACACTCACAGAGCTTTGTTCACCTACATCCATTCTAAGCTAGGGTGTTCCTTGGCCACGCTCAAAGAGTTTGTTTTGGTCTGTTCTACAGGTGTCCCTTGATGAAGAGTGCTGAGGGGAACGGAAGCATATGCTCCAGTGGTGGTCTAGGTTAAGGAGTCTCATGCTCTGCTGGGTCCCATGCTGTAGTGTTGGAACCCAATGGACAGTTTGAGGAACACTAGAACTTAAGATCTAACTAGAAGTGATCTGGGAAGTAGGGCTAGTGACCGAGGTTAAAGGTTGCCTTCATCGACCCAGGAAATTCCTGCGAAATAGTCAAATATGATTTCCCTGCTTTTGTGTATAACACTTAGAGAAGTAAAGACAGTGTGCCCAGGAGAGGGGGCATGAGAATGAATAAGACGTACCGTACCCCCTCTTTTTACGGAGCTCATGATTTGGAGAGAAAATACACACAAAGATCATTTCAGTAGAGTGAGACATGGAGAATAGGGTGGTAAATGCTGCCTGCAGAGGCTCAGGAAAGCTGCTTGAATTTGTTTTTGAAGGGAGAGCTGGATTTCTCCAGGCCCAGCTGTGGGAAGTGAGTTGCAAGTAGAAGCACAGCAAGAAGAAAGGCAGGTGATGCTCAGGAAAATCAAGAAATCCAGTGGGGTCACTAGAGGGGGAACTAATGGAAAAATGAGGCGAGGGCAAAGATTTCAGCTTTGTACTTTATTCTAGAGACTAGAGAGAAGCATGAAAGGATGTCGAGCCAGGGAGTGATGCCGTCTGTGTCTAGGGAAGGCCATTCGAGCTGTGGTGTGGGGAATAAATTGGGCTGGCAGTGATTCCAGTAAGCAATAAAGACTGGAGGGAGAAACTGGTTATAAAATAATATCGGATGTCAACTGTAATTGAAATATAAAAATAATTTAAAAATTTCATCAACATAAAAAAGGGGCTACAAAAAAAAAACTCTAAACAAACAAACAAACAAAAACCGTTGCAGGGCTGAAACCCCACAGTGGCTGGAGGTTGGAGAGAAGAAGCCAGGGGAGGATGCTCAAGCCCACAGAGAAGAGGAAAGTGTCCTTCACACAAGAGGACAGCAACAGGCCCTGTAACTGCTATTAGAAATCAGAACTTCGCCCCAGGCAGGTTACATTCTCTACCTCCCGCTCACTGCCTCCTTTTGAGGTCATCTCAGGTCATGTTCCTCAGTTACCTGCTCCTGCTGCACCTCCCCTTGGAGCCCTTCAATTCCCTATGGGGCCAAGCTGCATTTGAACATTCCGGTGCACACATGCCCACCTGTGGGGCCTTCACCATTAGAGCTGACCAAATGCACTGGGCTCCCTAGGGCTGAGTTATTAGGGAAACAAAGGAGAACCCTTTTAATTAGGGTCTCTGTGTGCCCCTGCAGGGCAGGGAGGAGAGGAGCAGAAGCCCCAGTTGTTCTGGCGATTAGATAAAACAGAGAAAAAGTTTAAAACATCTGGGTGTATTTATACCTCCAAAGCCATGACGGAAACACAAGAGGCTTAAATGAGCCGAACCTTCCTCTCGACTTTTGTTTAAATTTATTTGCAGACGCCCGGGAGGGAGGATCTAGTAATGATGGAAAGCCTTGGGGTCAGCCCTCACTGGCTCTCTGAGGATACTCATCTGCCCCTCTAGCAAAGCCAAGGCCTGGGGAAGGAGGTAGGACTTATCAGTCCGAGAAAGTTACATTATAGTGTCACTCAGAGCACCCTTTCATAACCAAGTATCCCACTTTATTCCCAGGGGGCATACGAGGCCACCAAAGCTAGGGTGGCGGTAACTGGCAGAGAGATCTCCGCAGGTTCAGGACTTTCAGCTAAAAATTGTATAAAGACTCACACCCAACTTTCTGAAATATATAAATACATAGCCTAAAATAAAAAGAAAAACAAGGAACAACACATTGTTAGAGATCAGTCAAGAGTCACTGCAAACTGAAAGGGAAGACTGACTTCCCTTCATCCTAGAAGTATCTATTTTGCAGCATCTGGCAAAATTCAGGTGCCATGGAGACACTTCAGAGTGATTGACCTTTTAATGCAAATGACAAAGAAACGTGCCCTTTTCTAAAACTTACACCCAGTATAACACAGATCTTATACTAAAGCTAATAGGAAAAATCAATAAATGAAAGTGATTTTTACAAAAAATCACTCTCTCTCTTTACAAAATGCCCAGGTCTAATCTTCTAGAATAGTCACTGCTATGCATGTCCTGTCACCCTAAGAGTCACAGAGGATTCGAAGCCACTCTCCTGGATGATGCTTCATTTTTTTTTTCTAAGAAAGACTGCTTTGCAAAAAGCATTTTGCACAAATTATACCATTTGAGAGAAGGCTTGAGTAGAACAGAAGCCGCCAAGCTTTTATTTCTCTGCTAATTAATGGTTGATCATTTATCCTTTTATGATTCTTGACCCCAGAAGGAAAATTTATTAGTACTTTTAGATTTTGCACAGTCGTGCTAAATGAGGCATGTAATACACTAATTTAGTGCCTCGTTAGCATAAGCAAGGCCTCCCCAGGCTGCTGGCTCTCTGGGTCCCCACGAAAGGCTTCTCTGGAGCTGTAGGGAAGTTACCTAGGGACTACATGGATTATTTGGGCTCAGGTGCCTGAGAGGCCATGGCCAAGACAGAGGCTTGTCCCACCCACTTCAGGGCTTTAAACACTGAATTGGCCTTTCATTTTAATGGGAGTAAACCCTCAAGTCTTCAAGCTACTTCACGACAGTGTCTCCGAAAACCCCAGTTTTACAGGAGACTCAGCCTGTGCAGCTATTTTTCACCATCTCAATCCCATCCCTCAAACAAACAAACAAAAACGACATCTGACCCCTAGGAGAGGATTTCTGTTTAAGGGACCATTGGTGTCCCACTGATGACATTTGTATTTAATACAAACATTTTAGCCTAGACATTTCTCTGGTGTAAATGCTGACTCAGGAAATGCCTGGGTTTGCTGCATATACATGGAAAACCCTGAGAAGCCTGCTCAAAGTTCATGTAATTCAGGGACGGGATTATAAGGGAGGCAAGGAAAATGTGGAGAATCTCACTGGGCAGGGAGCCGGGACTCTGTTCTGACTGCAGCCAACTCCCTTTGGGATCCGCAGAAAGGCACTTGCCCTATTTAAACCTCTGTTTTCTCATATGTTAAACGATCTGTAAATCTTCCTGACTAAGGGCCCTTCCGGTTTTGACATCCCTATTGTTCAGTAATCGAGAATGCCAGAGGCAGGCTGGGTGACTTGGCCACAGCGAGTAGTTCAAATAATAAGAAGAATTTTAAAATATCAGAAATCTTCAGAAAGTTCATATTTCGGGACCCCAGTACTTCTATACTGAGGAACGTAAACCAAGGAGATCATTAGACAAATGCCTGAAAATAAGAGTATTTATGAGACCATAAGGGATTACATAAAGTATACTGTATCTATATGATGGAATACCCTGGAACTATTCCAAATAACACCATAGAATATCATAGGCATGGACAGATGCTCACTGTATTTTGCCATGCAAAAATCCAGGGTTTCTAAACATGACCTCCCGCATGAAGCTACTTCTACAAAAATATATCCATAAATGTGTCTAGACCAAGGAAAAATCTACACCAAAATGTTCATAGAGGTCTTTAGGGGCTAGGATACTAGGTGATTTTTGTTTTCTTATTTACACTTTTCAATATTTTCAGTACTTACAATGAATATGTATCATTCTTAGAATCAGAAAAAATAGAAATTAAAGGAAATAAAATCTCGGCTCTGAATACGTGTATTATTTTCACATCTCAGCTTTCACTCAGAAAATAACAATTATCAATAATCTTAAAGGGTCAGGGAATAAATGATTTATTAGCTAGAGGTTCTTGGTGAAGACTTTGGATGACCAAAACTGTTTGATGTCTACACAACTCTGGATGACTTCGTTTCAAAACTGTAGAGACAAAATGTATGAAGATCTTCAAATAAAGAGCACTCGCCTGGTGCGTACCCTTAGGATTCCAGAGTGTCAGTCTTGCAGAGGCTTAAAGATGATCCAGGCCAGCCCTCACATTATGCAGATGGCAGGAAAGGAACTTGGCTTCAAGTCTGAGACCTGGTTACAGTAAAGCCAGGACTAGAATCTGTCTCCCAACCCCCATCTCTTGACCAATGCTATAGAGACACCTTCTCTTTCCATGCCCTATGGAAGATGCAACAGGTCGGGATTTCCTTCTGGAGCTCTCTAGGTAAGAATTCTGAGGGCTCGAGTTACTGTCTTCTCAGTGGAGGTCCTCAGCTCTGGAACGAGGCCTCCCTGCTGCTCCTGAGTCTTGAGTGGGCACGTGAGGAGCCGGAGCATCCACGGCACCGCTACTTCCTACATGCCGTGGCTTCAGGCCATGCTGTCTTCTGAGAAGAAAAGTTTGTCTGTTTTCTTTGAAGTATGTTGCTCTTCTGGGTTAATTCATCTTAAGGAAGGATTGGAAAACTCAAAATAGTGGATTATCTGAATACTGCTTACAAGTTCTCTGGGAACACACTCACAGCTGGGGATGCTGCTCCTGCCCTCAAGGTGCTCAGAATCTAAGAGGGGGATTAATCGATACGAGCAAGGAGCTTTTAAATAACACAGCCCGAAAGAGCCTGAAGAGGCACAGACCTAATACATCCTGGGAAACTCAAAGGAGCTTCTGTTTCGTTTGGAGAGAGGAGAATCCTGGAAGTCTTCCAGGAGAAGGTGACTGTTGAGATAAGTCTTTGGAACACAGAAAAGATGTCAACAATTGGAGGTGGAGGAAAGCCGGGGGTGAGGGGGCAGTAAGGACAGTCTAGATGCAGAACACTATGGCGGAGTTGAAAGAGAGAAGGGACAGATGTGGCCGGAGCTCAGCACAAGTGTGAAAACACAGCAAGAGAGCCAGTGTTGGAGGGATGTGGGGGTCACGTCTTGAGGGGCTTGGAGATCCTCTAAATGTGTTTAGACGTATCCTACAAACAAAAGGAGGCATCACCTACAAGATTGTGAGCTGAGCTGTGTTTTAGGAAGGTTTTCCTCTCAGTGGAGGAAAAAAGACAATCAAAGGCAGTGGTTTTTCAGAGAGAAAAACAGAAGATCCTGGCCCCCTTCCTTCTTCCAAGAGGTATGAGGAGAGAAACCAAGCCCTTCAGTTCTCCTAGGACTTCTGGAAGCTCTTACGACTTGTAGAGAGAAACCTCTGAGCTGGTGGTTTCAAGAGCATTAGTTGGGAGCCAGGAATGGTAAGTAGTGTCCTTCCTTGGTAGCCCGTGGGTGGTAATAGGAGGCTGGCGTCCTCCCCACCACCATCAGGAGAAATCCTGCCCCACTTTGAGAGCCATGACCCCAGCGTACTTCTGAGTCTGGAACTGGAATGCCACATTTTCCAAGGAAGGGATGCCTCAGGAAATAATAAATCTCTCAAGATTTACGGGTCAGGAAATTCCTTGTGGAGAGTAAACAGAGAAGAGGTGAGGCAGAGGTGGGGCAGGGCAGGGGAGCGACTGCCGAGGATCTTCCTGGCATAAATACTGGGCTTGGCTGTGCTTGGAAGTTTGTCCATCAGAACTGCGGTCGGGAAGGACTTTAAAGGCAATCTGCTAGACTCCCTCTTTTGCTCTTCCCTCATTGAATTCATAGCTCTTTCTCTGCAAAATGATGAGGATGAACTAAATGACCTCTCAAGTCTTTATCCATGGGTCATTTGACGTTTGTAGTAAAACCAGTGTTCTCACTCTGGGCCCTGATCACACTGTGGGAGTCACTCTCCCCAGATGAAAATTGAGTCTCAACATCATCCATATTGGGGCTGAAGGTTAATGAGAGGACATCTGGAAACTTCCCTCTGAGGGATACATGTGGGCCTGATTACCTTCTTATTTATTGTCTTTTTACTCTGGAGATAGTCCCATATACTCACTCTAAGGAACAATAACAGAAGCATGCACACCATCCCAACACACTCTCCAAATTACCTACAGCCCAGCTTGCAGCTGGTCGCCATGTATGAATTTACATACAACATAGACTCAGGCACGCACCCACCCACCCACATATACTCACTCTTACTCCCCTACTTCTGTCCGATGTCAGATGTCAGTTAACGGTGACTTCCCTGCACTGTCAGAGATCCCAGACCAGGCTTGACCCTATCGCTGCACCCCACCGGCTCCCCTGTCCCGCCCCGGCTCCCACTGCAAGCTGGCTACTAGTTTCTGCCAGCAGATGGCGCTCGGAGCTCTCAGACGACCAGGTGGAATCCTCAGGCCTGAACTCCTGGCCTCCCCCACCCCCACCCTTGGAATGGGATAATTTGGGAGTCATCTGTGGGAGGGCTGCCAAGGACTTAAATTTACTACTTGGAACTTGGATAAGATTCCCCAAATGGGGCACTGGAAGGGAGAGAGGAAAAGGGAAGGGGAGCAGTCCCCCCAGGGGTGGGGGTGGGGTGAATCTGGCCAGGGCCAGGACAGCTCCAGCGCTGGCCGCCAGAGGAGTCCTTCCTGCAAGGTCCCACCCAAAGTGGTGTCTGAAACAAGGGCCGGTCACACCCTGGAAATGGAAATGCTTTCACTGGTGTGAAAACCCAGGAGAACAAAAGGATTCACAGACAAAAAATGAAGCCAACAAGAGCTTTGAAATTATGTCCATTCCTTCCACTCCCAAACTCTGACTCATCTCTGAACCCCAGTTTCAACCTCTCCTACTGTGTGAAGCCACCGCTGACCTTTATGCCTTGTGTCAGTATTAATTACCAGCTGCCTCGTTAGGCCTCCGTGGCACTTTGCTCCTGGCGTCATCTATCACAGCTCACCCAATTTCGGAGTTACTTGCATAAGTGCGTGTCACCCCCCCATTCAACTGTGGTTGCCCCCTGGGCAGGGGTCGGACCTTATGTACCCCAGAATTCCCCTGGGCCCAGAGAAGTGCCTGTTCAGAAGTCCTGGAGAGTCAAAATGCAATTAAGGACATTTTCTCTAAGAAGACATTGGCTTCTCTCTTGGTCATCACTAGAACCTGCAGAAAAGTTCCGGGTAAAGGAGAAAATCCCTCTTAGGCCTTAGGCTGGGTCACAGGACTCATGTCCTTTTCTCCTTAGGTAGATAAGACACACGCACGTGCGCGCGCGCGCACACACACACACACACACACACACACACACCCTGGCCTTACAGTTCCAGGAGCAGGAGCTGTGGAAGCAGAGAATGCAAAAAATGTGGTGGTGCCAGCCACAGAGAGGTCTGGAAATGCCTCTTTAATTGCACCTTTCTGGGAGCGGCCTGGCTGAAAGAGGGACAGGAACAGAGAGCAGCTCGGAGAGGATGGGCCCAGGGTGCTCCAAACCCGTCTCCTTTGTGGTCAACTTAGAGACAGCAAAGGCAGAGCCTTCAGTTTTTTCCCATAAAAAAACATTTATCTCAATGATGCCCATTCAGAGAGATTTGCCCTATCCTTGAATAGTTCTGTCTATAGGAAAGTGTCCCCTAACAGGAGCCCAAGTTCACTTTCCTGCAGCTTTCACCCAGTGGATTGACCCAGGTCAAATTTACTTGCTTGGAAGGAAATATATATGGGAGAGATGGGGCTCAGGAGCCTGGGCTGAGTGTCCGCTAAGTGCTAGCCATTTTGCGTACATCGTGTGTGAACAAGAGAACCCTGGGCTATTATCGTTATGGGTGTTATTATGCCTTTGTTGCAGATGAGAAAAGGCAGCTCCGAGAGGTCTGTAGCTTGTCTGAGACGCACTTGGGCTCTCATCTAGCCTGTCTGCAAACAGCTTCCCTTCAAATTGCTGGAAACGCGCTGAGATCTTCCACTCTGGGTCTCAGCGCATCCTGGCCAGACCCTCTGTGGTTTGCATTTCTCTACAGCAAGGCTCCCAGACAGGGACATAAGCGTGCTTGCTGCTTTTCTTGAAAAGTGCTACATACTAGCTGGCAAAAGATGTACTTCATCTTTTGCTTGAAGAAATAACATGAGCCTTGATGCCTGGATGCACATTGGCCTTCACCCTGGGAGGGCTCTGGGTAACAAGAGGACCCTAGACTGAGGTCAGTGGACATCAAAGCCCATCAGCCAGGCTGGCTGAAACAGTGCCTCTTCTTCCTGCTCCCTACTCCCAGGTCTCGAACCACAAAACTGTCACTTGGAATAGATCGCATTATGTTTTTAATTAAATTTTGTTTATTCTTTTGTAAATTGAGGGTACATCTTCGTGGTTTAAAATTTAAAAGGAACAAAAGGTGTAAAGTGAAAATTCTCCATCCTGCCCCTTACTCCCAGCACCCATGACCCCGCCTAGTAACCAACGTTACCAGATATATTTATTACACATAAAATACAAGCAAACATATACATGTGTGTTCATATACATTTTCTAATTTCCTTTTTTCAAATACAAATATAAGTATATTATATTCACTGTTTCATACCTTTTCTTCTTCCTTTTTACTGAGCAAGCATACATATGTTCAAGTTTATGGACTGTAGTTTAAATTCACCCCTTTCTGCTTTGTAACAACTGTGATCCAAACCTAAATCCTATCCTGTGTACCCAAAATGCAGTGCAGATGAAACTCTTAGTCAATGCTTATTAAACAATAATCCTCACATAAATATGAAGAGATAATTGCAGATATTTTCTTGTTTACATTTCCCAGGAAATCAAGAAACTTTACACTGATGTTTGGAAGATATGACCCCTATTTTATATGGAAAATAATCATCTGGGTATTGAAATGATTTATTCAAACAAAGTAACTGCTCTGTTTCAGCTATTCTGATTTTGTTCTTTGGAAGCACTAGAGTTAAGCTTCTGAGAAAGAAAAAACCTGGCTGAGCTTGCTTGATGATAATTTCAGTATACATAGGCACGCTAGAACAGAATCATGCTGTCAATATCCTGCAGTCATGGGACTCGACTTCCTGCTTCCATCTTGAACTGAAGACACAGCATGCACCTAACCATTTTTTAAAAAACCTTTCTTTTAGCTTCCCTGGGTGCAAAGCAGTGATAATTCGAGCTGCTATTAGGATTTTAAGCGCTCCAAGGTATTAAGTACCTATCATTGAACAGAACGAAAAAAATATATTTAAAAAAATACCAACTAGCAAAGTGCTAAGAACGACACTCTGTCTTTTCTTAAGTAAGTATATTATAAGAAATGTAAAAGCTGGCCCCTGGGGGCTGTCTGCAGAGCTCGGGAGTCCAGGAATCTTCCATGATATATGTGCAATAACTTAGTTATACCGGAGAAAAGATCTAAAACAGACGTAGTTTTAGAGCATTCATGATAAATGGTTCTTAACAAATTGAAGCTGATTATTTCTCTCCCTCACATTCCCAAAGAGGTGGTCCATGCTTTTAAACGCGGTTCATTCCTGGAAACTCCATCTTAAAGGGAAATCCTACTTTAATCGCATGGTTAAGGGCCTCTCTCTTCAAACACATTCGGTCTCATGAGAGACCTGAATGGATGAAAGTGCCAGGATGGAGGAAGAGGTATTTTTAGGCCACGTCTAATGAGAGTGGCAAATGTGGAAGCCTGCTTCAAATACTGCTCTATAAAGAGAATGCAGTTGAGTGGAAGAAACAATTGGTGCAATTATTGAATCACGTATTTGACCATTGCAATAAAAAAGAAATACCGACTGAGACACATAGTAAAGGACTGAAATCGTACCCTAGGGAAATAAAAAAGTAGAGACTGCTTTGCTGCCCCTCCCTTCACTTGGACCCTCTTCTACCTACACATCTCGGTCCAGTGTAAGCGACAACTTTTCCGTGCCTCAGTTTCCTTTACAAGAAAGTGGGCTTGTAACAGTCCAAGGAGGAGGGCTAAAATGTGAGGAAAGGCCTGTGGGTTTCCTGAGAAGGAAAAAATCACATCTACCAAATGGTGCAGGGCTTGGAGACCAGTGAGGGGTGAGCCTCTTGTCCCAGCCAGAAGGACTCGGAGCATTTGAGACCAGAAAACCAGAAAGAAGCTCATTTGGAATTTGGTCGCAGGGCCAAGTCCATCTCATTTGCTCCATATTCCTTGTTTACCACTTTAAATATTAAATTTAAACATGTAAAGGTTTGCTCTTTGAGCTGATGGGCAGTTTGGTTGGGCTTGCAGCAGAACAAATATATAAAGAAAGCAATGAACTCTCTCATTGGGCTAGAAGGTATGTTGAAATGTGGGCTGGGGTCCCCCTGCAAAGGGTTGGGAGGGGGGACTAATTAGCCACTGAAACATTCCAAGAAGGAAGTATTCGCTGGTCCCAGAACTGGCACTGAGCTTTGTTGGGGGTGTGTCGAGTTGGGCTCAGTTCCTCATAGGTGAGCGGGCATAGTTTTCTCTAGGGAAAGTGCCAGAGAGGCCTGGCTAAGAGGAAGCTGGAGGTTTTACTTGCCTGGCATCATCTCTGGGAGAGAGTGATCTGTCAGATACCATCTCTCTCCACCAACTCGGCAGGAGTCCAATCCTGTGTGGGGAGATGAAGGGTTCTCTTGGATCAGGTCAGTATGCTAAGAAGGGCCAGCACAGAATTCCTTGTCTTCTCTGCAGACAGAGGGACACTAGTGTCCATGAGAGACAAACACAGAGCTACACACATACACACACATTCATGGTTTTCCCAATACCATGGGCTGTGTGGCAGTCTAGTTGATGTTGACCCAATATACATTACCCACTTCTTCCTTAGTAGCAGGGCTCAATTTTATTTGAACTGATGGCAAGACTATATTCCCAGCCATCCCTTCAGCTGGAATGGCCAATGAGATACAAGCAAAAGTCCTCAGATGAGCCTTCGAGGGAGACGACTTAATGCGAGGGGACCATGCTGACCCTTGCCCGTCCCCTTTTTCCTCCCTGTACTGCAAAGGTGACACCTAGAACTTAAGTAATGATCTTGGCCCATGAGGCCCATAAGGAAAGTGTGTTGCAGAAATGGCAGAAGAAAAATCTAGAAGGAGCTCTAGTTCCCCATGATTGGGGGCTGCCGCTTATCTGTAGATGCCTTTAGGATGAGCAAATAAACTTACAATTTGATAAAGTCACTGTGATTTGCACCCTGTTACTACTGGCCAAACAAAATTCCTAACTAATTCAGGCTGACTCACAAAGTAGTGACTCCTCATCACTGCAGATGTGCAAGCACGAGCTATGTAGTTAGTGAGGCAAAGGGGCCAGCAGGTGATGGAGGGAAGAGCAGGGCATTGAACTAGAAACCTTCGGTATTTGATATCTGATGACTCATGCTATACCGTGAACATACCGTTGGCACTCTGAGGGATGTTCAACCCCAGCCTGCTGTGGCTATTAGTTCAATGGCTTTAATCTGAGCCTGAAAACAACAGGCTAAAAAAAAGAGAAATTCCCCCACAAATTTGGGACCAATTTGAAATGTCTGCTTCTAAAACCTGAGGCTTTTCAGTAGAAGAAGCCTTGGGTTGCCAGGGTGCAGGTGGCTCCCTGGGCAACACCCGTTTCAGCGTGACTGCCTTTTGGGCCTATAGGGGGCACCAAGGAACTACGGGATCTCTGCGTTCTTTCTGGCCAGGGTCAGTGCTCAGCTCTCCAGCCATCCCTGAGGAGAGAGGAAGAAATGGGGCTGGGGCTGGGGGCCGGGGGTGGGTAATAATGGGTGGGGATGACGTCCTTTCCGTTTCCCAATTCTTCTTAAAGATCTAAAATTGCAGAGCATCTGGTTTTAAAGTTCAGAAGAAAATGCCCCCTGAATCCCTGCGTCGAGAGCTTGACATTTCTGTCCCCGAATCTGAGACTGGGAAGAGACCTTGGAGATCAGCCAGTCCTCACCACTCATTTAGCAAATGAGGAAACTGGAGGCCCAAGCAGGAAAGTGCTGGGTCCAGATCCACACAGTGTGTTAGCAGCAGCGCAGGAACGAGAATCTGGGCCTTCTAATTTCCAGCCTAGTGTTCTTTCCACCACACCCTCCACCATCGCCGCATTTGTTTTCTTTTCCGGCCCTTGGGGGACTCTGGCAGGGCTGGGGGTCTGATGTGAACTGGAATCTGTTCAATTTCACCTCTCATTGCTCCTGCCAGCTCGCCAGCTCTGGCTGATGGAGGCAATTAGAACCAGACATCCCATAAGGGCATTCCAGGGAGATCTCTTAAAATTCCACAGCAGCTGGGAACTCGCCTTTTCCTGAGGGATCATCTGGTGTGTAAATACCCAGTTGTGTAAGTCACAGAGTGGGAGGGGGTACTTACACACATACTATTTTTCTCTCTATGCACACTCACTCACAGACAGAAAAACAGAGAAATATTCAGTAGCAATCGCTTTCCTTCCTACCTCCCAAAGAGAGAAGTTAGGAATTTACAGGCCATCTTGCGACATCTAACGACTTGCCTCTGAGGGATGAGCACCGTGTTTGCACTGGGTGTTGGGTGGGGGGACACTCACTCCTGTTTTTCTCTCACTCCCTGCGGATGGCGGCTCACCGCTGGGTTCTAGGAGTGTTGGTGGCCAGCTCAGCTAATACGCAGTTGCAGGTCCCTGGCTTAAAGGTGTTACTTTGGATTATCTGTAGGAAAGCTGAGCCTCTAAAAGACAAAATGGCAGAGCGAGGAACACCGACCCAGGACCACCGACTCTGACTTACTTGCCTATGAAAGCCAGGGGCTACAGAACCCCAACTCAAAGGCAGCCTCCAAGTCGTTAGTTAGTGGCAGCTCTCTCTGTTTCTCAGGGCTCCCATTCCACAATTGTTGCCAGGAAACCTTGCTTTGACTGACAGTGTGCTACCGTTCAATTAACCAGTGTTCGGGTAGACCAGAGGACCTTTTGTTAGAAGTTGGTGGGAAATGGCTGAAGGCACGGCAAAGACAAGTGGGAAAGCTGCACACCTTTAATCCGAAGGTCACATAGGAGGAGCACCTGGTCTGTGATTTATAGGATAGAAGGGAATAGAAGGGACATTCTTATGACAAGTCCACATACCAGCTGGTTGCATAACTTGGGCTAGAACTTCTGTTTCCCAGCTTAGGATGGTTTTCACACCACTGCAACACCTCTCTCAGCTCCTCCCTTCGAGGTTTGGATATTTGCATGAATATCCCAGAAAAATAGATATAAAACAATAAAAAAAAAACCAACTTAAATTTGTTCATGATTACTATGATTTTTATTAGATATAACTCTATTAAAAATATGTCCTGCGCTTTGTGGTTAGTTGCCAACCCATGTATTATGTATTGTGTATTAGGTCAATCTAATTAGTAATTATGTATTAATAAAGTGGTGATGCCATAGTGCTCTCATCAACACATTTTTGAACAATTGAATTGTTGTACCAATAGAGGCAGGAAGGCTACACCCTTGTCATCTATAATAGAATTAATTCTGAGAGGTCATTGTCCTAGTGGGTTCTTTGCCAGTCTATCCTACGAGAACAAAAGAAATTCTTCAAACACCTCTACCATCAGTCTTTTACTGTTCTTCATGTTTTCTGTCATAACCTTTTATCCTCAAGGGTTTCGATGCTTCGGTTTCTTCGTTTGTAAAATGGACATCAATTTTGAGAGTAACGCTGAACTAATTCTAAAAGAACCTTCTCAGTTTAAAAGGTGGTGATGGGGGTAATGTCATTCGTGGTTCCAAAACTGACAGGAGTCATTCAGGTGTAGTGATGAAGGGATGTATACTTCTGTGTCGAATTTCTAAGGATAGAGAGCCACAGGTGAGCCTGAGGCGGCAGATGCTCGTTAATCTCAACACTATGTGTTTCTCTGGGGTTTTGTGGTCCCAATATTGAGAGACACTGAGCTAGAGTCAAGAGGCTAAGAATGGCTGTCTTGGACCACTTGGTTCAGGAACTCTGAGAAACTGTGATTCCATGGGTCATTTGAGAAAGAGAGGAAATGCTCTGGCCCCCAGGCTGAGGGAGGGCTCACCAAAGGATGAGCCAGCTTTGAGAATGGGATGGAGAGAAGAAAGGGTGTTCCCCAGAGCTATACATGTTAGAGCTGCCAGGGCTGCCAGGTAAATCCTTCCACTTAACTAATGGGATAAAGTTGACTTTGGATGAGGGCTTTTTCCATCTGGGGTGGGGAGGACCCCTTGGCAAAAGAAAGGAAGTGTTAGGATGGAGGTGAGGAGAGGACCAGAGGGAGCTGAGTAAGGTCCCGAAAGGGAGATGGTTGAGGCCCTCACAGTAAGAAGGATTGATGCACACCTGGATGATGGGGAATGAGAGGCATCCTCTCTTTAAGCCTGAAGGCTTGTCTGCACAGAGAGGGGATGGACTGGAGATCACAAAAGCTAGGATGCCGTGTGTTCCCACCAAAACATTGCAGAGGACGTGCTGTAGATTTTGCGGGGAGAACTGCTCAGGATCAAAATACTGGGAGGATAGGTATTCATAGTCTCAGATAAGAAGTAGCAGAATGATGTGTAGGAGCAGCAAGACAGGGCAAATAGAAGACAGCTAAAGACTGAACTAATAAACTGGTGGGGCTAGTGATGGAGAGAGAGAAGACAGAGGGTCAACTCATCTAAAGAAATGCTAGAGGACAGAACAGTAGGAATTCACATAGGATTGCCCTGTAGGGCACCAGCCCAGGGCTGTGTAAGCCAGAGAACTGGGTCCAAGTTCTGCCTCACCACTTACTAGCTTTATCACCCTGAACAAGTCACAGTACCTGAGACTTAGTTTCCTCAATTGTAAAATAAGAAGAATGCTCCTTATCTTACTGGGTTGTTGAGAGAGTTAAATGACATGGAATATGTGGAAATGTTTCACAGAGTTTACTTATACATGTGTTGGTTCATTTATTCACACATTCAGCAAGCATGTGGTATATGCCTGCTATGTACCTAGAAACCAGTAGGTACTCAATCATTGTATTAAAAAAACAAAGTGGGGATAGACAATGAATTAAAATGATCTGACTTTTATGTCTGCAATAATCATAAGTATTAGGGAAGTTGGTGTATGGAACCAACAAAAAAATAAACCAATTGCCTAGTATTTATCACTTTGATGTAGTTGATGGAAAGATCGAAGCTATTCAGTGAATACAGTCACTGGCAAGGTTAAACGTAGGGGAAGCATGGGCAGATGTTGTTCAGAGACACATAATGATTCTCCTTCAAAAGAGAAGAGAGACAGAGGCTTAAGACTTCACAGCTTGTGCTTGGGCTAGTTAAACCAGCTCCGAAACACTATTTTTCCTCATCTAGAGACTTTGAGGTTATAGCCTCTCAGGCCTAAGCTTCAAAACAGTGGCCTCTCTAAACAGGAGGCTTCTCTAAAGATGCTTTACTCCAGTTGTTTATCCGTTTGTGATCTTTGGGACTTTTAGGGGTCTATGAATATTAAAGTAGAGATTTTCAACCTATTTTCAAAATTTTAAACATCCTATAAGAAACCACGTGTCCTCGCAATAAGGTTTTTTTTGGCTAGAGTAATATCAACCAGCTACGTTGATCAGAGTCAATGGCATGTGCTTTGATGAGTAAAAAGGAGAAATAAAATAAAAAATGCTTAACAGGTTCAGTGTGTTTAGAAGTCAAAAATATTTTTAAAATGGGGAACTAGAGCAGTAAGGATATAATTTAAAAGATCGAAAATCTAATTGAAAATGTTGTTAATCTTGACTTTGACTCAACCCTTCCATTTTCCAGTTGAGGACCCAGAGACCAGTGAAGCAAAGAAACTTGTCCAAGGTTACAGAGTTGCTCAGTGGCAAAGCCAAGCTCGGTACTCAGATGCCAGGCCACTGGGCTCTTTATTTGCACCTCAGTGTTCTTAAGCGTGGTGTTGAAATCTTAAATCAGTGAGTGGATATTCGTAAAAACAAATGATCTCCCTAAAACCACTACCTGGGTATCAAAGGGAAAAAGGATTGTATTTTACAAAGGGCTTTTCCTTGGGCTCCTCATCAGAGGGGCCAGTCACCTGGTGAGTGGTTAGTCCAGCTGATGTTTGTCCAGTGGAATTTCCCTAGGCAAGGGGAAGACTGACAGGCAGGAACACCCTGGGAGGTTCTTGGGAGAGATGAACGTTCTCTCTTTATCTTCAAAGCAAATGTTCGGGAAGGGAAACAACACTTCCCAGAATTCAGACTGAAGCAAAACACAGATGATATATCAGACTGGCATCTCATCCATGAGATGGCGAGGCTCCATGGCCAGGGGTCACTGAGGATATTTCTTGTCCATAAATAAGACAGCGGGATATGTAAGAAACATATCCTATCTGAAAAAGGATCACCTGGATAAATCTATGTTTTCCAAACAGAGGGAATTATGCACAGGGACTCAAACTTGTGAGCTGTTGAAGAAGGGTGTTTCGTTGAAATGTGTTCCCCAAGGTTATCAGTAAACAGCAGAACACATGGTAACTTTTCATCAGGGCACAGAATTCTGGGAAAATTCTAGGTAAGATGAATTTAGGTTTACAAAGGCCAAGTGGTCATATATTTCCATTTGGAAAGGCTAGAGATGCCTCACTTGGTGACTTCTAATGCTTACATTTGCAAGGTGCGATTTGTTTTTCTGTTTGAGGGCTTTCATAATTAAATAAAATATTCTGTTTGGATCCCTTCCAGCTTTTTGGTCTCTCTAGCTTCCACAGATTTGAGATTCCATCCTGGCCCTGCTTTCCTCCAATGGAGTTGACATGCTCTGATTCCAACTAAATATGCTTAATATTTACATAGAACTTGTATTCACTTTGCCTCACCCGCTACCACCTAGATCTTTCAGAATAGCATATCTGATTATGCCAACTCTCTCTGCCTAAAGCCCCATGATGGATTCCTATTGTTCTTAAAAGTTAAAATCTTTTAATGTGTCCTTTTGGGCCCTGCAAGAACTGGTGCCTCTCTGCCTCTTTGGCCCCTGATTCTTCTTGCTCTGGCCATATAATCACCAGGGTCCCTCCTACCACAGGGCCTTTATACAAGCTCTCCCTCCACCAAATACCCTTTCCTCCCCTCTTCGCCTGGCTAATGCTTATTCATTCTTTAGATGTCACCTACTTGTCACTTTCTCAGGAAAAACTTGGCCATGTCTTTGTCTGCAATAAAGTCCCTATTGGCACATGCTCAGAACACCACGAACCCATTCTTTATAGCCCTGAAGACGTTTTAACTTTATTTTTGTGTGCAGTCGTTTTATTAATATCCAAATCCTCCATTAGATTGTCACGAGGATAGGACAAATGACTATTAAATGACAGGACGAATTGCTGCTGTGTCCTCAGTGATTGGGGCAGTGCCTATTTCATAGTGACACTCAAATGTGTTTGACAGAATGAAGAGAGAATCTCTTATTTGGCCCATAGTATGTGCTCATTGGAATTGCTGAATGAAAGGAGAAATAAGAGAAGTGTTAGGAGTCAAGGGAACTATGTCCTAGTCCCTGATCCTCCGCTCACTTGCTCAGTGACTCTTCATTGGGCAAGGCCTGTTCTTCCCTGGGCATCAGGACCTCCTACCCAAGTTTGCAATTGAATCAAGTGCTGCATGGGCTCTAAAGGACCTGAGGTTGGATCCTGGTTCCACCACTTTCTAGCGGTATGACCTTGGGTTTGTTACATCACTTCTTTGACATATTATTATTCGTATATTTAAAATCTCTCCAAGTTCTGAAATCTGTGAGGGCCCAAACTAAGCCAGTGACATATTGGAGAGGAGATGGATAAAAGAGAGTTCAGACTAAGTAATGGTGAGTGAGGTCTCAAACTGTGGTCCCAGGACCAGCAGCATCAGCATCACTTGGGAATTTGATAAAAATATAAAGCCTCATGCCAGATCTACTGAGTTAGAAACTATGAAAATGGGTTTCTGGGAGCTGTGCTTTAAGAAATCCTCCAGGAGGTTTTGAGGCATGCTCAAGTTTGACAACCACTAGATTAGAGGCTGAGGGCAAGAAAGAGGGAAATGCTGAGGACAGAGAAAGTTCTAAAAAGACAGCTAGGAGTATTTGAGAGCTTGGCTTGCCTGTCTCTAATGGTATCAATTTCCTGATTTATAGGAGCTTTCTGTGGAACACAGGGAGTAGAGTAGAGGGACTCAATGTAGGTCATCTACAGATAGAAAACCCATTTTTATGAGGGACATTAAGGAAGTTATAATCAGGAAGAAACTCACATCTTGATTTCATGAGATGTCCCAACACAGCTTGAAACAGGACAAGGCCCTGGGAAATGGGATCATCCCATGCACCTGTGTCCTGGAGCA
The DNA here is from genome assembly GCF_000325575.1 of Pteropus alecto. Lineage (NCBI taxonomy): Eukaryota > Metazoa > Chordata > Mammalia > Chiroptera > Pteropodidae > Pteropus > Pteropus alecto. Next base: position 3,140,380 of record NW_006431916.1, on the reverse strand, counting down.
TCTGGCAATCTCAAACACAGAGAGAGTCAACAGCACTGAAGAGACTTAGCTATTTCCTTTCCCCGGAAACATCTTGGGCTTGAGAGATCCATTTGTGCCTGAGCCATCCCTCTCCTAATGGGGAGTTCAAATAGGCACTTGTGCAGTTTTCAGGAATGCTTTTCATTCTTGCCAAATAATCAAAACATTTAATAGGTAGGACCTTGAGGGGATGTCTAAACACAGCTCCACCCATAGCACCACAAAATTTTGAACAATAAACTCAACATCTGTTTTCTTTTCTGTGACATTACCATTGGGATGCTGTTGAGACCAGGGAGCCATTGTTTTAAATCCACAGAACTTGGAATCTGATGAACTCTTTCTTCACTCTGTACTGATGTATTTTACACATGCATTGGCTGTATTCCTTTTGTGTTTGCTTGTATTAACCAACATGTCGTACATATATACTCTGACAACAGTTCTCTGTTTTTTTGTAATCTTTTTTATATGCTGAAATTTTTTTCAAGGAACACTTATTATCATTATCATCATAATTATCATCATTATTATTTAACAGCTAGTGTTCAGTGGGAGGGATCTCTGGAAGATGAGGCTAGAGAAGCATATTCATTTATTCACTAATTTAATAAATATTTATTGAGCGTTATTATATGCCAGGCACTGGGGATACAGCAGTATCTTCAGTTTATTAAGATAAGCAAATTCAATCTTCATGGAGCTTATATTTCATTTGGTAATATAGACTATAAATAATAACAAATTATTAGATAAACCTATAGTTCATAGGTTTATAGTTCACTTTATCTCCAAACAGTTATATGTGTCGTGTTTAAAAAAAAAAAAAATTAAGCAAGAAAAGAGGATAGGAAGGGTCAAAGAAAAGGATGTTACTGTTGAGTAGTCAGGAAAGGCCTGTGATAGGTAACCTAAAAGAAACAAGGCTTGGCCGTTGCAGACCAAGCCCTGTTTCTGGGACAAGAGCTTCTCAGGCAGAGGGAACAGCAGGCACAAAGATTCTGAGATAAGATCACGCCCAGAGCATGGAAATGGCCAGTATGGCTGCAGTGGAAGAAGCACTAAAAAGAATAGTAGAGATGGGTTTTGAGAGCTTCTGAAGGACCAGATAGTGTAGGACTTTTTAGACCACGCCAATGAATTTTGCTTTTACTCTGAGCAAGGTACCAATTATAGATTTTGAACACAAGAGTTATATGATCTGGCTTCCAGGTTTTAACAAGAGTACCATGGCTGCTATTTGAAAATAACAATAAGGGATACCAGCAAGGAAGACCTTGCAATAATCTCAGCAAAAGGTCAATGAGATTTGATTCAGGGTAATAGAAGTAGAGGTGGTGAGCAGTGAGGATTCTGGATCTCTTTTGAAGATAGAGACAACAGGATTTGTTGATTGGATTGAATGTAGGGTAAAGTCAACTATGACTATTGAGTCTTTGGCCTGTGCAACTAGATGAATGAAATTGTCTTCAATGGCAATGGGGAAGACTGGAGGAGGGGTTAGGGAAGGACCATTGGGAATTCAGTTTGAAGAGTTTAAATTTGAGAAGTTAATTACACATACTGAGTCTGGAATTTAGAAACACATACTAACTAATTTTTGGTTTAACTCAAAGACAACATAGAAACACAGCCTCTAGTGATCCTGTGAAAGGTAGACGGGAGGCAAGGAGCATAGAGGCAGAGAACACTCTAGGAGGCCATGATCTTAGATTTGACAAGGAGGCCCTAAACGAGGTTAGAGGAAGCAGAGTTGAGAGGTATTTAGGAGGTTGACTCAACTAGACAAGGTGGCAAGATTAAATGTCAAGGCTGAGAGATGAAGGCCTGCCCCGGCCATGTTCCCAACAAGACTAGGTCATAAAGATTCACAACCCATTACAACAGACACTATGAAATAAGTTTTCACATTTCAGCCCATGGCCCACTTCTAAAATCATACCCAGAACATCAAACTACAGAGTAACAGATAAGCTGAGGTGGTTATTTCAAGTTCTGATAATAGGTAAAACATAAGACGTTACTTATTTAAATTTTAATTAATAGCACTTAAACTTCCACTTAAATACTCAACCTTTTGCATAAGTAAAAACTGAGCAGAGTTTTGCTATTATTATGCTTCTATTCTGCCATTATCTTCTTCTGGCAGTAACTTGCTTTCCTGTTAAAACTTTTAAGCATTCCTTCTGTGTTGTATCTGCTACCCAAAGCAATACATAATGGACTAGACAGGATTATTGGTCCAAATGACAAAGCCAGATGTAATATGGCAGAGTTTTTTCCTGTAACCACGCGTATAGATCTGGCCTCACACAGCCGTTCATTGTAAATAGGAAAATTCACACCAGGGACTCCAAAATGGGCAATGAGAGGTGCAAAATCACCCACTGGCATTCCTTTGGGAGTAGAAAATGGTGAAGAAGGATTTCTCAGGTCTCACCTTCTGGCCCTAGGAACTTTACAGGGTTGCGTACAGGACGTGATTTGCAGTTTGTGAAGGGACCTTTTCTAGGAGGCAGCACGGTGAAGAAACCAGTCCAGAGCTGGAAACCTGAGGCCTAGTTCTGCTCTGCCACTTCCAAATCCTGAGATTTAGGGCAAGTCATGTCACCCCTTGGAGCTTCAGTGTCTTCATCCAAGGAGCTGGGATAACATATTTCTTTCTCAAATGTTTTTGCCAGGTTTTTCTATCCAGATTATGTTAGTTTCATAAAATGAATTGAGAAATGGAGATCTCATGTCTATTTTTCTAAAAGAGTTATGTAAAATTGATACTGTTAATTCCATAAATGTTTGATAGAACACACCAGGGAAACCATCTGTGCCTGGAGTTTTCTTTGTGGAAATATTTTTGACTAAGATTATGAATTAAATATTTTTAGTAGAAATAGAATTATTTAGATTTTATGTTTCATTTTAAGTCAGCTTTGGTAAGTTATGTTTTTCAAACTTTGTCTGCTTCATCTAAATTATTGACTTTATTAACATAGTTTGAAATATTCCCCTGTTATCATTTTACCGTCTGTAGGACTACAGGATATCCCTTCTTTCATCCTTGAAATTAGCCATTTGTGTTTACTCTCCCTTTTTCTTGATTAATCTCAACAAGAAGATTCATAAATTTTATTAATCTTTTCAAAGAACCAACTTCTAATTTTGTCAGTTTTATCTACTTAGAGTATGTTTTATTTCATTGCTTCTTACTCTTGTGTTTGTTATTTCTGTTCTTCCATATCAAATTTAATGTGTTCTTCTTTGTCTAGATTTTTAAGATAGAAACTTAGATCATCGATTTTAAACCTTTCTTCCTTTTTAATATAGGTACATAAACTATAAATTTCCCTCTAAGCATTGCTTTAGCTGTGTACCATAAATTTTGACATATTGTATTTTCATTATCAATTAGTTCAAAATTTTTCTGGTTTTCCTTGTAGTTTCTACTTTGATTCATGTGTTCTTTAGAAGAGCATTATCTAATTTCTAAATATTTGGGAGCTTTTCTAGATGTCTTATTGTAATTGATTTCGAATTTAGTTCCATTTGTTTAGGAAACACGTGCTGTAAGATTTCGGTTGTTGAATATATTGAGATTTATTTTATAGCTCAGCAAATATTTGAACTTGGTCTACATTCTATTTGCAGCTGAAAAGGATGTGTATTTTACACTTATTAGGTGTAGAATGTTCTATAAATATCAACCAAGTGTTATTTGGATCTAGATCTTGCTCTTTGATTTTTCGTATACTTGTTATATTTACCACTGAGAAGGATTCGGAACAATCTTTTTAAAGCATAAATCAGAATATGTCTTTCCCAATGTAAAGTCCTCAAAGGCTTTTCAATGTGCCTAGAGTAAAATCCAAACTTCTTTGGATCTGTAAGAGACTGTGTGATCATTCTATGTCTTTTATTTCAGATCACCTCTTCTAATACTCCACAGCACACCCCTGCCCCACCCTCCACTAATTACATTCCAGTCACCCTGGCCTTTTTTCTGTTCTCTGAACCCACTAAACTTATTCCTACCTGAGGATTTTTGCATTTGCTATTTCCTTAGCCTGGGATTATATCTTCACCCAGATGATCACATGGTAGCTTCTTCACACCTGTTGAGTCTTAGTTCAAAAATCACTGCTTCATAACAGACTTTTAATAACTTCTCTATCTGGAGCACTTTTTTTTTTTTTTAAATCACAAGCCCTGATTTATTCCTTTTGTAGGACTTTTCATTATTAGAATTATCTCTATTTATTAATTTTATTGTTTATGGTTTGTATGGTGGTTTTGTTGAGTGGTGCATCCTTGAAGCTGAGAATAGACTTGACTTATAGTGGATATTAATAACTACTTGTTGGATAAATGAATGGCGCATGGAAGGATGGGTAGATGAACTATCAGCATTTTATGTCATTCAACATTATCGGTTTTATTTCATAGTCATTTCTATCTGGTTATTATGACTGGACTGTGAGGTCTTTATAAACAGGAACTCATTCTACTTTACCTCTGCCTCTGACACAGCATAGCAATTGATCAATAAATAATTGTTGGACAAAAGCATGGATGGCCCTTTCAAAATATTCTGTGCACTTCCATCAACAGTCAATTTACTGTATCTCTCTTTTGAATCAACTAAACCAGAGTTTGGCATAAGGCTTTGTACATAAGATATGCTCAATATGTGTAAATGGAAAGAAATAAGGAAAGAAGAAAGGAAGGTAGGAAGGAAATTGTCACAGCTCTCATGGATGCATTGGCTACAAGTTTCAAATCTGAATCTCAAAGCCAATATGTCAGAAAAAGTCTCCTGGCCCTTTTGCTATCCACGGAAGTCAGAAGAACTTCAGTTCTTCAGTGGAAGGTCCATTTTACCTCTAATCACAGCCATAGAAAGCAGAGGTTGTAGAAATGAGTTTGGAAAGTCATGGTTCTTTCTGTTAGCCCTGTACTGTAGAACAGATATAGCAGCAGCAACCTCCAAAAAATGGTGACCAAAGCATTTTCATGCACATTTGAATAGCCATGAAGGTTTAATTATTTCTTAAACATTCTAGCGAAGAAGAAATGAGAAATGTGCATCACAGACCATGAAATTATTTCCCCCACAACTGTTAAACATCCAGTATTCTTTTCCTTTGAAAGATTCAAATTAACCGGGAAAAAAAAAAAAAAAAAGTTCTGTGTAATACTAAATTGAATAGAACTCCCAGAACTTCTTCCCTACTAGACTGTAAACTCCTCGGCTATGACAGCATTTTCACTTGTCTGCTCCCATGCCTGCTTGACCCCAGGATGTACTCTGCAAGTGGGCTTTGAATGGACAGGATGCAGACTTGGGATCTGCATTATTTTTACCTGAGGTGCATAAATATTGAGATGATCAGTCAGCCTTTGTGGCCCAACTGTCCCTCTAACTTATATGCACCCACTATGGCTATGAGCACCCATAGTAGAAGCTGCCCTCCTATATTGGTCTTGAATTTCACTTGCTTTGTCTATACGCAAATGGGAAGGACAGCAGGGGTTAGGTGGGGTTTTGGCATATGATATTTCTGTTTCCATACAGTTGTCAGCCAAACCATGACAGAATATTAGGTATTTTGAAGAGCAGAAAATCTACTGACATTTGGCTTCCTTAGACAGAGATATGTAATTCTGGGGAGGCATGAAAATTAAGACTAACCTATTTTGGACTTAAAAAATCTGTATTATGTTTGGTAATAAAAGTAAGTAAGCACTATATGTAAAAATAAAGTGTAGCCAGTGCCCAAAAGCCAGGGTAGAAATCGATTGATTGCAGAGCTAAATCAGAATTCCAATGTATGTAATTTTCCCATCAGATGCTGATGTAATACTACTGCAGGATTTGTAACATCAAAATCTCTGATGTTACATTACAAAAAAAGGTTTAGAATAAAAATTTTAAGATTAAGAAACTAGAGATATTTCCTATCATATATGACTTTATACGAGGCATATTTTTAGGACTATGAAATGTATATCTACGATGTATATTTAAAACACCTGAAGTCACTGGTTTATTTTGAAATTAAAGAAAAAGAATATCTATCGGAAAAATCAGAGCTGGAAAATACCTTTGTTACCGGACTGTCCAGCACTGTCTGCAAAATAAGCAGCTTGGTTTACAGCGCGGGTTTCTGAAGGACGCCAGTCCTTGTACTGGAGCCAGGCTCCCGCAGTGCGTTGCATCACCTTGCAAGCTTAGTAAACAGGCGTATTGCCAGGCCCCATCCCTGGAGGTTCTGAGTCAGCCAACCAGGTCTGGGAACCACTGGATTTGAGGCACCCTCCCAAATATGACATTCAAGTAGCCTGTGACATCAGAGTTGGCCCTGTCTTTCATTACCAGAACAGTCCGAGTGAGGCTGGAAATGGCATTAGGGTCCAGCTGCACTGGGACTGGGCCTCTGTTACTAAGGACTTTGGGTCTCCAATAGTTATTTAAGGCCCTCAATTCACTGATGACACCCGTCTGGTTGCCAACTGTAAACTTATAGCTCTAGATGCATCAATCTCAGTCATTCATTCATATCACAAATAATTACTGAGGGCCTACTGGGGATGCAGCAATCAATAAGTACATGCTCTTCATGAGTTCGTGAGGCTTACAGTCAAGTCCACAGACAGCAACAACCCAGTGATTACAGAGAAAGAGCAGGCTGTTAGGGGAACGTCTGGGAGGAGCACCTCTTCAGATTTGGGGGAATCAGCTTATGTTGACGGATGAGGGGCAGTTAGTCAAAGTGAGAATTAGATACTCATCTTGATTCATCCTCTGGAGATGGACACATTTTCACTAAAAAGAGGAAGGGGAGAAAAGAAGATTCTGAGGAGGCAACTAGGTGATCAAGAGTACCTGTCATAGGAGCCATTGAGATCATTCAGTACACAGTGTTAATTTCTTAGTTTTGATTAATGTACCATGGTTATGTAAGATGTTAACATGAGGGAAGCTGGGTGAAGGGTATACAGAAACTCTCTGTACTACCCTGCAACTCTTCTGTAAATTTTAAAGTATTTCAAAATAAAAGGTGTAAAAAAAACTAATCATTCAGGATAGAGGGAATGGGGACAAACAGGTCTGGGGCTCAGAAAAGGGTCAACGCTAGATATAGATATTTGTGAATCAACAAGAAATAAATGAGAAAAATATGACTAATAAATTAATTGAAATAATTGGGGTAGATGGGATTTTGCTGAGGAAGCTAAGTAGAGTGATAAATAAAAAATGGATGGAGAAAGAGTCAATTAAAAAAAAAACACCAGACAAGCATGATGTTGTGGAAGGCAAGGGAGGAAAAATTTTCAAGAAGGAGTCAAGATCTACTCTCTGAAAAGGTCGAGCAATATAGGAAGAGCAATGGCTGTGGTGTGGGCAACATTTGTGAGTATAATCTTTATCTTTCTACTAAATGTTTTTGATAGTGCAAAAAAAACATGGAAAAATCTGTGAATATTTTTAAGTGCCTACTTTGATAAAACAAGCCCTGAGCATTAGCCAGCCTAGTATTGAGGAGAAACCATATATGATCTTCGGTGTTAAGCAACCCTAGCTGTCGCTTGCTAACGGAGTGACCTAGAGTAAATCACTTAACCCAAGCCCAGCCTCCACCAGCTTCTTAAAGATGTCTTATTTAACTTAATTTTCCCATCAGCCAACACAGAACAGAAATCCTGGATGAAACTATCATTCTACAGGATCAAAAAGAAGCATGGGAAATGAGCTCTTCCTCAGAGATGTCATGGGAAGATTTGCCTCACTAAGATAGCATTGGAAGTCCAGGTCTGAAAACAAGATTGTCATGTGCTCACATAGGCCTATAAGGAACTGAAGGTCATTTTTCAAACTTCGAAAGGAATCTTATTCTGTAAATCTCAATGAAAGGATGTTGAATCAGAAAAACTTACAAGGACACTTAGCGGTAACAAGTTGGCTGATTCACCCAAAATCACACAACATGACTCTGTAATTATGGAGAGTATATCTTTCTGAATCAAAACCAGGAGAAAGAAAGAAAAAAGAGAGAACGAGAGAAAGAAAGGAAGGAAGGAAGGAAGGATGGAAGGAAGGAAGACATGAAAATTAGGATACATAGTCTGATTAAAGATTGTGGGCAGATAGTAGGTATAAGAAGGAATATGGAAAAGTAGTATCTTGGATTCCTGGGCATGGGAATTTTCAAGTCATTTGAATAGTTCCATGAGAAGCATCTCTGATGCCAGGGGCATCCTAGGCTAACATGTGAAAGCTCAGAGCAGTCTTGTGCCCATTGTATTAATTTCCTGGGCTACTGTAACAAATTACCATAAACAGAAATTTATTATCTCCCAGTTCTAGAGGCCAGAAGTCTGATATCAAGGTATCAAGGTATCAGTCAACTCTTTCTTGGAGATTCAGAGGGAGAATCTGTTCCATACCTCTCTTTTAGCTTCTGGTGGCTGCTGGCAATCCTTGCCATTCCTTGGCTTTTAGATGCATCACTCCAGTCTCTATCTGTGTCTTTACATGGCATTTCCCCTCTGTGTCTCTGTGTCTGAATTTTTCCCTTCCTATAAGGATGCCAGTCATCAGGTTAGCACACCTGGAACCACGACCTCATCTCAACCTGATTACATCTACAAAGACCCTATTTCCATAGAAGGTCACATTCACAAGTACCAGGGGTTAGGACTTTAATGCATCTTTTCTGGGGAAACACAATTCATCTTGCAACTTCCAGGCCCTCCTGTGTCTGTCCACCTTTGTGAACTCTAAGTTAGCTTCCCAGAGCTATTTGTAGTTCTTCAAGCTCTGCATGTTGTCTTATCTCCATGCCTGTGCCTGTGCTGGGCCCTCACCCAGTAATGCTCCTCTCCAAGTCTTCTCTTCCACCTGGGCAACTGCCATGTATCTTTTATAACTCAAGGGACATTTTCTTCTACCTGTGAAGCTTTTCCTCCCTCATGCCACCTCTCAGAATAAGTTGCTAGATTTACAGTGCTCCCCTAAACCCCTCTGTACATCCCGAGTATGACATCTAACTGGGCAGAATGTGACAAATTGTTGACTTGCCTGCTCTTCCCACTAGACTGCAAGCTCTGTGAAGACAGAGACCATACATTTCTATGTTTGTATGCCCTGTGCCCGCTGCATGCGGATATCCAATTGCATAATGGGCAGCACTTGATAGGAAGCTTAATTCAATGCTCTGTGGCTTTCCATGGGTCTAATTGAAGACACCCTGGCCAAGCTAAATTGTGCCATTTCTTCTAGCTCAAACCAGCATTTTCCATGGGGTCAAGTATGGGCTGTCAGTGAATTTCCAACCTGATTTCCTCTGCTCTCATTCTACCCGGGAGGTCTCTATGCAAGACTCATTCAGGCCAAGCAAAGTGAGAGCTGACAAGATGGGCTGGTTGCTTCCCCAGTCTGCTTTAATGGAGGCTGCAAATAGGGACTGTTGGCCCGTGAATCCTAGTGACACAATGCAGCATTCAGTGGTGGCTGTGGGCATTGGTGGCCCTGTGTGTGTGGTGGGGGGGGAAGGGGGGCAGCTCATGGTCCAAGGTCATCAGCAAAACCTCATAAACATGTCAGGCCTGTGCAAAGGCCAGCACTCTGGGCTTTTTTCTCTCCTTGAGAGTGGTTTTCTTCTTAGTCATCTGTCTCCTTAAAATAGGCTCTTCCTTCTTCCTTTCCTCCACTGGGCTCCAAGCACAGCAAAGCAGAGGTCAGAAAAGAAACTGCCCAGATAGCCATGACATTTCAGAACTCGAAAGTTCTCTAGAAAGAGAGCATCTAATCCAATCCTTCTCCTCATAGATGAAGAAACTGAGGCCTGGGATGGGAGAGAGAATTGCCTAAGCTCCTGAAGAAAACTGTCAAAAGAGAAGGACACAGCCTAATTCTTGGACCCCAGACCAGGACTCTTTCCTTCCAGCCACACCATCTCTGCCTGTCTCCTCCAAGAATGAAGACAGTTACGTTTTGATTGCCATTTACTAGCAGAACAAATTGTGAAAAAAAAGTTTGCTTGAACCCCTCCTTTGCCTCTATGCATTTACAAGAGCACTAACTATTCAAAGAGGCACTGTCCCCATTCTTAAGGGACTTCTGCCCAGGACAGAGCGGAGACAGTGTTTGCTATCCAGGGTGGTGGCATCAAACATCATGGTTACTGGAGACATCTCATGGAGTGTTATAGAGATAAAAATGGATTTGGATAGTGACTACAAATTCAAAATGAGCCAATTTAAACCTCTCATTAAAACAAAACTGGTTCATTCTTCACCACTTATTTATAGGGCCCAAGTGTTCACTTCAATTACTGTTTTAAAAATAAGGCAGGGAAAGGATACTTGGTTTCTTTTGAAACTCAGATCAACAAGAGCCAAATTAAACACCAACTCTCTCAACTGTGGGCGTTGATTCTGTCACCACTTTTCTTCAGCTATTCCCCTCCCCACCATTCCCCAAAGCAAGCCCTAAATGCTGCGATAAAGAGAAGTTCACATTCAAGGCCCCCACTCTGGTCTGCCACCCATCTGCCCTTATCTGCCTCTACTTCTGCTGTTCTCACACCTCGCCTTACTGACATGCATTCTTCGTTGCACCTTCGCTGCCCCTTTTTTCCTTTGCTTGGAATTCCCTTTCCTCCCTTCCTGTCCACCCACACCCCTCTCGTTTCTATTCCTACCCGCCTAAATCCTAAAACCACTCTCAAGGACATAAAACAGTCTTGTGTCTCTCCAGTCTAATATTTCCTTCATGGAATGTCCAAGACAGCCAATTTGCCTCTTTTATGAAACACTCGGCTTCCTGCCTCATGATAGACTCTCCATCCATTCCCGTGTCCATCTATTCATTATTCAAACATTTACCGAATACATTCTATGTGCCAGCCACAGTGGAACTCCCATCCCAATGTGGAAGACAGAGGACAATTATAAGAGAGTGGCCACTGCCACCAGATTTAAAACTTATTCTGAAGGCAATAGGAAGTCCTAGAAGGATTTTAAAGAGGCCAACTGGTGGTAGGAACAGATCTGCATTTTAAGAAATGTTCTTGGAGCAATGTGGAGGACAGATTTTTGAGGGTGGGAGTGTAGGCGTGAGGGTAATGATGGTGCCAAAATGAAGGTTAAAAGGCTAATTAGGAGGTTATGGTAGTAATTCCAGCAAAATATTAAAGCAAGCCCCAAGGAAGTAATAGAAGGAATACATAGGAGGAGAAGAAATGTGGGCTAGAACTGACAGGAGGTGGTAGTTGTAGGCAGGGACTCTATACATCTAAGAACTCAGGTTTCTGTCTGGGGCTCTTGGGTGGAGCGTGATGTCAGCCACTCGAATAGGAACTGTGGGAAGGCCTGAGGCACTCACTTCTGCACATCCTATGGTTAAGGAGACTGGGGACAGGAAGGTAGAGATGTAGCTGATGACATCTATGGATGAGGAGCCGAGGTCTCCAGCAGGCTGTAGATACTTACGGGCATATTTTCCCTATTGGTCCTTGAGGTCAGGGGCAGGGAGCGAGAATTACTCCTGTCTTTTTTTTTCTTTCTCTCTTGAGTATAGTAGACTTTCATTTGCTCTGTGTATCAGTGAAGAAAGGAAACCCCCAAAACAGATGATACAAGTGGAGAGAAGGCAGCTACATTTATGGAACAGAGTAACCAGTGAGAGTATAATTGTTTTGATGTGCCACTCACAACAGCTCTCTGACCTCAGTTTCTTCATCTCTCCTGGAGATGCTGATTCTTGGGATATAGGACCACTGTGAGATCATGATGTCATGCTATCATGTGTTTTCATCAGATAGCCCCATAAGTTTATGAAAAAAGCATTGGCATCACACTTGGAAGTTTTCGGTTGTACTTCTAGCCATGCCTTTGGACAACTTACTTTCCTTTACTAGATCTTAGTTTTCTCTTTTGTAAATGGAAGGAGAATTGATTGCAGGATCTGAAGGGGCATCTCCAAGTTTCAAGTGCTCCATCCCAGAGATAGCAGGAGAAAATACTGATTTAGAGAATCGTAATCACACCTGAAGGCTCACTAAATGAGGAAAAGAATGGTGAAATGACTATCAAATGTTCCTTACTTAAGACACCTAAGCCTGGGAGAATTACTCACTAAAGTCTGCTCCTCCCTAGGAAAACAATGGTTCACATTTATTTCCTCCGCAAAGAGGAGATTAAGGGACCGTGGTGTTGGGGATGTCTACGACTGCAGTGATGACAAATGAGCCCTATCCACATTTCCTGTAAAATAACAACTCACTTTGTGCAGAATGCAGAGATTTTGTCACTGTTGAAGCTGGAGAAACGGGATGGAGCTGTGGAAAAACTGACTTTGGATGAGGGTGAGGCCTTGGCAAGAACATCAAATCGATTTGTGGATTCTGCCTTGATTGCATATGTTGTAGTGAAGAAAACATGAATCGAATGTCCCGTGCGATTTGGATGGAATCCTGCCTGGGCTAACTACACGCAATAGGGCCTTGGATAGTTACTCACCCTATCTTAGCTTTGGTCTCCTCATCTGCAGAATGAGAATAACCAACCCTGGGGAGTGATTGTGAGAATGAAATGAAAGGATGAAGGACCTGGCACAGAGGATGAGGCCAGTGAAGTTTACTGGCCTCTTTAGTTTTAGAAACATTATTCTTCAATCACCTTCCACTTTTCCAAACCAAGTCCAGGCTGCTAATGGGTGAGTGGGTAGAGACATGGCTGGCTTGGGGTCCTCTGGCTATGGTAGAAATAAAGGGAGCTTCCTCTGTCCATACAAAAGAGAAGGCTTGCTCTCTGCAGCCTTGGGGGGCCCTTTCATATGCATCTGCTGGGGCTAGTGGGTTAGGCTAATACAGTCCACATTTTGCAAAATAGCATGTCCATCCAGGTTTGTTGAATGAAACTTTCGTGGAGGGCCTTGTTAGTTGGTAAGACTGCAGTGATCTGATGTGGATACTTCTCAATCACGGATAAACTTGTGGACAAGGATTGATCCTGTTTGTCTGCTCCTTCTTAGCCTCCCAGAGGTGGGGCACTACTTCGGATGGCTTGAGGTTTGAACAAAATCCAGGATTTTGTTTTCTGATTTCTGACCTTGCACATAGCAGAAAGGTGTCTGTGTTTAAATCAATCCTACCCTACTCCTCCACCCCTGAGCTACCTCAGACATGCAAGCTGGGGTGGAGGTGTCAGAGTGTGTTTAGAGGAACGGAGGTGGAGGCGTGAGGGCAGAGGCAGCTTTGTATTACCCCAGAACATGAAAGAATTATTCAGGTCAACATTCACACACTTATCACTTACTTTGGTGCTAGACAAAGGCGGATCTGAGGGAGAGGCAATGGGGGACTGTGGGTTTTTGCTTGAGACACAGAGGCTACCAAGGAGGAGAGGGGCTCTGCATAGCTACACTACAAAGTAAAAAGCAAGTACCCAAAGAGAAGTTCATAAAAGTGCTTTTGTACTGGCAATACCAGACTGTGTTCCAGGCCAATGGTCCTCACACTTCTAGCCTCAGGTTTTTAAAAACAATCTAGCTACTTTCCTGAAAGAGTCACATGCAACATACCTTAGTCTGGAAGGAAAAATGAAACCAGCACCTGCCTGAGAGATAAGTGAAGCATCTTCATATCTTTATGCATTTTGCAGCAGCAATTTGTAGAGCTTCTGTGGAAAGACTTTGTCTGCTGCTTCTTTGATTTATCCTTCATAGTTACCTGGCACAGAGGAGACTTCAATTGGAAGCTGACAAATGAATAATAAACAAACGAGTGAATGAATAAATGAATGAAGATATGGTGATACACCTGGGCCCTGCTGTAGAGGGACTCTAGGGGGCAAACCCAGAGTCCTCAATTACACAGTCAATCAACTGCTTAATCAGACTCAGGTTGTTGCCCATGCTTCAAATGCTGCAATTGCTCTATTCTAAATAAGTCTCATGTTGGGGAAGAAGTCCAGCCTCCTGCCTAGGCAAGAACGGAACTCATATTCTTGAGCTTGCACTTATCTGGTGGCAAAAATTAGCAACAGCACGGACATGTATGCCCTTTGAGTCTCATCGGAGAGTCCAACCAAGAATTTAAGTGGGAAGACCAGAATGGCCACCTGACCTGCTTATCATGGCATTCGAGACCTCGCACAGTCTGCCTCCCACCTGCCCTTTCCTGCTCCTAAGTGAGAATTCACTTTTCTCACCCTCACTGCTACCTGATCTTATCACACTCTTCTCAACCACTCTTGCATTTCCCCACCTCCTTGACGTGGATCATGGATAACCTTCAATTATCTCTGCCTGTTCGGCCTCAAGCCACCTACCAAAGTCCTCACCAGTGAAGCTTTCTCCAATCCCTCCACTCAAGATTAATCTCTCTGCACTGTGTCAGCAGAGTCCGGTGATTGTACCTCTGGAAATGAGAGCCTTTGATATAGAGTGGGGCCAGGGAAGCCTACACTGAGACTTAGGCTGGGTCAGAAGAGTTAGAGAGCCAGAGGGCTCCAGGCATCTACATGGACCAGCTGTTTTGCTGGAGTGAGAGGGGCCCTGGGTACTTTGGTTCTGGGGCACGTTATTCAGATGAAAACAAAGTGCTGTTAACTCAGGAGCCTACCATCTGTGGAAGGAAGCCTGGGAGCGAGAATTACTCCTGTCAGAAAGTTCCCTGAAGGACTGAGAAAGTTCCCTGTGGTCTTCTCATGTGCTTGTTCCCACTGTTGTGCTTGGGTTGTTTTCTTCCACAATGGCCAGGTAAGGCGGTGCAGGGGGTGCCCAATACAAGAGGCTGAATGTGGGACGAAATCCAGACTACCCACCACTTTCTCAACTGTGCTCTCTGCCGGGGGTTTCACTCATCCAGAGGAAGAGACACATTTTTCTAATCTGCGCAAAGGTAAAGTATGGGCTATAGGTCTGCCCCCTAACATTTGCAGGGCCCAGGGCAAGAGTATAAATGGAGGGCTATATACTTTATGGCGATTATATAACGGTTATAAAAATAAGCTTAAAACTATTAATTAAAATACATTCTAGCATCTCGCCTTAACAAATATATGTTTATAATGACCTGAAGGCTGAATTCTAATATAGAATTTCCAAATTCTTGGAGTTCTGCACCAGAACTCAGTAGCACAGGGGCACTTAACCTTGACCTGTCTCCTGTCCCCTTTTTCTCCTTTCTCCAGCAATATCTTTGTCCGCAAGGCTCTGAGTCTGTATACCGCAGCCCAGATGTCCAAATTCTTTTCCAAATCCTTTGGCTGCAACGGTCCCTTAGCTATGCCTATACCTGGGGGTGCACATATTGACAGTGCGTCCCTTGACGACCCCTGGGCTGAGGGGTGCACATACTTGTGGCATGACCCACGTTCAGGAGGCTAGCCTTGGGGGAAGGCCCATGCAGGCTTTAGAAGTGGCTAGTGGTGTTTGGGTAGGGAATCGAGGCGCCCCAGGGACCCAAAGTAATGTCTAGAATAAGGAATGTGGACTCCTGGTGGCCATATGCTCTTGACCTCCTGGACTCCTAGCCCCTCGGAGAGGAGTGTGGCACTGTAACGTGTAGGACCCCTCTCACACAGGCCTAAGGTGAGATTGCTGGACTCTAGCAGCCTTAAGGCTAAGCTCCACATTTGGGCAGGTGGGACTACTGAACCAGCAAATGTGCACCTTCCTCTAAGGCCACCTCATCTGCCCAAGGCCAGATGGTGACATCTTGGTGGTACATATCTGTTTCTCTATCTAGCTCTCTGATGACTAGTGCCTTGTCTTCTCATTTTTTTTACTCCTAGCAGCAATTAGCACTGTCCTTCAAGGCCTGAGTATTCGAGGGATACCTTTAAGATTTGCTTTGGTATGTGCAATGAAAACAGTGCTGGAGTTGAAATCAGACACCTAGGTTCTCTCCCAGCTCTGCCACAACTCACTCTATAGGCTAGACTGATCAGCTTCCCTCCCCAGGTCTTACATTTCCCCATCCATAAAACAAGAGTATTGAGCTGAACAATTTCCAAAGTCTCATTCAGATCTGAAGATCGGCGGTTTATGACTCCTCAGAGCTATGTTTTTTCTTATCTGTCAATTGTTCTCAACCCTGGGTATTCATTAAAATCACCTAGGAAGCTTTAAAAAAAATACTGGAATGCAGACCCTACCCACCAGAGGTTCTGATTCAGTTGTTCAGGGGCAGGGCCCAGGCGATAGCTCCCCAGATGATTTGGATGTGCAGCCAAGGTTGACAATCCCTGTTAGGGCTGGATCAGAGTTTCTTCCCCCCACTACCCACACACAGACAAGGAAAAATGTAGCAGGACAGATGCCTGATGCAGAAGCAGAGCAGCTGGAGGCAAGGCTAGACGCTGGGATCCTGAGGTGGGGGTGTCCTGGTTTCTCTCCAGGAAGATGTGGATAAAGAGAGCCAATTTCCTGGCCTCTCGCTCCTCACCTCCCATCCATCTTCCCATCCTCCAGCTGAGAATCGAGGGGGAGGAGGAGAGAGAGCAGGCAGCTGCCTAATCTGGGGAGATTTTCTCATGGGTGGGGAGAGGCTGACTTTTGGCTCCAGTCTTCCAACTCCCTCCCAGCTGGAGCTGGAGCAGCCAGAGCGAGCACTGGGGTTGGGATCCCAGCTGCTGGCAGTTGTTCCCATGTTATCTCCCTGACAGCTGCAGACCTCCTGACGTGTCATATGTGTCCACACGTAAGCATGTACTCTGAGCAGGAAAAAAAAAACAAGACGAAGAGCCCATGAGGTTACTATCAAGACACCCCTTAAGCTTTTCCTGATCCCTACTCACCTCCAGTGTGTGTGACGCCCTCTTCTCATTGCTCATGAAAGAACCCAGTTCCTCCCCTCATTGAGATTTCGTGGCAGCAGCGGCTTCAATAATTACAACAGCTATCATTTATTGAGTATGCACTATGAACCAGGCATTTTCCTAAGTGTTTTAGGTCAATAATTCTATTTCGCCATCAGAACAACCTTAGAAAGCAAGCACTATTACTATTCCTATTTTACAGAGGAGCAAATCAAGGAACAGAGAAGTTAATATTTACTCCAAGATCACACAGCTGCCAAGATTCAAATCAGGCGGTCTGATGCCAAAACCTGAGCTCTTTACCACATGGCTATTCTGCCTCTTGTTGGTAATTGATTATAGACGAAGCTCAGTTTGAATAAATGAGGTCCTTTTCAGCTCTGACACCCTACCAATGGTATTGATCACAGTGACATACATTTTATATTTTGATTTTTTGTTTAGATTGAGGTTCTTCTTAGACAACACTGACTGAACTCTTAAGCCACAAAGTCAGAAGCACATGTAGAGCTGTGCTTCTAGGAGGACAGTAGGAGAAGCACCTGGAGAGGAGAATGGTCCAGAGTAGCACTGCCTGCCCTGGACTCCAGGGACTAAACATGGTTGAAAAAACACTGAAAAAGAGAACCCATGGTGATGGCGCAGAAGGTATGTATTTGCATCCTCCCACTTTCAAAGACTTCTGCTCATCGGAAGCCTATATGCACTGCTTCATTTTCCCAACAGAGAGGCTAAGTTGTATTGAAATCCACATGTCCTTGTTCTCGGTGATGACTCATGGGATGCATTTCCAAGATGGCAGGTCAGGGCCTGAATGTAGCTTGTCACCTAGTGCCCACAAATCTCTTTGGTCTGAGTGTATTTTTTGCTGAGTTTGCTGACCTAGTACATGCATGACTGTGGAGGTGGGGTGATATGCTGAGAGGGGAGTGACAATGAGAAGAACCAAGATCTTCACTTCAGTAGTCCATGTTCTAAAGTAGGAAGTGATCGGTTAGATGAAAAAGTAGGCCATTCACTGCATTGTTCAACTGGTATTTCCCGAAAAATCTTATTTTAGCCCCCAAATTGTTTTGTGTGAGCTGAATACCCTTTCTCCTCTCTCTTTTACCGGGTTTCACCCCTCATTTGTTTAATTACTAGTTATACGGACAAGTTCCTCCATTTTCCCTTACTAGGTTTTAAATTTTCATTCATTGCCACACGCACATAAAATTAAAGCTCTTTACCAGAGAGAGTTGAATCTTGCTTTAGGAGAGTGATTTTTATGGTGTATGGCAGTGCTTCTTAAACTTTACATAAGAATCACCTGGATGTCTTATTAAAAGTGTAGATTCTGATTCCATTGATCTGAGATGAAGTCTAGGAATCTCCACTTTTTTTTTTTTTTTTTAATTATTTATGCCTACAGCACCTGGTCTTCCAATGTGGTCTCTCACCCAAGTACTAACCAGGCCCGGCCCTGCTTAGCTTCAGAGATCAGACATCGGGCTTGTTCAGAGTGGCATGGCCATAGATCATGGACCATGGCTCCACTGGGGCATGATCCCAGGACCTTCTTCATGTAAAGCAGATGTGCTAACCGCTACACTATGGAACCACGTCCCTAGAAATCTCCATTTTTAACAAGCAACCAGGTGATGTCAATGCTGCTGGTTCCCAAACCACATTTTTAAAAAATAATATATGTAATGCATTAAAATTTTTTCTAGATTTATTGAAAACTGGCAAATAATATGTAAGTTTAAGGTATACGATGTGATGATTTGATATATGTATATATTGTGAAGTGATTACCACTATAAGGCTAGGCAATACATCCATCACCTCACATAGTTACCATTTGTGTGTGTGTGTGTGTGTGTGTGTCTGTGTGGTCAGCACTTTTAAGATCCACTCTGTTAGCAACTTTCAAATATATAATACGGTATTGTGAACTGTAGTCACCATGCTGTACATCAGATTAGATCGTCAGAACTTACTCATCTTGTAACTAGAGTTTGTACCCTTTGACCACCTTTACCCATTTCCCTGCCTCTAGCAACTACCAGTTCACTCTCTGTTTCTATGAGTTTGTTTCTTTTAGATTCCACATATAAATGAGAGCATAAAGGATTTGTCTGACTTATTTCACTTAGAATAATGTTCTCAAACTTTATCTATGTTGTTGCAAATGGCAGGATTTCCTTCTTTTTTTATGGTTGAATAATATCATTTATATATTCCTGTCAGCCTGCCCTTATTCCAGGTCCATACAGCCAGTAATTAAACAAATGAGAATCCATATATATATATAAATATATATATATGTATACACATACACACACACACACACATACATATATCACAATTGCCTTCTTGAAAGACATTTGGATTGTTTTCATATCTTGGCTGTTGTGAATAATGCTACAATGAACATGGTGGCACAGGTAACTCTTCAAGATAATCATTTCATTTCCTTTGGATATACACTCAGAAGTAGTGTTGTTGGGTCATACCCAGACCACACGTTGAGGTGCAGGTTGTAGAAGGCCTGTGAGACACACTTACCCAATTAACCATGATTCAGAAGGCTGGAGATCATATAGTCATTCCAGCAATGCATCCACACTCTAAAGAGCCCATTGACAGGTTTGTGATGCTGCCCATCCCTGAAAGGAGCCTTCTCAGATTCATGTCGCCTCTTTTTCATATATGCCCATCTCTGGTCACAGTGCTCTTACATCCACTTCTCTGCTCCATCTTCGTCCTGAATCCCTAAAGCCATGTTTTCCAGAAATCTCGGGCTGGCTAAAGAAACTCCCTCCCATCTCTGTCTCTGAAAGGTGACAGCTGACCCACCCTCCTCCCAAATCAGGCTTGTTTGGAAGAAACCTGGTAGTGGGCGTGATTCACACAGACTACACACACATACACCGCTTATGGGTTTTAACTCGCCCCAGGTTAAGATGCCATGTGCTTCGAAAAGAGAGTGACTCTGGACAGTTGTGCTTCCTGTTTGGGTCTGAAGGCAGTGCCTGCATTCGAGAGAAGGACTTGGGCTCCAGAGAGGAAGGGGCTCTGCGTAGTGAGAGTTAAGGCCTCTATTAACCTCTCCGTGATGAATCTGACTGTTTTATTATTCAGGGCGGACCCTGTGAAATTTCTTTTTAAACATCAAACTCACTCGAATATTGGCAGTTTCATATGGTTTGACTTAATAGTACAGCCCAAACTGAGGTCTAGCTCAGAGTATGTCGGGGCAGAGTATCATTGTCCACAGAATCAACGTAAAAGAATACATAGACCTGAAGCCAGCCAGTGGTCATGGCAGAAGTCAGTCCCCCTCTGTTATGATTACATAAATATTTGTGAGTGTGTGTGCATTTGTAAAACAACTGCTGATTTGCTTGGATGCAGGTGTGAACTTTTGATTTAGACACAGACATAACTGGACTGAGGGGTATTTGGTTGAAGTAATAACATCCAGTGGCACCTGTGGTCTGTAGAATGAAGTCTAAACTCCCTGCCTGGCATTGGAGCCTGCCCTCACCCAGCAGCATGGTCTTTCCAATAGTCTTCATCAACCTATACTCTGGCTCCAGCCACTATCAATGGCTCTAGCCACTATCAATGGCTCCAGCCACTATCAATGGCTCCTCTCCTATGCAAGCTAGTGCTTCTTCCCCCGCGCTTTGCTCAAACCCTCTCTCTGGGAGAGTCCCCTGTCATCTCCACTTAATGAATCCTGTCCATCTTTTGGGTTTAGCTCAACGGCCATCTTCTGCATGGAATCTTCTCTAGCTTCCTTCATCCAGATCCAAAGTGACCCCTCCCTCCTCTATGCTTCCACAGTACTTTGAAGCTCTTATGACACATCATATCCCATCTTATTATATCTTCCTTCAAATTCAATTTTTCACTAATTCGTTCACTCGAAAAATATTTATCATCTTGCCACATGCAGGCTTTGTTCTTGGTACCATGTTTACACTGGAGATCAAGACAGGCTGTAAAGATAAATAAAGCAGAGTAGGAAGACAGAGAATGAAAGGAGAAGGGAAATTATTTGAGATATGGTATTCCAGAAAGGCTTGTTTATGGAGATGAAGCTGGAGTTAGAACCTGAATGAAGTGAGGGACTGAGCTGTAACAGATCTGAAAAGAGCACAGCGGGCAGATGGCACAACAAAGGCGAAACCCTTAGGGTAGGAAAGAGTTCGCTAGGTTCCAGGGCAGTGCTCCTCAAACTTTAGTGTGCAAAGATTCCAAGTGTTGATAAGGAATTAGAGAAACTGGAAACTTCATAAGTTGCTAGTGGAAATGTAAAGTGATATACCCTCTTCGTAAAACAATTCGAGTTTCTTTTTAAAATAAACACATACTTATCTTGCAACCCAGCAATTCCACTCCTATGTATTTATTCAAGAGAAATGAAAATATATGTCCTCTTAAAGAGTTGTAAGAAAGCTTCCATTGCAGCATTGTTCATAAAAACCCCAAACTGCAAACCATGCGAACATCTGTCAGCTGGTGAATGAATAAACAAAATATAGTATATTCATGTAATGGAACACTACTCACTGTAAGAAAGGAATGAATTACAGCTACACACGACAACATGGAGGAATCTCAAAAACAAACTAATAGAAATAAGTCAGACACAAAAGACTACACGATTCTGTTTGTATGAAATTTCTAGAAATGGCAAAACGATCATGACAAAAGCATATCTGTGGTTGTCAGGGGCTGGCTGTGGGATCTGTAATTGACTGTAAAGCAGCACGAGGGAAATTTTTGTGACAAGGAAAATGTTCTAAAACCAGAATGTGGTAGTGGTTGCACAACTGTATAAATTCATTAAAATTCATTGATTGAACCATACACTTAAAGTGTGTGAATTTTATAGTATGTAATCTATTCCATAATAGAGTTGTAAAATTTTTTTAATATGTAAAACTTCCCTACTCAAAAAACCCACACGCAACTCAGCTATGGACGACTGTGGTTCTGCGCCTTTCTGGCTTTTTTCAGACCTCCTTATGGTTTCCAGCCTGCTGTATAGACCGCCCTCCTCTGCTCACCCAGCAGCAACCACAGCCCCCAGGGCTGGCCCTTGGCCTCCTGCTCTCCGGCTCCAGAGCTCCACTCTGGGCCTTCTCACTCATGCTCTTGCTTTAACTACCACCATGAGCAGGTAATTCCCAAAGGTACATCTCCATCCTGACCTCTTCACTGAGCTTCAAGTGTGTTGATTCTGGGGGTTTTGTTTTTGTTTTTGTTTTTGTTTTGCAGGATATCACTTGCTGGCGCCTGTGGGAATCGATACCACATACTCCATGTATATAAAATTTCACTCACCTTTTGCCCACGTCACCTGTTTTTTCTCTCATAGCTTTCATCAACCAGTGTCACCATCATCCATACAAATGTTCAAGCCAGTGATGTGAGGGTCAAATAGAAACTAATCACTGGATCTGGTGTTTTTCTTTTCTTTTGTTAATGATGAAGTCTGCATACACAAAAAAAGTTCAGACTTTCAATGTTCAGTTTGATGAATTTTGACAGTCCTATAGACCTGTGTAATCATCAGCAAAATAAGGTATAGAACATGTCTATCCTTTGAGAAAGTTCTCTCAGGCCTCTTACTGTGCAGTCCTCTTCTCCCCAGCACACTTACACCCGCTGTCTGGTTTCTAACACGATCCATTATTTGTCTGTATTTGGATTTCACATAAATGAGATTGTGCATTTTGTGTCTGGTTTCTCTCACTTAGCATAATGATTTTGCTATTCATCCACGTCATTGCATGTATCAATAGTTCGTTCTTTTTTATTGCTTAGTGGTATTCCATCCTATGGATATAGCATATACCATATTTTGTTTATCTGGAGCTTTGTTGATGGGCATTTGGGTTTCTTCCAGTTCTGCAATATTTTAATGTCTGCTATAAATTTTCTTTACAATTTTATCGGGAACATATTTTTCTTGTATCAGTTTTTGGGAACACATTTTTGGGGGTCAAATATCTAGAAGTGGAATTGCTTGGTCATAAGATAGATGTATTTAACTCTATAAAAAAACTGTTAGAGAGTTCTCCAAAGTGTTTGTGCCATTTAACTCTCCCACCAGCAGTAGATGAGAGTTCCAGTTTTTCCACATTTTCACCAGCACTTGGGATGGTCAGTCGTTTTGATTATAGCTATTCTGAAAGGTGTGAAATAATATCTCATTACAGTATTAAGTTGCATTTCCCTGAGAGCTGATGGTGATAAATACTCTTTCATGTGATT
>NW_006431916.1:3105928-3117242 GCF_000325575.1 Pteropus alecto | reverse complement strand
GTATCTCCTTTTGCGGAGTGTCTGTTCAAGTCTTTGCCCGATCATGTCTGTGTACCTTTTGTTTGTTGGATCTTTCTGTCGATTTTTAAATTTTAACTATTTCTCTTTTTGATCGCTTCCTTTCCATCCTACTATGACTGCATCAGTTCAAGCCCTTCCCATGTCTCAACTAACTCACGGAGTGTCTTTGACACTAGTCCTGCCCTTTTTTACATTATGTCTTTGATGAAGGCAGAAAAATCTCTGTAAATCAACTCATGCCATTCCCCTGTCCCCTGTCACCTACAGGAAAACATCAGGCATCTTAGAATGACAGTAAGTCCCTCATGCATCCAGACTGACTTCTCAGCCTCATCACCCTCCACTCCTGGTCTCCTAATCTGTAGACTAGTGGCTCTAATCACTTGCAGTCACTGCCATGCAGTTTCACACTGCTGGGCTTTTGCTTGTGCTGTCCCTTTACCTAGAAATCCTCTTCACTTCTCTTTCTCTGACCCTCTCTTTTTCTTCTTTTAATAGTCAGGTCAAATGGCTCCTCTCCTGGGAAGCCTCCTGCAAACCTGCAGACTGATTTGAATTCCTCTCCTGTGCTCCCGTAGCAACAGGGTAAACATCCATCCCAGTGGCCCCTGGTTGTGTGGACATTCTTGGCTTCTGCTGCCCCTCTTTGCTCTTCTTTGCTTTGGTCTGGAGACTGTCTACTTTATCTTTGAACTTACAACCCCAGAGTGTGACAGGAGCTCAGCAAATGCCTACTGACTGAGTGAATTAATGGCAATTCATTTATTTCTTAGACAGTGATATCAGGAAAAAGCTACTCATACTTTTAATTTTAAAAAAAAAGTGTGAAAAACGTCTGTGGGGAGGTGATAGTATGGGATGAGATGAATAGGTACAATTTCCTCAAATTGAATGGCAGGCACCTCCTCTGCTGGGAAAAGCTGGAGTGTCGAGAAGAGCTGGTTTGCTATGCCCACCCCCTGAGATGGAACTCTCTGCACTCACACTGTCCTGCCAGCTAAGTCCCAGCATTGCCACCCTGAGGGGAATAGAGGATTAAAGGTGATCTGCTGTCCATTCTCTGCCCTCTTGCTTTCATTGCTTATCACCTTCAGAAAGACACAGCAAAGAGACTCCTCCTCTTGCTGAAGAGTGGTTTGTCAGCACCCAGAGGCATGGGGCAGGATGGAAATTCAAAATCCGTCCTTCAGTCCTGCAGACTGATTCTGTTTTCCTCCCATTTTCTGGCCCCAGAGATCCCTGTGAGAGTTTGTTAATTTCCCCGCCAGGCCTCCCCATTCACACCCAGGCATGTTTGACTAAGAACCCAGGTGTTGGCCTTAGCAGCTTGTTAAGTTATAGTGAGAGGAGGGGAAGAATCCAAGGCCCTCAAGCTGAGGATCGAAGCCTCCTCCTGTGCTTGGTTCTTTTCTACGGCATCTCTGTATGGTGGGCTTTCCATCCCAATTTAAATCCTCTGACCATGGGAACTCACTACCTCCTAACTCATCCTGCTCTATCTACCTTAGGACAGCTCTGGCTAGGGAGGACTCTCCATTCTGAGCTACAATCAGTGCCCCTGGCCTCATTGCCCATCACAAGGCATGTTCTACCCTCGGGGGTCTTCCCATGACGCTCTCTTGGATATGTGAAGACCGCTCTCCTGGTCCCCATGCCTTTTCTTCTCCAGGCCAAAGGTTTCCCATCCAACAAATCTTCTACATGTGACATGGTTTCAGGTTCCCTCAGCAACCGTCCTGCCGTTACCATGCCACCTGCAAACGTTCCTTGGCCTCCAGGCGATTCAGAGCTTGGCCATTCTCCTTCCCCTCCCAAGTCCAGTCATCTCACCGAATCAGCTCTTTTCTTGTTTGTTTTTATTTAGTTGGCCATGCTCTTGGCAAATAGACACAGGCTACAAGCTTACTCAGCTGCAGTAACAGCTAAAAGGACTGTGTCCCATTCAGCTCTGTCTCCCCATGGCACTTACTATAGTTCTTGGGAATGGATTGGTGCTAAGGAAATGTTTGTGAATGTGAATTGAATTAAGAGAACTGGCTGGAACCTTGATGAAAATTATAATTGCATGGATTATAACCAGGTAGATTATTTTTTAAGGCCCTAGCTCTCATCACCAACATGGTCACTCCCTACGTAGGAAAGGGAAGATGAAGAAGGTCCTTTCAGCTAAGGCAGGTCTGTGGCGTGCCTGCTTTGGGCCAGTTTTTGTGTCAGATTCTAACCTAGAAACTTAGCTTTTCACCCTTTCTTCATCAAAAAACAACACAGGATCTATATCGTGCCTTCTTTGTCTCCTTCTAAAAACATGTC
This sequence comes from Pteropus alecto, assembly GCF_000325575.1. Taxonomy (NCBI): domain Eukaryota; kingdom Metazoa; phylum Chordata; class Mammalia; order Chiroptera; family Pteropodidae; genus Pteropus; species Pteropus alecto. The sequence goes on along the minus strand of NW_006431916.1, from coordinate 3,114,911 downwards.
TCAGAAAAAGTGTTTAGATAAATCAGTTTGGAGATTCCATGCTTGGTTTGAGATTCACGTATATCTTCACATCCCTGTGGAAAGGCAAGAGGTTGGCACCTACCTCCCTCAGAGGATGAATGCTATCCCAGGAGGTCAGTGGCTTGTCTGATATAGCCTACAAAGCCATTAGTCCAGGGCCTCCCCTGCTCTGGGCTCCAGACCCTGACTTCTTCTTCAAAATAAACTGCCAAGAAGATGAGCAATCCAAGGCAGGCCCTCACAACTCATGGAGGGGGAGGAGAGACTGTCCAGCACAGCTCTTGAGTCCGAGGTTGGACTCAAATGCGTTGCCTGCGTCTGCCATCAATTTCCCTGTGACCTGAAGCCTGTCTCTCTAGGCCCCACATTTGCAACGAGCCCTAGAGATTGTTAGGAGTTGGAAGCAGTCCCCTGATACTGATTTAGGGCACTTGCTTTTCTGGAAGTACTTCGGATCTGAAGAAGAAAAAAAAATCTCTTTGCCAAGATGAAAATTTCAGAATCAAAAGTACTCTTTTAATGCATTTACTTTATAATTTTAAAAAGTTGTGGCAAAGATGAGCTCCTATTTCTGCAAGAGTAACAAAGCCTCAGGTGCTAGAGCTTCTTGCTCTGAAAAATCTTTTTTTCTCTTTTTCTTTTTTTTTCTTTTAGCTTTATGAGGACATTGGGGAAAGTTATTGAGTTTTCACACTGTAGTGCACCAGAGTATGGAAAAGATCTAGAGAAATCTAATTAAAACATAAACACATTTATAAGACAAAAAGCCTAGGCAGTTTCATACAAGGCCTTCAATGCTAAGATATGATTTCAATTCATTCTCTCAATAGAAAGCGATCTTCCTGAGTTTCACAGATCTGTGGGAGTGAGGGACCTGAGGGGTCTGGGCCAACCAGGATCACTCAGTTGAGAAAAATGCCCTTTGTGGCATTCAGGTTGCATCTGTCTGGGGTTCCCACACATACCCATGTAATTTGGAAGATTAACAGTGAAAAATGACCTATTTTAACAGGTGCACACTTGTGTGTAAGTGGAATTTAGCCGAGCATGGAATTATTTTAACATGGAAATAAGTTGTGGACATTCAAAAACATCACTCTTCTGACCACACAGGAATCAGACACATGGTCAACATTTGAGAGTTTCTCAGGACTTGAAACAAATGTGTTGGTTGGATTTTTCCAGTGGAAGCCACAATATCATTAGGAAATAAACACTAATGTCTATAAAACATGACTGTTCATGTTCAAATTCCTTCTTTAAAGCATGTCCCTTTTCTCAGAGGAACAGAGAGCAAAACTTTGAGTTATTAAATATGTTTAGGGAACACTTTTTCAATGATACCGAAGAACAACAGGTGAATTAAATATACATTTCCAAGCATAGTGCTTTTTTATTTTATTTATTTTATTTTATTTTATTAGTTTCAAGTATACAGTATATTGGTTAGATATTTATATAGTTTATAAAATGATGCCCCTAATTGCTCTTTCTCTCCCCCGGCTCTCCACCTAGCCGTCATATTAATGCTAACTGCATTCCCTATGCCATGCTCCCCATCCCCATGACCATCTATCAACTACTAATTGGTACTTCTTTAACCCTTCCCAAGCACAGTGCTTTTAAAGGTGCAATGGTCCAGAGAAAACAGCTGTGATCAGGGCAGAGGACCAGGGTTCGACACTTGCAAAAAAGCCTAACCTGAGACAAGATGCTGAATGGCTCTGTGCCTTGACTTTATTATAAGACGGGGGTCAGGAGCCTATCTGCAGCCTACCTCACAGGGCTTTGGAAAGAACGAGTTAGCTGGAGAATGGGTAGATGCTCTGAGAATGTCAAACACTGTCCATGTGAGCGAGGGCTGTCACGGTCACTGGCTCTGTCATTGCCATGAATATGACTCGAAGCTGCACATGTAGTAGAGAGAGCAGCACAGGAGGATTTGTTGAGTCCCAGTGGTGTCTCCAGGACACAATAGTTTTTTTTCAGGGTGACAGCTGGTCTTTTCTGTGACCTGACTTTCCCAGGAATCTGTTCATTTGGACATGGAATTTGGGTATGGGAATCCTCAGAGTAATCATGGGTAGGCAGAAGCACATTTTCTTAATGTGAAAGAATTGAAACTTGCCTTTTCAAGATAGCTAGATGATACTTTAGAAGAGAAATTTAAATAGCCATAAAGGTATGATTTCAACATCTTTTAATCGTGGTGTATATGTGTGTGTGTCTATGTGTATGTGGAGATATGCCTTAAAGAAATGTTGACTCCTGATTGTTTCATTTGGAGAAACACATTGTGTGACTTTGTTCAGGTCACTTAATCTTTCTAAGGTGAGCATCCTCACCTTTGAAAGAAGGAGAAGTTAACCTGTTCGCAGGTCTGTGTGTACGTGTGTGTGTGCGCGCGCGCGTGTGTGTATATTCACACGTATATACACATTATAGGATAGGTGTGTGTGTGTGTGTGTATGCGCGCGCGCGTGCATATTCACACGTATATACACATTATAGGATATGGAAAATGTGGTTATTATGCTGAAAGTATTTTTTCTTTGTCTCTTCTACACACACATGCACACGCACTCGCTCACACATACACCATCTGAAGCTATTGATAAGGTGAAGTCGTTCAGAAAGTGGACAGAGTGTGCATAGAGAAAGCTGGTTTCTGAGAGTAGGCTTTAAACGGGAGTGAGTAAGCCGTGTTTGACCAGGGGTAACAATTGACTGTGACTATGCGTTTAATGCCTACATGTGCCAGGCATAGGATGAATCATGTCATCGTTTAACCTTTACAACAACCCTAGGAAGTTCGTAAGTCCCTTTTTTGCAAATGAGAAAGCTGAGGCTCAGAGACGCCCACTGACCTGCAGTCGCACAGCAAGTAAATGGCAGCACTGGTTTAGCACTCTGCTCTGTCTCCTGCAGAATCTGGCCCCTGCCCCGTCCCTGCCCTGGCCCTGTGCTATAGAGCACAGGGGACAGTGTATGAGTCAGGGAACTCCAGCTGTTCACGAAGAACGACAAACTGGTTTCTGAGCCTTTGTGTCTTTTTGTCTGAGCATGTGTAGTTTTTGTCTGTTTTCCCTAGGTCGTTTAATCTTTAGTCTTTTGTAGTTTTGTTTTCAAGTTCTCAGGCCCATAGTTCTGTCACTACTTGGCCTCACATGCTCCACTACAAATGCTCCATCTCCTGGCCTGCTCTACCCTCTGTTCCTGCCCAGCCACCTCAGGTTCCTAGGCTGTTTGCAGGACCACAGCAAGGGGAATGCGCAGAGGGGCCTTGCTCAGGAATGGAGGCTGTCAGACTCTGGGTTCCTGTAGCAGGGGGTTCCTGGGCCCTGGCTCTGGCCACCCAAGAGACAGGGCCTGTCTGGGCAGAGCAGGGGTTATGAGAGGTCCTCTGGCTGCCTTGTTTACCGTCGCCCAGACTCCGGGCCTGGCCCTGTCAGCCCGGGCCTGCCTGCGCCCCGGGAAGTGACGGGGAGGGGGTAGTATCAGTCACTGATGAAAGCCACTGAAACCAGAACCAAGCGCACATGAAAAGGAGGAAAGAAGAGGCACAGGCTGATTGCTTGGTCTCAGGCGTGATTGGGCTTGTCTCCCACTTGGGGAGATGGAGACAGAGACGATGTCGTCGCCCGGAATGAGTGACTGTGCCTCCACGGAGCTGCTTGTGAGTGGCGCTTCCTGTCCTGAAAGGGTCTGTAAGAGTGATGCCTAAGGTTTCTTGAGTCCTGAGCAATATCCCCTGGCAGAGTGGGCTGTTCACATCAATATTCAGAAGACCTGGGTGTTGAGAAAGCTTTATGGTGTAAGCTGAGAAGTAGCACCATCAATTCCTGTCTAGACTAGATTTTTGGAATCCAGGTTCCCAAGATGAAAGGGTACATTATGAAGACAGGACATAAATCTACTCTGCCAACAAGACCCACATTCACTTCGAATTATTTACACCTTTTACTCCCTCTGTTCAATGCCTGTCCCACTGCAATCCACTTTCAAGTTTTGACAGATTCACTTAGTACATCAGACCTATAAGTAGCCAATCACATAGACTTCTATTTTTGAGAAGCCCTTCATTCCAGGCTGGTTTACCCCCTTGCAACTCTGCAAAAGTTTCACCTTTTTACTTGGGATCTTAACAACACTCCCGATGCTAAATAAAGGATCATATTAGTCGTGAACGTGCAGTAAAACCTGGCTGGGGAGAGTCACCAAGTATGGGTTACTAATTCTGCCTCCACCGCACCCTTGGTCCCATGCCCAGCACCTCTGTGTGGTGGTTACTCAAGGATGTGGGAAGCCACTGGAGCAAGGCTACTTACCCAGCCCTTTTCAGAACTGCCAGCCCAGGATGCTTGGCAACCAAAGCTCACCATCTGCCCAGTCACCCGGGGAGAACACAGAGGTCAGTGAACTTCTGCCAGGGCAGACTGTTCTGGGTGTTGCAAACCAGCTGTGGGGTTCCAAGCAATACTGGGGAGCCAGTTCTGTCTCTCATGCAGTCTCGGGTCCAGTATTCCCAACTGTCTATGGGACATCTTGACTTGTATTATCCCTCAATGCTTAAAACTTAAGAACACAGATCAAGTCACTTTAGCTTTTGAGGCCTCCATTTCTCCATCTTTATCATGAGAAGATTGGCCTGGAAGAGTCTTTCTGATCCCTTCAGCACAGAGCAATGGGAAAACAGCAAGTGTGGGCTTTGACACCAGAAACACCCATGTCCGTATCTTGGCTCTGCTGTGTGACCACGGGCAGGCTTCTGAATCTCTCCTATCCTCAGCATTCCTATCTGTAATAACACCTATTGACCCATAGGTGTAATCATTCCTGGTCTATAGCAATGCTGATAACAGCTAACATTTATTGCTTGCTTCTCAGGAGCCAGGCTTTGCTCTGAGTGCTTTTACTAACTCAGCTATAGACACCAAAGGGCTGCATCCGTCTCAAGGCCACTCAGCGATCAGGTACTACGTCTGGGATTTGAGCCCAGCAGTCAGACTTTAACTGTTTCTCTTTCTCCGAGAAGAGCCTTGTTAATGTCCATTTCTTTTTTTTTTTTTCTTCCTTCTTTCAGCTCTGCACACTCTTTAATTTGGTGTCCAAAAGTAACATCTATCTGTTCTTCATGTTTTCACAACTATCCTTCTCATTTTACACAGTCCCTGTGTCTCCTGCCATTCTTCCCACTCCTCTACTTCCGCGTTTAGTAGTATTCCAGTTAGAAGGAAGCACTTGTACAAATGTCTTGTGGCAGGAGGGGCCATGGAGGGAAGACTAAGAGAGGGAAGAGCATAGTAACTGCCTCAGGGCAGGCTGAGCTCAGAAAGCTGATGCAGCCCAGACAATCTGGTCTCTGAGGACCACATGAAGGAGTTTTTTTCTGTATGCTAAGAGAAACGGAAACTTTTGAAGGCTCTTAAGCCAAGAAGTGGCATGATCTAGGATATCTTTTGGAAATGCAATTTTCCCCCTAACAGAAATCTTGGCAAGAGCTGGCAGAGCCTTCCTATGCCTCATATTCAAGGCCTCTCTGTCCAATATCCAATTAAAGCATGCATCTGGTTTGGGGGTAAGGTGGGAGGCTTCCTGGATGGGCAAGAATTCGATGTGGTTTCTAAGACCCTCCCATCCTAGAGAGTCCACAAACCTGATTCTCCATTCCCATCTCCTGTCACTCCTGACACACAATCCCTTATCCGTTCTCCACAGATAGCCCTTCACCTCCTTCCACACATCTCCGAACTTTGTTTTTCTCCAGTTAACTTTTTGAAGTACTTTTAACCCTTTCTGGAGAACTCTGGCCTTCGCGTTTTTAGAGATCTGTACAGATATCTAATCATCTAGGTCTTCCAAAGATATTTCCTCAATATCTACTCAGTGCCTGGAGCTGCACTAGACCCTGAGAAGGACACATAGCCCTGCCTTCAAGGTGCTCACAGGTAATGCTGAGCGGGTAAGATAAACTAGGCCAGCAGATAACTGTTACAATACAGAGATGAAGATACAGTATAGTGGGAGTTCAAGGAGGGCGTGACCCCTTCCTCCTGGAGGAATGATTAAGATCAGCACAGTCAGGTCCAAATGGAGGCAGCATTTGAGTCAGTCCTCGTGGGTGGATCTGGATGCTCACGCATGGGAAGAGGGACATTCCAGAGGCAGGGCACGGCAGAGACTAGGCTAGGATGCAGGGCAAGCACTGCTCAAGCCCACGGAGCTCTGCGTGAGGGAGGAACACGCACTGGTGTGGGCTTCTGAGAGACGAGCCTGAGGGCCTGAGGGCTGAGTCCATGCAGGAATGACACCCCTTCTGCTTCATACAGAGATTTCCTTTTGCTCTGAGCTTCTGAGCTCTTACAAAGCAGGGTCTAGCCACTCTTCTTCTCTTATAAACAGTGTCAGCACCTAGAACTGTGATCTGAACAGCATGGATGCTCAGAGATGCTGAGCAACTCTCACAGGCTCTGCTTCATGGATCCTGTAGGAGGAGGAAAGACTTGGGCCAAGAAGTGGTGGCTGGGCCCTAGGATGTCCATTCTTTCTGCCATTGCTCAGGCTATTCCCAACATCTGTGGTTCTTTGCACCATCACTTCCAAATCCCTAACCTCAAGTCTCAACTCAAATGCTACCCTACCTTATGCCATCTGAGGATCCCCAGCTAAAAGGCACTGCTTTCTCTTTGGAACTTGAGAGCTTCCTCAGAACTGTCCCTTGCCTCTTCTGAACCCCTGGACACTCCTACCGCACAGATTATTTGTCCATGTACTGGTCATTCCTGCCCTTCAGAGTGAAAGGTACTTGAGGCATCTCGCAGCCCCTCTTACCTTCCTGACATCCTCCAAGACACTGACACAGCAACCATCGAATATACTTGCACAAGAAGTACATGTAGCCTGAAAAAGTAGCTTTAAAAAGAGGCCCAACCCTCCCTAGGCCCTAGGAGCTGTGTGCTGGGGTGCCATTTAGTCCTGGGTGGGGCCTGGAACAGCCTCTGGCATTACCTAGAGCTGCACTTATCTGACTCTTTGCTTACTAGGCAGCCAGCTGCCTCCTCTGCCCTCAAGAAATGCCTGTGACTTGATGGCTGAGTGCTGATAAGGTAGGCGGAGGAGTGCTCTGTCCACCTGACACCCAGCACAATCAGACCTGCAGTCTCTGCTCTGAGTCACTCAGGGAGGCACCCCTTCCACCTCGTGTTTTTGTGACCACTCCCTCACGTGCATTAAAATAAGCAAGAGCCAAAATACATACCTGTCAGGGAGCTGGGAGAACTCAGCAGGGCTGTGGGAATGAAGTAAGCTCTTTCTCTAGCATTTTAGGGTCTTCCCTAACTTGGTCTACACACTGCCACCGCCAACCAGTTTTTGGCTCCAATTGCTACCTCCACCTGGAGTCCCCTACACCTCCCTTTGCTTGTTCATGTCTGCTTATCCTTTTCAGGCCTTGCTCTAGGTTAGCAGTCTCCAGCAGACTGGAACTATTTCCCCCAGTCAGAATCCCTGCCCCCTTACCTCCTTGCTCTCATCGCAGACGTCAGTGCCTCTCTTCAAACACCACCTGTCGTTTTGTCATCTCTAGCCAATGCTCTCTCACACACAGAGGATGGGGCAGAGCTGTGAGGAGGGAGACAAATACCCAGAGGCCAAGAGATCCCGGTCATGGTCTGGGTTGAACCTCGGAGCCGGGCATCCTCTTCAGCCTCTCACCTGTGGAATGAGGGGCTGGCCCAGAGCAGGGTTCCCAGTTCTGGCTTTGCCTGGCCCTCTCTCCTGGGACACTTGTCCAAAATACAGATTGTTAGGTTCCCATCCCAGACTGATGAAATTAGACTCTCAAGAGGTGAGGCCTAAAGTCTATATTTTTATAAAGCTTTCCAGGCAACTGGTACACAGCCCATCTGGTCCCTGTCACAGGACTAGGGTTGGAACTACTGCTCTAGAGGACTCCTGAAATGTTACAACCCTGTGCTTTCTTGAATGATCAATTTTTTTCTTAATTTGATGCTCCCTGGAATAAGTTACATCAAAACCACCACCGTGAGAATAAGTCTTGTGGATGAATTGGAGAACCCTGGGTCGTGACTGTTTTCATGTCTCTCAAAGGGCTGCTAGTTTTTGTAAAAATTTCAGGTAGCTGAAAGCACATAACTACCACCAACCTGGCTGCCTTAGCCAGCTCAGGCTGCCAAAACAAAGTACCACAGACCGGCTGGTTTAAACAACACATTTCTTTCTCACAGTTCTGGAGGCTGGGAAATCTAAGCACAAGGTGCCAGCAGATTCAATTCCTGGTGAGGGCCCTCTTCCTGGCTTGCAGACAGCTGCCTTCCTGCTGTGTTCGCACATGGGAGAGATGTGGGGAGCTCTGTCTCTTCCTTTTCTCATCAGGGCACCAGCCTTAGCAGATTATACCCTCATTTAACCATTATCACTTACTTACAGGCCGTATCTCTAAATACAGTCACATTGGGTGTTAGGGCTTTAACATGAATTTGGGGTGTGGGGGCTTGAACATTTTGTCCATAATACCATCAATGCCTGATACTTTAGAGGAAGCTAAGCTGGCCTAACAAGGCGAAATTAGGGCCTAGATAAATTCCATTACCTATTTTTCCCAGTAAGTTCTTGAGAAATAGCTGCTGCTGCCTCTGATGTGTGGTAGTTCTGCATTTACAATTTAGAAAGAACACGGTTGCCCCATCCTCAGGGTGGTGTGGGTTCCAGTTGACATCTACTATGCCCTCCTGGGATGCTTCTTGAAAAGTTTCTGGATGGTTCTGGCTGACTAATACCCCTTGTCCTGCCTAATTCTCAAGCAGGATCTCCAACTTTTCTGCCAATTCTGTGATCAACTGCATTTGGTATTAATGACAATGTCTTTTCTACCTAAGACAGCTAATGTGGGTTTCCACTGCTTGCAATAACTCAGACCTTTGACTGATACATATATCATGTA
>NW_006431916.1:3094404-3105872 GCF_000325575.1 Pteropus alecto | reverse complement strand
CCACAGACCGGCTGGTGTAAACAACACATTTCTTTCTCACAGTTCTGGAGTCTGGGAAATCTAAGCACAAGGTGCCAGCAGATTCAATTCCTGGTGAGGGCCCTCTTCCTGGCTTGCAGACAGCTGCCTTCCTGCTGTGTTCGCACATGGGAGAGATGTGGGGAGCTCTGTCTCTTCCTTTTCTCATCAGGGCACCAGCCTTAGCAGATTATACCCTCATTTAACCATTATCACTTACTTACAGGCCGTATCTCTAAATACAGTCACATTGGGTGTTAGGGCTTTAACATGAATTTGGGGTGTGGGGGCTTGAACATTTTGTCCATAATACCATCAATGCCTGATACTTTAGAGAAAGCTAAGCTGGCCTAACAAGGCGAAATTAGGGCCTAGATAAATTCCATTACCTATTTTTCCCAGTAAGTTCTTGAGAAATAGCTGCTGCTGCCTCTGATGTGTGGTAGTTCTGCATTTACAATTTAGAAAGAACACGGTTGCCCCATCCTCAGGGTGGTGTGGGTTCCAGTTGACATCTACTATGCCCTCCTGGGATGCTTCTTGAAAAGTTTCTGGATGGTTCTGGCTGACTAATACCCCTTGTCCTGCCTAATTCTCAAGCAGGATCTCCAACTTTTCTGCCAATTCTGTGATCAACTGCATTTGGTATTAATGACAATGTCTTTTCTACCTAAGACAGCTAATGTGGGTTTCCACTGCTTGCAATAACTCAGAACTTTGACTGATACATATATCATGTAAAGAACAATGGAAGGAGTTGAGTGCTTGGTCTGAAACAGGGAAGTCTCAGAGAGTTGCTATTTATCTATAGATATCTGAAGGGCTGTCATGTGGAAGAGAAACAGACCTGGTTCTGTGTGACTTCGGAATGCAAAACTAGACCAACGAGGAAAGCTTTGAGGAGAAATATTTTAACTCCACACGAGGCAGAACCTACAGAGAGAGTCCGCAAGAACGTGATGACCAGGGATAAAGCGCCCTCGCTCCCAGTCACTCTTGCTTTTAGTGGAGGCTGGGCCTTTTTGTCAAGGATACTGTGCAAAATCTAGTCTCTGGATAAGGTGCTTTTAAGATATAGCTCCGTTTTTAATTACATTTAAGAACAATTCAGGAGCTATTTTAGATATTGATCTGCCACAGGGAGGAAAAAAAAGGAAGAGAAAGAAAGAGAGAGAACAATCTACTCTCTTGCTTATTAATTTTTTATAATCTTAATTTTCATAATGATAAGAAGAAAAAGTAAACCATGTACAATGAAGGAAATCTGCTTACTATAGAAAAGTATAAGGTAGAAAATAGATGTCACCTTTAAACCATCACATATTTGGGAGTATTAATTTCTAGTCATTTTATGTCAGTATATACAGAAAAAATTTTGGCATCAATTTTATAGAAACATAATTCACATATTATAGAATTCACCCATTTAGAATGTACAATTCAATGGTTTTTGATATATTCACAGACTTGTGCAATCATCACCACAATCAAATTTAGATTTACCCTACCCTTTAGCAGTCATCCCTTATTTCCCCTACTCCCTGCCCCTTATCAACTCCAAGAAACCACTAACCTACTTTCCATCTCTAAAGATTTACCTATTCTGAAACTTCATATAAATAAACTATTATTATAAATATAATATGTGGTATTTTCATTTATTATATTTTCATGGTTCACTCATGTTGTAACATGTCAGTACTTCATTTTTATTGCTGAAAAATATTCTAGTGTATGAGCATGCCATATATATACATATTTTTTTACTATTCGATTTTTTCAATTACAGTTGACATACAATATTATATTCATTTCAGGTGTACAACACAGTGATTAGACATTTATATAACTTATGAAATGATCATCCCGATAAACCCAGTACCTATCTGACATCATACCTGGTTATTACAATATTACTGACTATATTCCTCATGCTGTACTCTATATCCCCATGACTATTTTGTAACTACCCATTTGTACCTCTTAATCTCCTCCCCCATGCCATATTTTTTCTATTCATACGTAATTCATTGATACTTGGATGTTTTCTATATTTTATCTATTATGAATAATGCTGCTATAAATACATGTGTACAAATTTTTATATGTTTTTATTTCTCTTAGGTATATACCTAGAAGTAGTATTTTTAGGTCATATAGTAATTCTGTGTTTAAATCTTTTGAGGAATTGCCACACTGTTTTCCAACATAGTTGCACCATTTTATATTTCCACCAACAGTGTATGAAAATTCCAATTCTCTACGGACATTTGTTATTATCTTTTCAATTGTAGCAAACTAGGGGGTGTGAAGTGACATCTCATTGTAGTTTTTATTTGCATTTCCTGAAGGCTATTCACCTTCTTGTGTATTTATTATATATAGTCTTTGGAGAAATATTCAAATCTTTTGCCCATTTTTTAAATTATTATTTGTCTTTTTAAATATTGTTTTAAGAGTTCTTTATATATTCTAGATACAAATCTCTTATTAGATATAAGATTTGCAAAAATTTTCTCTCATTCTTTTGGTTGTCTTTTCACTTTCTTGATGGTGTCCTTTGAAGTACAAAATATTTTTAATGCCGATGAAGTCCAACATACCTATTTTTTCTTTTGTTATATGTGCTTTTGGTGTCATAGCTAAGAAGCCATTGCCTAATCCAGGCTCGTGGGAATTTACCTTTATGTTTTCTTCTCAGTGCTTTATAGTTTGGGCTCTACATTCAAGTATTTGATACATTTAGTGTTAATTTCTGTTTATAGTATGAGAAATGGGTACAACTTTATCTGTCTATGTGTGAACATTCAGTTGTCCTGGCACTATTTGTTGAAAATATTATTTTTGCCTCATTGAAGTGTTTTGGCACCTGTGTCAAAATCTGTTGACAATGAATGTGAAGGTTTACAGCTGGGCTCTTAATTCTATTCCGTTGATCTATATTGTCTATTCTTATACCAGTACCACACTGTCTTGATTACCATAGTTTCCTACTAAGCTTTAAAATCAGAAAATGTGAGTCCTCCAAAGTTGTCTTTCTTTTCCAAGATTGTCTTGACTATTCTGAGTCCCTCAAATTTTCATATAAGTTCTAGCATCAGTTTATCAGTTTCTGCAAATAATCCAGATGGGATTTTGATGGAGCCATTCAATCTACAGATTGGTTTGGGCAGTATTGTCATCTTAACAATATTAAGTCTTATGATCCATAAACATGGGATATCTTTTTATTTATTTAGATCTCAATTTTTTCAACAATGTTTTTTATAATTTTCAGAGTATAAGTGTTATGTTTCTTTTGTCAAATTTATTATGTATCTATTATTTTGATGACATTGTAAATTAAATTATTATTTTTAAATTTTTTTAAGCCTACAGCACCTGGTATTCCCAGGTGGTCTCCCATCCAAGTACTAACCAGGCCCGACCCTGCTTAGCTTCTGAAATCAGACAGGATTGGGCATGTTCAGGGTGGCATGGCCATAGACTGTAAATTAAATTATTTTTAAGTTTTATTTTGCTGGACTCATTCGTTAGTTCTAATAGTTTTATAGTGGATTTCTTACAATTTTCAATATATGAGATCATGTCTTCTGCAACTAGCGATAGTCTGACTTCTTCATCTCCAATCTCATTGCCTTTTATTTTGTTTTCTTGACTAACTTCCCTGACTAGAACCTCCGGTATAATGCTGAATGGCAGTGGCAAGAGCAGATACCCTTGCCTTCCTCCTGATCTTAGGGAAAGCAATCTTTCTTTCATCATTAAGTATGAGGTTAACTGTGAGTTTTTTATAGGTACATGTTATGAGGTTTAAGAAGCTCTCTTTTATTTCTAGTTGAGTATTCGATCACGAATGATGGGGTGTTGGTTTTTGTTGAATGTTTTTTCTGCATCTATTGAGATGAACATGTATTTTTTTTGTTCTTTATTCTATCGATATGGTATATTACATTAATTGCTTTTTGGACTTTAAACCAACTTTGTATTCCTGAGATAAGTACCACTTAGTCACGGCATATAATCCTTTTTATATGTTGTTTGATTTGGTCTGCTAGTATTCTATTGATGATTTCTGTGTCTACATTCACAAGAGATATTGGTCTGTAGTTTTCTTTACTTGTAATGTTTTTGTCTGGTTTTGGTATCAGAGAAATACTGGCCTTATAGAATTAGTTGGGGTGTGTTTTCCCCTTATGTTAGTTTTCTAGAGCTGCCATAACAAATTACCACAAACCGGTGGCTTAAAATAACATAAGGATATTCTCTCACAGTTCTGGGGACCAGGAGTCTGAAACCACGGCATTAACAGAGTTGGTTCCTTCCAGAGGCCCTGAGGGAAAATTAGTTCCATGCCTCTGTCCTAGCTTCTGGCAATTCCTGGTGTTCCTTGGCTTGTAGATGCATCATTCCAATCTCTTCCTGTCTTCAAATGGCCTTCCTCTCTACATGTCTCTTTGTCTTCTCCTTTTCTATGTCTTATTGAGGAACCACCCTAAATCCAAGCTGACCTCAGCTCAAGATCTTTAACTTAATTTTATCTGCAAAGACCCTATTACTAAATAAAATCATATCCATCGGTACTGAGGATTAGTACTTGGACACACATTTAAGGGGGGCACTATTCACATATCCCATGGACTGTCAATTCTTGCAAGGTCACATACTCACTCATCTTCTCACTCTTTCAACAGCTACTCCAAAGGGCACAGGAGAAAATGGGGATATAGTAATGTATTGGAGATAGTTTTCGCCCTGAAGAATATCATTGTCCAGTAGGGCACTTCGGCAAAAATAACTGAAATGTAAAGAAGGAGATGGTAAGAGCCTTAAGACTTGGAAGCAAAAAGATTAATGAGAGCAGCCCAGAAGAGAAACAAAGCAGAGGGTAACTTTGTCAGCAAAGGCAGGCACTAGAAAGCAGACGCAGATCAGAAATTGGTGCAAACTGAATTTAGCAGGAATATGGGGGTTATAGGTGGGAAGAGTGGGTGACAAGGCCAGAAAAGCAGTCACCCAAAGAACTCAGACTCTGACCATCATAGTTCATCTTAGGATATGTGAAGGTAGACTTGGGTATTTTAGCTGCAGGACCACATTTCATACCATCAGCAGCCTCTAACACTAGCCTAGAGCTCTGTGACTCCGGATAGGAATCATCTTGAGTTGATCTTGAAACTAGAAGATGCCAGCTGACCGAGAACCTCATATACCTTCTGGGGGAAGACTCTGTGGGTGATACCTCAGAACCTATCTAACTCCCCAATTCAGACTCATGATGAAGCCAATTTTGAACATCTTACTACCTCACCTGGCTGAAAATCCCTGTAGTAAACCAATTTCCAATCTTCATTTCTTTCATGCAAATTTTGCTACAAAATCCTATCACACAGAACAGAACTGGGAATGTCCCTTGGAGCTCAGTGAAAGCAGACGGACTGCATCGTCTCACTTTCAGAAGTCATCGTGGCAGCAGTGGTGATGGAGAGTAATGTAGCTCCAGAATCCTGGGGCGGAGGGGTCCTGTCGAGGAGCCCGAGCAGGGAGTTGAGTGTGGAAAAGAGGATCACACAGGCTAGACTGCGGGACCCTTGATATTCTGAGTGAAAAACATGTCACCTTACCCCACTGGACCTTATCCGCAGCCTCTCTTCTCTGAAGGGCAAAGACTAGGGGCAAAGAGGAAAACAGATTAACATCGTAAAACATTCTGGGTCTTCAGCCAAGGAACAATACGTCCCAAACAAATTTAGGCAAAGTTATTTGAAGGGAAGCATGTCACAGAAGCGTAACAATAAATAGCTGTGTTAGACTATGCTACTTCTGCCACGGAAGAACAGGCTCAGAAGCCGATCTCCTGGGAGGAGCCCCCTTCAGTGGAACATTTAGTCACACAGGAAGAGCACACACTGGTGGGGCCTTCCTCCCGGCAGCACCATCTGGGTGAAAAGGAGGTCAACGTGCAGATTCGGAAGCATGAGGTTATGACATGTAACATGCAGGCACTTCCTTCTCTATGGCCACAGTTGTCTCAGAGGAACGTCATAATATCTTTTGCCCACTGCCTCTCCCTCCTTCTTGTAATGTCCCTTATCTAATTCAATCTGGGCCTTCATGAGCCAGAAAACCCTCCTGAGACAGGCAAAGAGAGCAGAGCGCTGCCTCCTGCCTCCTGCATCCAGTGACGTTAGGAGAGCAGTTCCTGCGTCAGCCCTGCGTGCCAAAGACAGCTTGTGCTTTGCCCCTGGGAAAACTGAGAGCCACAATAGACGAGAGCCAGGAGACTTGGCTTCTAGCTCCAGCTCTGCCACTCACATACTTAGTGCCTTGGGGAATGTCATTTAGCATCTCTGGGCCTGAATTTTCTGTCCGTAAAATAATCCGGGGTTTAATGATATTTGAGCATTGCAAATCTCCTTAGAGATCTAGTTCAGGGGTCAATAAGCTATAGCCTACTGGCCAATCCTGTTCACAGCCCGTTTTCATAAAGTTTTGTTGGAACATAGGCATACCGATCATTTACATATTGTTTATGGCTACTTTCACACTACATGGCAGAAGTGGGTAGTTGAGACAAACACCAACTGTGTGCCCCACGAGCCTAAAATATTTTCTATTTGACCTTTTATAGAAAAAGTTTGCCAACCGCAGCTCTAGGCCAATCTGTCATTTTAACAGCAAAGAAACCGAGGCACGGACAGGGCCAGCAATTTGCCAAAACTCATAGAACAAGTCAGGACAGAGGCCAGGACAGTCCAGCTTTCCTGAATCGTGTCAGCCAAAAGTTCTCACCCGGCCTAGAGCTCTCTGTTCGATCCAGATATTGGGCGGAAGCTGTTTGGGGGAAGAAAGCCTGTGGGGATGGAGAGATGGTTCCCAGGAAAGAAGTTTGTGGAGTGAGGGGAGGGCCTGGAGACTTCTGTGATGGAGCAATCCCAGTGAGGTCTGTGTGGCAGGCAAGAGGTAGGTCAGTGTGGGGCTGCTGCACCTGGGCTGCTGAGCCTAAGAGCAGAGCCAGGTGGCTCTCTTGAAAGGCAGCAGCATTTCAGATGGGAATCAGATGAGTGCTGGCCTCTGAGGACATTTTAACCACAGGTCACGGATCTTGGTAAACTTTAGTTGGCTTTTGAACAACAGGGAGACATTTTTTCTTGACTTTTCACTCACTGGCTACTTCCTCCTTCTAGCATTTATTAATCTGACTGGTTAACCATTGACCCCAAATGCAGCCTCCTCTTGTTTCAAGTCCTGTTCTCCCTGTTGGCTTCAGGAAAGAGCTCCCACTAAACAAACCTACTTTTCTTCTTTTTCTTTTCACAGCCGGAGTCAAGTGATAAAGGAGGTGGGGTCAAGGGTGCCATGTTTGCTATAAAAGACACACCCCAAAACCTGGGCCCAGAGAGGGGAATAGGCCCTTCTCATGCAGGCTAGCCATGCTCAGAAGGGAAATCATCAGCTACAAGATGAAATGAACTTAATTTAATTAGTGGGGGGCATGTAGAGGAGAAACTTGTAAAATTATTAATGTATCTGGTTTCTTAATCATTGAAGAAAGTATTATATTTCGTGGTTCTAAACACAACTGCTGTTTTGTTTTAATTCCCCCAACTAAAGATGGGGAAGGAGAACCATAAAAATGGAGGTGGAAATGGAGACAGCCGCTGCAGAAGGGGAGAAGAAGGAGGGTCTGTGGCGTGAGGGAAGAGCCTTCTGAACAGACGGGTCTCAGAGCCTGGCATCTGCTCAATGACCACTTTTCTTCAACTTGTTAGAATCCTCTAGAATGTAAGCCTTTTGGAGGCAGGGAATTTATTTGTTCACTGCTGTGTTCCCTGCACCTAAAATAGTCTTTGGCATGGAGCAGGTGCTCAAATATTTGGTGAATGAGTGAATGAAGGAAAAATTAGTAGTTTGATCACTGGTCAGTCTTTCAGCAGGTGATAGAGGCTCTACAGTGGTTCATTCAGAAGTTGTTCTGCAGCTGGGACAGACGCCATCACGGCAAAATTCATGAAGGACAAGAAGAGGGACTCTCCTGAACTATTAAGACAAGCTCCAGAGAAACATCACTCACAAGGATAGATTTCCATCAAGCACCCAGTGACAGACATCCAGACAGTGACCAACACAGCCCTTTTGTTGTGAGTTTCTTCCTCTCATTTAAGGAGACCTTATGCTTATAGGCAGTTACACTTTAATAACACGTACTGGTTAGTGAGCATGAATTTCGTGTCAGTTATTTTATATATTTTCTCATACGGTCTTCATAATAAGCTTGCTGGGTAGGTATTGTTTCCCCATTTAAAGATGAAAAAATGAGAGGTTAATGAATTTGCCCAAGGTCACACACCAGAGTTTGGACCAGTCCTAGGCTTCTCTGGTCCCAGAGACAGTATTCTTCTCACTAACCATACATTCTGCCTGTAACTAGCTCTGCAAACTTGGGCAGGTCACTTCTTTCCAGGCCTCGTTCTCCCTAGTCTCAAACCTAGGGAGCTGAGCAATATTATGTAGAAAAGTTTTCTACATGTGGGTCTGTGAACAGGTAACTTTATTCCTTAGTGGACCACAACCTAATTTCGCTTTTGGAAGTTGAAATGACACCTTTTATTAAGGGCAGCTAAAAATGTTTCCTACCCACTTGGTTCAGGGATTCTGTGGGCTGCCCTGCTGAGTCCTGGCCCTGCTTTCTTTTCTAAAGTCGAAGGGAGCCCAACTGGCCCCCCAGCACCAGCCTTGCTCCTCCAGTTGCAGGTTTTTATAGTGGTCCCGTCTTCTTTTCCATTTGTTCTGTGCAACACTAAGAGTAAGCAGGTCCCTTCACAGGGCTTGGACACAGGGCAGCATGGCTGGTATAGGTGTCCCCGTGTTCTGTAAGCACTTGTCTTCAGGCACCTGTACACGTATTTCCTTCTGAAGCTGAGTTGGTGAAGGGAGAATATGGAGGAGGGGCAAATTCTAAAGGGGAAAAACCCTGGGGAGCCAGCTGTGTTCCAGATGGGGTGGGGTCTTAATTCATTTGTTGCCTAACTGTGAAGATATAGGAGGTTCAGATTCTCAACACAGAAAGAACCTTAATGATAATCAAACACATAGTTTTCAAACTTTTATTAGTTGTGGAATCCAGTGTATAAAACAATTCCAAGAAAAGCTGGCTAAATCCAGAGGAGTGAGGCCAATATCTCTCTTCACCTGTCTTCCCAGCCTGCCCTGATTATAGGTGGACTCTAGGGGTCTCCACAGAGCACTGCTTAAAATAATTTTTTTCTTTTCTTATTTTTTTAGGCAAGGCAACCCTTGGTTGACCTCACAGATTGCAAGGGCCTTGTCAGCTTACAATCCCTTATTTTTTATTTCACTTATTTTTCACACCTACAGCAGCCGGTCTTCCTAGGCAGTCTCCCATCCAGGTACTAACCAGGCCTGACCCTGCTTAGCTTCCAAGATCAGATGCGATCGGGCTGGTTCAGGGTGGCATGGCTGTAGACTGATGGAAATAATTTCAATGTGACAGAACCTCCATAATTTTCACCCAGAGTTCTGTAAAGTGAGCCATTTACTAAGCTTGAACACCTGGCTGGTGGCAACCCTGATGCTCACTTTTAGGACGGAGCCGCTGCCTTGATAAGTCAGTGAGGGGGTTAGGAAAAGGTTAAAGGTTGTGCTGGTAGGACACTACAACCACATATAGTTAGTGACCCGAGGGTCAGGCATTTCACCTGGGCAGTCCTGAAAACAGGCCACACCAAGAAGGAGGCAAGTAGTGATGTTTCTGTTTTGTTCTTCTCTGGATTTTTTTAACCTTCAAATTCATTCTCTCACCATGACTGCCTGTTGTCTCTGTGCCTTTCTCTACCTGCATCGCATCTATTATGAAACTTCATCCAGATGTCCAGGTCCTCGGTTCTCCCACTTTCTCTAAGTCTGTAGCTCTCTCTAATTCATTACTTTCCATATCCACCTTAGTCCCTGGGATCCACTACTATAAGCAGCCTCTAACTACCCGTTCCGTCAACTCCTTCACTCTCAGGCAGTGCCGGTCTCTATGTGATGACTCGGTGTTCCACATCTCTGGCCTGACCTCTCTCCTGTCCCTATGCACTAATCAGATGCTGAATGGAACTGGCCGGTAGGTGAAATTGATAAGCCCAAGTTCTCCACCTCTGAAGAGGGAGGCCAGAAATCAGGCACAACGTGTGCCTCTCAAGTTTGATTTCACACATCACCTGGAGAACTTTTAAACTTTTTAAGCCTGTGCTTCACCATAGAGCAATGGAATCAAAGTTTAATTCTAATATACATCAGAAAATTACATAAAAATCTTGGCAAATTTTCACAAAGTGAATACCCACATGTTACTACCACCATGCTGAGGGAAAAAAGCACTACCAGCAGCCCAAAGCACCCCCACCCAAATATCTCTTCAGTCCTTCCTCCACAGGATAATAACATTCTCCTGACTTTTAACACTATATATTTGTTCTGCATGTTTGTGATGTTTATAGAAACAGAATTGTAGAGTATGCATTCTTTGTGTCTGACTTGATTCAATATTTTATTTGTAAGATTTAACCACTTTGTTTGCGGAAGCTGTTGTTCATCGATATGCATTGCTATATAGTATTCCATTGTCTGACTATACACATAATATATATAACTATTTGACTCTTGAGATACATATTGATAGTTTTTAGCTTTTACAAATACTGCGACTATGAACATTTTTGTACATGTTGTTTGGCACACACACGTATGCATTTCTGTTGAGTAGATATCTAAGAGCAGGATGGCTAAGATATGCCTATGTTCAGCTTCAGTAGATAACAGCAGTTTTTAAAGTTGTACCACATATGTGTTTTACAAAAGCTCCTCAGATTATTCAATGGGTGGCTAGGATTGAGAACCATGCTAAGGCCTAAACAAGGGTAGCAAAACCAGGCCTTCCACCAACCATCACTCTGAACACCCTTCCTCATCAAAAGACTGGTGAGGGGTGGGGGAGGGCATCACTGGTCTTGTTCCAGGAGAGACACTTGTCCTTCTAATGCCCTGTCGGGGGAAGGGGGCATATCCAATTCTGAGGCTAAGTGAGGTGGGGTCTCCACAAGAATCTCTCTTAGAGATTGGGGTGTTTTCAGGTAAGGAGGAGTGACATCTTGGTCCCTGGCTATCTGCTGCCAAGATTTTAACCTGCAGGCCCATCCTGGCACCACCAACCAAATGCACTGAAGTGGGGCAAGAGAACTCCAGGGACAGCTTAACATACATCCTTTAAAGGAGAAGGATACAGGTGTGCATAGACACAATGGCCACTTCTTTTCTGGCCTCGCTGGCCCGGCTACTACTAAAAGGGATTAGGAAGGAGTGTGGAGTCTATGCTGGCAGAGGGAGAAACAGGCACCTCCCTCTAGCTTCCTGTAGTCTTCAGAGTGTGAGTCTCAGCAATTCCT
>NW_006431916.1:3090063-3094373 GCF_000325575.1 Pteropus alecto | reverse complement strand
ACAGGGCACAGAAAGGACAGGAGCCACAGGGCTGCCCAGTGGCTGCCAAGGGAGAGAGCCCTTCACAGAGTGAAAGCTGGAGGTATAAATGCCAGCAGGGCCCTGGTCTGAACTGTGCTCTATAACAAGAGGGACCAACACAAGGCTGAAAATAACACATTCACTCTTTTTAGAGAGAGAACCATATTGGTGGACACTACAGGCAGCTCAAAGAATCAGAGTGAGGCCAAGGACAGCTTCCTACCATACACGAGGCCAGAGACACGAAATGATCTTTACTTCCCTTGGTCCTCTTTTCTGCTCCAATTCACAAAGAGAGAGGTCCAGAACAGGAAGAAGAAGATGGAAAGAACTGGCCTTATGTCTTCTGCCAACAAATCCTTTAAAACATAAGGATAATCAGCAATGAAGAGGGAGGGAAATCTCTGAACGAGGTGTGAGATTGATGAGTTAAAGGAAGTTCAACCGATTTTTCTTTTTTTTTTTAACATATAATTCACATAACATAAAATCCACCATTTTTAAGCATTTTAAAGTGTACAATTTAGTAGCCTTTAGTACATTTACTTGAGTAAGATTTAATTAACTAAAAATGATGAAGTCTATTTAAGATGTCATTAAGGGCTTGGAGGAAAAGCAGGGATTTTTCCCTGACTGATTAGAGGGGAAAGAACAATTTTATGACAATTCTATAAACCTTTATTAACATTGAACATCTCCATTCGTATAACCCACAGGCATCTCAAACTCATCAAATCCCAGAGTGAATGCATAGCTTATTCTTCTACTCACACCCTTGGGAGAAGAAAGAAACCAGCATCTCACTGTGCATCTAATCAACCAAGCCCCAATTCTGATTATCTTCCATATTCCTTCACCCACACTTCTTATCAGCCTATACAAAGTCTGTACATTCTACCACCTAAATACTTCTCTGGTTCATCCACTCCTGTCAGCATTCACCACTACAGCCTGTGCTCCGAGGAAGGCTGTTCCTCGCCTGGACTATGGCAGTAGCCTCTTCTCTGGCTGTCCTTCCTCCAAAGTGCCCTCCAGATCTCCAAGGGCTCTGCCCTGAGAGCCCTACACACCTGGCACCACCTTGTCACTTAGGTGTCAGCTTAAGCATCTCCTCCAAGCAAGACCTTTCCTGGCCACCACCAGCTGCCTACCCAGACACACGCCATCATTGTTTAATGTTTTCATTCCACTTGTTTCATATTTTTCACACTGCTTATCACTATTGGAAACAATCTTGCTGATTTACTTGTTTACTGGTTTATTCCCAGTCTTTGCCCTTCTGTGAGAACAGAGCCCTCCCCTGCCTTATTTTCCAATGTGGCCCCTACATCTAAGGCTACTGCGCCAGGAACAATACCCACGAGCCACATGTGTGTGGACCTTTCGAAATGTAGCCAGTCCAAGTCGAGATGTGTTACACGCATAATATACAAACCAATTTCAAACTTAAAACCAAATAATGTAAAATATTTCAATAATTTTATATTGATTACCTGCTGAAATGATAATACTTTAGAACTATTGGGTTAAATAAAACATTATATTAAGATTATTTCCACTTGTTACTTTTTCCTGTTTTAAATATGGCTACTGGAAAAATTTAAATTACATACGTGGCTTACATTGCATTTCTATTGGACATCACTGCTCTAGACCATTACTGGCTCAATGACAGATAAATCCTCAGTGCACATCAAGGACAAATCTCATCATGTAATTCACCTTCTAAA
Organism: Pteropus alecto; assembly: GCF_000325575.1. Taxonomy (NCBI): domain Eukaryota; kingdom Metazoa; phylum Chordata; class Mammalia; order Chiroptera; family Pteropodidae; genus Pteropus; species Pteropus alecto. Next base: position 3,092,622 of record NW_006431916.1, on the reverse strand, counting down.
ATTCTTTATTTGTTTCCCATTTTCAGCTAGACCAAATTTCTGTTTTATGACCTGGCGTACGAGGCCGTCATGACCAGGTCCTTCTTCTCCCACTGGTTTTATTACCTGCTCTTCCCCAGCCTGGATATAATGTCTCTTTGCACATGGGTCTCTCTGTGGCACTGCCGCTCCACCACCATGTCCACAGGTATGCTTCCGGGCATTTTTCAAGATGCACTTCAGTATCACCTTTTTTAGAAAATTCTTCTCTACTTTATAAGTAGAACCACCTTCTCCCCTGGCAGAGTGACCAGTCTACTGTGAGGCTCATTATTCCCCTGTATCGGATCCCATCAGGTCACTGCCTCATGTGCGCATCTTCACCACGGGTCAGGGCTCCCTGAGGGTAACTGGGGCCATGTCCTATTCGTCTTTTATTCATTAAACCTAGCATAGTCTGTGGGTTGACTGTTCATCTACTGTGTGGGGTCCAACTTGGGGACTGATTACATCCAGATGGAGACTGGAGTGGGATCATCTGAAGACTTGACTGGGCTGGGTGTCCAAAATGGCTTCTTTACTCACTTGTTTGGTGCCTCAAATGGGGTGGCTGAAAGGACTGGGGCCTGGCTAGGCAGCCCTCTCCATGTGGCTAGTTTAGGAGTCCATACAGCATGACAATCTGGACTTTTACATGTAGTAGCTTTCCTCGGATAGCTGGACTTCTTATATACAGTGTCTTGTCTCAGAATGAGTATTCCCAGAGACCCAGGTCACAACTGCAAGATTTCCTATGACCTTCTGCAGAAGATAATCAGTATCATTTATGATTCATGCAATTGCCCAAAGTGAGTCATGGTGCAGTACCAATTCAAGAGGAAGGGACTTCTCAGGGACATGGATGTGGGAGGTTCATGTGTAGGTCATTATTGGGGACCAACTGCCACAAGTCTAATCTGAAATTTAAACCAGGAAAGACAATTGAAACTCAGATACCATAAGTATCTCTGAGAACAACACAGGGCAAAAATAAGTACTTAATATAAATATGTGTTGAAAAAACATACTTTCAATAGAGCTTTGGGCCTCACCTGTGTAATATATTCTATACCATACAAGTCATCAGGGTAAACCTGTAACACTTTGGGGCAAACTAACATTTGTGGGTGTCTACAAAAGGTCAGACACTTAAGAGTGGCCAAAATCTTCTGGAGACATTTACTTAATGGTAAGCTGCACTTACAACATTTGGTAGAATGTAAGAATGTTCAACACTATTATTTATAATAACAAAAAATTAGGGAGGAACTTTGGTATTCAACGTAATCATACAGTAAACCATTACGTAAGCATTAACACTGCTCAATGAATTTTAATAGCAAAGTGCATAACAAACCGTTAGGTGAAAAAAATCAATATGCAAAGCTTTGCACAAAATATTATTCCTATTATATTCAAATATGTATATGCATAGCAAAAAGACTAAAAAGGAATATAGCAAAATTTCAACACTGAATATAGCCACATAGGAGAATCATGGGAAATGTTTTAAAGTTTTCTTTTTTGTGCTTATGGTATTCCACAATTTTCATACAGTGAGCATGTACCATTTTTATAATCAGAAAATAAAATTAAGAGTGAGATGAAACCCCACTGGGAAGTTGGGGCTGCACTATGGCCCCAAGGTCCCACAAAAGCCTTTTACCCCAGGGTTTCCAGGAATATAGTTATCTGTGAGGTATTATCAGCTACTGCCTTAGAACAGTATTGTAGTCTCCCGTGAGTTTCTTAACTTCTCTAGACTTTGGTTATTTACTGCATAAAATTAGGGGTCTGGACAATAAGATTAAATCTGTAGAACTTCAGAATTTATAAGCACTTTTCCTTATCCTATTTGATCCGCACAATAGCCCCAACAGTAGAAGCAAGCTCAATCTTACCATCGCCATGTGACCCAGGAGAAAACAGAGGTTCAGTTAGATAAGGTAGCCCAGGGTCACATGACAGTCAGTAGTTGTCAGGATTCAAAACCAGGTGTTCACCCTTTACACTTGGGGCCCTCGATGCTAAATCGAGGTTCCTTTTCTATCCCAACTATAAGCTCCCATCCTGTGATAAAACTCCAGCCAAAATTTCTGCCTTCTGAGGCCACAGATACTAAAACTAATCTCTCTTCTTCATTTCTGTATTCCAAGGCTCTTAAAGGAAGCTCTAATGCCTCCTCTGAGTCATACATATCTTCAGTTATGTCTGCTCTTCTTCAAATGGCATTGTTTGGGGGGCTGCACACAATTTTGGAATCTTAGAATTTCAGAACTGGAAAAGATCTTTAAAGGTCATCTGGCCTAAGCAGCTCCTGTCAGTCTTTTACAGACACCTTTTCATCTGAAAGCTATGTCTCTCAACAAGGCTCCTGAGGGGTGCCTGGGGCTGGGACAGGGTGATAAAGGTGCCCTTTCCCCTACTGAGCCACCAGACATCTGCCAGGTTACCTTAATTCAAAGACAGAATGCGGAGGCCGCACAGTGCAAGGCAGAGTGATGCGGCCTTTTAACAGGGACATGGCACACAATGGAGAGA